>NW_012267314.1:4340658-4401633 GCF_000151885.1 Dipodomys ordii | reverse complement strand
ATGGTCTCCCTGATAAGTGGGTGCTAAATCCAAAATGTTAGGTGATACGACAAAACTAACAGGACTTAAAAAACAAAGAACTCCCACTCATCTGGTTGAACCACTACTAAATATCCCCATGCTGCTGATCGCATATATGGTGTATAACATGTGAACACCATTATATGTTACAGACTGTGATAGACAATGTGCTCCAGGAAAGTTAGAATGAACTTGTGAAAAAAAAAAAAAGAACCTCGGGGAAGGTAGGGAGGGAAAGGATGGTAGAGGGAAAAAAAAAAGAATACCTTAAGTTAGTACGAGTTTTTTTTTACATTATTATTTTTGTTTTGGTTCTTTGTTCTTCCAGATCCTAGGTACAGGGAAAGATGGTGGCTCCCTTCATTCCGAATCGCTGCCTGCCCCCTTGCTTCTCACACTGCTGGCCTTTTACCCCATTTAGTGGGCTTTGTTGTTTCTCGATTATATTATTACTATTTGGTTACTACTACGTTATTATTACCATTTGGTTATATTATTACTATGTGATTACTATTACGTTATTACCATTTGGTTACATTATTACTATCTGATTACTATTATGTTATTATTACCATGTGTGATTACTATTACGTTATTATTACCATTTGGTTGGAGGAGTCTCCTCTCACTGTTAGGAAATCCAGCATATGAGGGCACTTTTATTCACAGCTGTGTTTTCTTAATCAGAACTGATATAAAGCATTTACCTAGAACATATTTTTGAATGAAAGAATACAGGAAAATGAAACAATTTTTAAATGTTCTTTCTCATGTGGTGAACTACATGTCATTCTCTTCCCCTACTAAGTCAAAAAACTATAGTTTTACATATTTTTTTGCTAGGCAATGTCACAAAAATGGTGACCCACAGCTTCCTCCCCGTGAGGCCTGTGCATGGGCTAGACTCCCTCAGAGCCAATACTTTTATGCAAACTGAATCTGGCTCTGTGCATGCTGGGTTTTAACTATCACAGGCTTTGGAAGTGCTTCCTGTACACAGTTCAGATCCAGAGTCTGTGCAGGCGCCAGGGTGCTTTGGCACTTCAGCCATGCCTACAGTCTAGCTTTTGGCTGGTTATTTCAGAGACTTTTCAAGCCATGATCCTCAGGATCTTAGCTTCCTAAGTAACTAAGATTGCAGGCATGAGCCACTAGTGCCTTGTCTGAATCTTTTTTTTATTTTTTAAATTAAAAAAACTTTTTATTATAAAAATGATGTACAGAGGGGTTACAGTGATGTAAGTCAGGTAACGGATATATTTCTTTTTGGACAATGTCACCTTTTTCCTTATCTCTCCCAGTTGTGTTGTTTTTTTTTTTTTAATTTTAGCTTATAATTTATTTATTACTGGAATTTTGGGAGCAGAGTTGGCTTCAGGAATTAAAACAAATGAAACCATGTTAAGTGGACAGTTGCACATAGAATCATGCTGTCTGTAGCTGTTTGAACTTCATCTTTATGGAGTACACAATATTGTTATTTGAGGTGGCAGATCACTACTCTTTTGTATTAAATTCTTTGTCGGGTCTTATTTTCACAAATCTGATTTCTTTCCTCTGTAGATCATAAGTGAAATATTGAAGATTAATGAGAACCCCACAATTCACGGCCTTGCCCTTCAGATCTCTGAGGACTCCATTAGCAGCAAAGTCCTCAACGCCCTGAAACCGGAGAAAGACGTGGATGGGTAAGAACATAGAAAACATGTGAGAATCCATTTTTATACAAAGTCATTACCTACTTTGATGTTTTTTCTGAATACTAATTTTTGTGGCTATGTCAGTAATTAGCTAAAAGTAATCATTTAGAATATGTTAGGAGTTTTATGGCTATAGATTCTAGGTACACAAGTCAGACATCTTGTAGTACATGGGCTGCAGTGGGAAAAGATATCACACTGGCATTTTTACTTAACATGTTTCTGTCTTACTGCGTCTGTGGTCAGTCCTCAGACTAAATAGGTTTTCCGAGGTAATTGTGTCAGACCAAAGGGAAAAAACCTGAGACCTGATTGTCCAGCAGTATCATATTCTTGCTTAGACCCAGACCTGTTGAGAGAAAGTCTTTTATTAATGACACATAAATCTTTAGCTACAATGTGAGGCAGGGACAGGTAAGGATGATAAACGCCAGGTGTGTGTCTGGTGCTCTCTGAGCCTTCTTGTGGGATGATGTAAGCAGGTACCCCAGTCTACAGTGGGGACCAGCATGTTTCCTGAGGACTAAAAACACTATTTCCCTACATGGAAAAATGGAGCTATTTTGTACTAAGGCCAAAATGAGCTCAATGTGCTCAGGGCTACAAGCTGATGAGCACACATGCAGTGAGATCCCTGGCCTGGTGTGTTCTTCAAGGGCTGCATTGAGAACCTGCAACCATGGCTCCTTCTGTCTGTGTGTGTGCGTATGTGTACAGCTACTGGACTTGCTGGCACTCTACCACTTCAGCCATACCTTCACTACTGACCTTTGGCTGGTTAACTGGAGATGAGTATCTCAGATTTGTCTGCCCATGCTAGCTTTGAACGAGGATCTTCAGATCTCAGCCTCCTGAGTAGCTGTGATTACAATGTGAGCCGCCAGCTCCCCTAGCTTTACTCTATCTTTATCCTGGCTGGGAGTAGACCCAAACATAGCTTAAAAAGTTCTTGTGGGACTGGGCATCTATAAGGCTGGGTTCAGTACACACACACACACACACACACTCATCACACACACACACTCATCACAGAAATTTCCAACAAGAAATTACACACACACACACACACACACACACACACACACACACACAAAATCATCACAGAAATTTCCAACAAGAAATTCCAATAGAATCACTATAAAGGAGGGGCTGGGAAGGTGGCTCAGTGGTAGAGCACTTGCCTTGCATGCATGAGGCCCTGGGTTCGATTCCTTAGCACCACATAAGCTAAAAGAAAAAAGCCGGGAGTGGCACTGTGGCTCAAGTGGTAGAGCGCTAGCCTTGAGCTGAAGAGCTGAGGAACAGCGCCCAGGCCCAGAGTTCAGGCCCCACAAATGGACCCAAAAAAAAGATTAAAAAAAAAAAGTATCACTATAAAGGGAGAAGGAGTCTTATAAGAAAACCTCCAAGACAGGCAAGTATGAGGGTATACTTTCAAAAAAAAATTTTTTTTTGTATCCGGTTGTGGGGCCTGAACTCTGGGGCTGGGCGCTGTCCCTCAGCTCTTCAGCTCAAGGTTAGCCCTCTACCACTTGAGCCACAGCGCCACTTCTGTTTTTTTTTTTTTCTTTTTGCTTATGTGGTGCTGAGGAATCAAACCCAGGGCCTCGTGCTTGCAAGGCAAGCGCTCTACCACTGAGCCATCTTCCCAGCCCCCACTTTCAAATCTTTTATAAAAGTAGAGAATGAAGCTGGGTCAGTGGCTCACACCTGTAATCCTAGTTACTCAGGAGGCTAAGATCTGAGGATCATGGTTCGAAGCCAGCCAGGGCAGGAAAATCTGTGAGACTCTTGTCTCCAATAAATTATTAAGAAAAAGCCAGAAGTGGCTCAAAGGCTCAAGTGGTAGTGTGCTAGCCTTGAGCACAAAGAGGCTCAGGGACAGCACCCAGGATGAGATCAAGCCTCAGGACCAACAAAGAAAAAAAAATGGGAATGAAGAAAGCCTTCCTAAGTATCTCCTTTCCTTACTAATCTGGAGTGAGACCATCAGCTCAGGCTGCACAGTCGTGGATGTCCTAAGTTAATGCTTCGTCCAGTTTCAGTAAGGGAAGGAAAGGCACAGAAGTGATGGAGAGTTTGTGGTCACTTACTTTGCTCCTTAGGTTTTTCAAGGAGATCGGTAGGATCGGGCTGGATCTGAACCGGGGACCGAAGGGGTGCCCTCCTGAGATCGGCCCTGGAAGGTGTCCTTGGACATGGGGAGTCATGAAACTCTGTGTGGCCTCCGGCCGCCTGGCCTGCTCCCGGAAGCCGATGGCCTTTGTGTCCGCTCTGTAACTCATTGAACACATCCTTTCTATCAGACACTCACTCGGATGTTACCAGGCTGATCACGTGTGAATGGCCACTGAATGCCTTTGACTGACCTGTTCTCTGGTTTCTGGTTCAGAGTGACAGACATCAACCTGGGGAAGCTGGTCCGTGGAGACGCCCATGAATGCTTTGTGTCACCTGTCGCCAGAGCCACAATCGAACTCGCTGAAAAGTCTGGTGTGTTGCTTCTTCAGAAATGCTTTTTTTCAGGCTGAGGCAATGGCTCAGGGGGTAGAGCATCTGCCTGGTAAAGCATCCTGAGTTCAAGGCCTAACACCACATCCCCACTCTAGTCCTATTTTTTATATATTGTTATTTAGATCTGGTTTCTTTTTGCTTTTGATACTGGTGCTTGAACCCAGTGCCTTGAGTTCTTACTTGGCTTTTTCACTCTAGGCTGGTGCTTTACCATTTGAGCCACACTTGCCATTTGCAGCTTTTTGCTGGTTAATTAGAACTAAGTGTCTCATAAACTTTCCTGCCCAGGCTCACTTCGAATCTGTCCTCAGATCTCAGTATCCTGAGTAGCTAGGATTACTAGTAAACCATCAGAACCCAGCTTTGTTTAGATCATTTTAAAAATAAGGATTTGTTTCTGGAAGATTCTAGTTAAAGGATGAAAGTGGTCCTTAATGGTGACTTTATTCTTATCCTTTAGTTTGGGAGTTACAAGTACATGATACAAATGAATGATGGAGTGAGAGTGATTTGATCATTTTAAAAGAGAAGTCAGTAATGGTGAATGGCAGCCAGTTTTAAACATTCTCAGAACGTAGACTAGTTTGAATAGAAGAGACAGCTATCCCTCCCCCCCCCCAACCTGAAACATGCAACCATCGAACAAAAATTACAAAAGCACAAAGTCGCGTTTGAAGAAGAGTTTAACTTGCAGAATCTGCCCTTATGGTCAGAAACCATTCAGTTGGAATTTGGAGCTAACTCAGATCTGCAGTGCTCTTCCACCTCTGGAGGGCCACAGTGGCTCAGGCCACTTTACCAAAATTCCCAAAGAGGAAATTTTGGCCAATAAAATGTAGAGAAAGAAAGTCAGCAAGGCTGAGAAGATGGCTGAGTGGTAGAGTGCGTGCCTAACATGCATGAAGCCCTGGGTTCGATTCCTCAGTACCACACACACAGAAGAAGTCGGAAGTGGTGCTGTGGCTCAAGTGTAGCCTTGAACAAAAGAAGCTCAGGGACAGTGTCGAGACCCTGAGTTCAAGCCCCAGGACTGGCAAAAAAGAAAGAAAGAAAGAAAAAAAGTCAGCAATAAGAATTGGAATCAAGAGGTATGGAAAGGAAATCTTGACTGATTCCAGCTTTCACCTCTATTTCATACCACAGGGTTATTACCGGGATCACTTTTTTTTCTCTTGTTCTTAATTTTATATTTTATTAATTTTTCATTTTTTATAGTTATTATAAAGATGATGTTAGCAGGGTTAGTAAAGAGTATATTTCCTTTTGTACCATGTCACCCCTTCCCTGGTTTTCTCCCATTTTTTCCTTCCCATCCCCACCCACAAGTTGTATAGTTCATTCTCAACATAGTATCCAGGGAGCAACACTGTTGCATTTGTTCACCCTTTGTCCCTCCATTTCTGTGCCCTACTTACACTTCCAAAGACAGTGAAACAGAACAAAACAAAAAAAACCAGCTAGAAAGAAATAAACCTCTTGTTTCCACTTATTAAAGGATATTTTTTCTCTCAGTTCATGCTATGTGGAAGGAAAGCTGGGAAGCGTCGATGGTGATGTTATGTTTTTGTTTCCATGGCAGGTGTCACCTTGGAGGGGAAGAAGGTCTTGGTGATCGGGGCTCCTGGGTCTTTGCAAGGTGCCCTGCAGTGCCTGTTCCAGAGAAAAGGCTCCATGACCATGAGCTCCCCGTGGGAGACACCTCAGCTGCAAACCAAGGTCAGTGTGCTGAGCAGGGCCACGTTGAGCAGTTCACTTATAGATTTAGAGAAAGGAATCCTAGCCACTCAGGAGGCTGACGTTTGAAGCTAGCTTGAGGCATGAAAGTCTGTGAGATTATCTCCAAATAATCACAAAAAGCAGTGGCTCAAGTGGTAGAGCACCAGCCTTGAGTGAAAGCCAAGGGCTAACTCCAGGCCCTCAGTTCAAGCCCCCCAGTACCATACAAAAAAGAAGTTAACAGAGAAAGAGCAACAGGAAATCTCAAAGGATATACATGATAAAAAGCAAGTATTCAGCCGGTACTGGTGGCTCATGCCTGTAATCCTAGCTACTCAGGAAGCTGAGATCTGAGGATCATGGTTTAAAGCCAGCCCCAGCAGGAAAATCCATGAGACTTTTATTTCCAATTAACCACCAGAAAACCAGAAGTGTGCTTTGGCTCAAGTGCTAGAGTGCTCACCTTGAGCTGAAGAGCTGAGGGACAGCCCCCAGGGCCAGAGTTCAGGCCCCATGGCTGACCAAAAAAAAGCCCAAAACAGCAAATACTAATCAGATTTTAAAAAACACAAATATATACAGAGAGAGAGATTATTCACAAAGTCAAAAAAAATTCATGGGAAAGACTAGGAAATATACACATAGCTAGCCAAAATAAAACAGAAAACACCAACCATCATAGGAATGAACAAGGAAATATAATTACAGAATGAAAGGGTTTTTTGTTTTGTTTTGTTTTTCCAGTCCTGGGGCTTGAATTCTGGGCCTGGGCATTTGTCCCTGAGCTTTTGTGCTCAAGCCTAGTGTTCAACCGCTTGAGCCTTAGCTCCAGTACTAGCTTTTTTTTTTTTTTGGTGGTTAATTGGAGATGAGTATCACAGACTTTCATGCCTCACCTGGCTTCAAGCTACAATGCTCAGATCTCAGCCTTCTGAATAGCTAGGATTACAGGCCTGAGCCACAGCGCCCAGTAACTTATTTTATAAGATAATATCTACAATATTGTACATGTGAAAATGTGTGTGGAGTGAAGGCTTTCCTAGAGACATGTGACTTTCTGAGTGGACTTAGGTGGGGTTTTATAGCCATGTACCCATTAAGGACACTGACTCAGCCACTGACCAAGCAGACAAAAAGACAAGTTGTTTCTCAGAGGAGTTCTACCACCCAAAGAGCAGACTGTTCTAATGTAACCTTGTCTCCCGCTAATGGGAAAGAAGGGATGGATCCTGACTCATTTTATGAATGTCTCAACCAGCTCAGGACAGGATGCTGCAGGAAAATTAACATGTCAGCAATTTGACCTGGAAATGTTGATGAAATCGCCCTGACAAAAGTCCTAGGAGTACAAATGCAGTACCAAGTGGGGTTTGTTTATTACAGTAATTCACTACGTTATTTGATTAAAGCCTAGAGTTTTAGCACAATAGATACGATCATCTGACAACAGCTGGTATTATGACTTTCTCTCCGAGTCATCTGTTTAGCATAGGCACACTGGATGTGCCACCCGCCTGTCAGTCATTTAGTAGTCTTGGTTCTCAGTCAAGTGTGGGGGTCGCCGTGGTTTCATTCTTCAAACGGGGAGGGGAGGCCACGTCCACAGTGTAGCTATGCCTAGAAGCTCTCAGAGATGCCGTAAGGGGTTTCCTCTAGAGAAAGGGGTGTAAATTTATCACACCCTGTGTGTGTACAAATGCACAGTGTGAATAGAGTTCAGTACAGCATGAGATTCCATGCATGCACTAGGGGTCTTGGACTAGAATGAAGGGTGATCGAAAAACACATTTCTCACGTTGCTGTGACAGAGCTGAAAGAAGAGCAGGTTCAGTCTGGTTGTATGTCTGTGTGTGTGTGTGTGTGTGTGTGTGTGTGTGTGTCTATCTCTTAGTCATAAAACATGAACTCAGGGTATAGGAGTTATCCCTGAGCTTTTTTGCTCAAGGCTAGCTGTCTACCACTTGAACCATAGCTCCCTTTCCAGCTTTTTGATGGTTAATTGGAGATAAGAGTCTTGTGGACTTTCCTGCTCAGACTGGCTTTGAACTGTGATCCTCAAATCTCAGCCTCCTGAGTAGCTAGGATTACAGGCATGAGCCATAGTTTAAGACAGTTCAGAAATGTGGACTTGCAAGTGAACAGACCCTGTGTGCCTTTCCAGTTGTCACCACATGGTGGCAATCTACTCAAGAAAATTTAAGAACACTCTATTCTCCCCTTCTTCCCTCCATCGCTCCTCTTCCTACCCCTCCATCCCTCCCTCCCTCCCTCCCTCCCTTCCTTCCTTCCTTCCTTGCTTCCTTGCTTCCTTCCCTTCCTTCTCTCTTTCTTTTCTTTCTCTCTCCTTCCTTCCTTCCTTCCTTCCCTCTCTCTCTCTCCCTCTCTCCCTTTCTCCCTTTCTTCCTCTCTCCCTCCCTCCCAAGGGGGCAAGCACTCAATTACTGAGCTACAGCTCATCTTCTCAGCTTGGAAACTCAGTGAAGGAGGAAAATGAACCCTGCCCTGAGCTAGTAGAAGCGCAAGGCTTGCATTGGCAGCTTAATGTTTTCACAACTGTCCTAGATACTTGTGCTCGTTGTATCTGTGTATTTGAAAAACAGACATTTTTTTAATACTTTTTTTTTGTCTTTCCTGCCCAGGATGGCTTCAAACCATGATCCTTAGAGTTCAGCCTCCTGATTAGCTAGGATTATAGATGTGAGCCACTGACACCAGGCTGACGTTTTTCTTGTTATGGAAATAAGTTATGTGGACTCTGTATTTGGGGTGAATCTAACTTTGAGACAGATTAAATGCAATGATTTTCTAAAGAATCTAGAGACTGGGGACGACCCTGTTTTCATATCTACAAGAAGATTCTCTTTAGTAATTGAAATAATTACCTTTTCCTCCAAAGATCTCAATGCGTAGAACAGCAGAGCCTGTGGGCTTTTGCGCTGACAGCGTATTTGTTTTTCTCTCTGTTCTGGCCCTGGTGCCATTCCCTTGGCAAAGCTTCACTGGAAGACATCAGAAGTGCACGTGGACTGATTAGCTGTCCAGGTTAGTCAGCTCTGGGTAAAAGGGTGCTTTGAGCCAGGCACTGGTGCCTCCTGTCTGTAATCCTAGCTGAATAAGAGGCTGAGATCTGAGGACCACTGTTCCAAGCCAGCCCAAGTAGGAAAGTTTGTGAGACTCTTAAATCCAACTAATCACCCAAAGTGGAAATATAGCTCTGGTTGAAGTGGTGGAGTGCTAGCTTTGATCAAAAAAGCTCAAGGACTGCACAGGTCTTAAGTTCAAGCCCTAGGTCTGGAACCAAAAACAAAAAACAAAACTACAGGCTTAGTGGTAGAGTGCTTGCTAAGCAAGCATGAAGCCCTGGGTTCCATTCCTCAGTACCATATATACAGAAAAAGCTGGAAATGGTGCTTTGGCTGAAATGGTAGAGTGCTAGCCTTGAGCACAGAGAGGCTCAGGGAAAATACACAAGCCCTGGGTTCAAGCCTCAGGACTGGCAAAAAATAAAAACAAAAATAAAGTATGCTTTAGGGTAGTAGCCCTTTACTTTCTCATTCCTAGCCATGTTAAAATAAAAGGGAGTAGATAAACAAAGAGAGGTGAATAATAGGACAGTCTGAAAGCAGCATGTCTATTCTTGTCACTCCTCCTGCCTAATCATTGCATTATTGACACCAGAGGAGGAGTGAATAGAACGTCTTTAAAAGCTGAAACACCAAGTACTTACATTTCATGGCATTGATGAAACGGGTCTATGAGAGAATGCACAGAAATGAAGGGGTGTGGCTCAAGCAGAGCCATGTCAACGAATGGCCTTCGGGATCTTATCTTCCATGGCTCAGAATTTAAATGGCGAAACTGAAATGGAGGGAAGTGGTTTTGAACCCAGAGCCTGTACAAGCTGAGCAAGCATCTACCACTTGAGGCATGCCCCAGCCTTTGTTATTGTGTTTTTTGTGTGTGTGTTCATAGTGATTTTTTTTTTTTTTTTGCCAGTGCTGGGGCTTGAACTCAGGGCCTGGGCATTGTCCCTGAGCTCTTTTTTTTTTATTGGTCGTGGGGTCTGAACTCGGCCTGGGCACTGTCCCTCAGCTCTTCAGCTAAAGGCTAGCGACCTACCACTTGAGCCACAGCGCCACTTCTGGTTTTCTGGTGGTTAGTTGGAGATAAGAGTCCCACAGACTTTCCGGCCTGGGCTGGCTTTGAATTGTAATCCTCAGATCTCAGCCTCCTGAGTAGCTAAGATTACAGGCATGAGCCACTGGCGCCAGGCTTATTCTTTTTTATTTTTCTGTGTTATGGTACCAGGGTTTAAACTCCCAGCTTCTCACTTGCTAGCAGGCAGGCACTTCACCACGTGAGCCCCTCCTCCCGTTTCACATGCTCTTCTGTATCTTGTATATTCGAATTTCCATCTCCCTGGCTGATGCTGGGTCTGCATTATTTACATTTAAACTCGATTCTGTTTTCTATCTCCTCGGGTTGAGCTGTGCTTGGAGGTGGTCTTGAGTGTGGTGTGCATTTCCATGGGTATGACGTTGGAACTGGGGTTCATGGGGCTGGGGAGCCCATCTTACAAATCCCATGGTCGAATCACGCTGCCTTGTGTCTCTGGAAACCTCATCTGCAACTTCATGGCCTCGGCGCTGTGGGGTTCCATCTAGCCTTCCTGCAGTTCACGTTAATAGAAGTCACCTGCAGCCAACCACAAAGACACCCCAGCCGACAGGGGCCAGGTGGGAAGGGGAGATTTATATTCCATGGCGGAGAGCCCTACCTGTCCAGGCGATAGAGTTCCAGCTTGTGTTCTTCAGAGGATAGTTGAGTAATGTCGCCCAGTCCACTTGCTCATCATGTCCCGTGTGCTTCTGGGGACTGCTTCTCACTTCTATTTCAATGGGAATGCTTTTTTAAGGACAGAGAATTAGACCTTTTCATAGGAGAGTCTTCCACATAATCTATAGCAGTAAAACACCATTCTCGCTTTGGAAAGCTCATTTTCTAGGCGTGTGTGTTATTCATATTACAGGCCTAGATACTAGTATTGTGCTCATGAGAGTGTTTGGGTTTTCCGCCCGTCAGTGATGAGGAGCAGAGGCTGGGACTTGAGCGCAGGTGGAGCCCCTCCCCCTGGGCGGTGCTCCCCCTGGTGGTCCTCCCTCTGCACTGCGTTCCTCACTGCTCCCAGAGTGAGGTGTGCAAATCTGACCCTAGCCTTGCCATGCGAGCTTCAGAATTGGAGAGCATGGCTGTGGGAGACACAGAGCTAGGTTTCCCATGGCCGCGTGGGTGAATGGGAACACGAACACACTGCAGCAGCGTGTGCAGCAGGTTGCAGTAGGAACACGTGTCAGAAGACCAGAGCTCCGGCAACTGTCACGATTCTTCCTTGTTGTGTTTCATGACCCAAGTCCTCATAGGAAGGAGGATTCCCTTCTCACCTACATCTGTATGGCTGCTCTCTCTGTGTCTCTCCTCAGCCTCTGTCTCTCTCTGACCCCCCTCTCCCTCTCCCTCTGCCTCTCTCCCCATCCCCCCAGCACCCAGTTGACTTTTTTTATTTTATCTTTTTTCCTGGAGTGTGAGGAAAGGGATGATATTGTAGGAATCGCCTAAAGTCTCTCCATTTCTAGATTTGAGGTGGCATTTTCCTTCAGTCATCTGTCAGGAGTTGGAACTATCAAGCTAACTTTAAGCCAGATCAGCTGTCTTTTCCAGCATGCTGGACCCAACTCGCTATCTCTGATAGTCCTTTCTTATTCAGATAGTGGAATGATGAGGTAAGAGCCGAAGCTGGGGACATTTACAAGAAGGAAGGTCATTTATTACCTCGGAGGAGAAACTTGGGAGATAGATGCTGTAATCATAACTCTCCGTTGTCTATTTGGCATGGAGACTTTCTGATTTATGCACAAACCCTTAGAGAAGTCTTATAATTTTCAAAACTAGTAATCTTTTTTTTACTGATCACAAATGAGAGTGGAAAGAATAGAGTCAGTTCCTGAAGGGGCTGGATGCTAGAGGGCTGAGATCACGGGGTGGGCCAGGCAGAGGGGAAATCCTTTGCTGTAGTTCTCATCCTCTTATCTGGTCAACCATGACAGCATCTGAATGAAAACATCTGAATGGCTGGACATTCGAGAGTGGTTCCAGTGAATTTAATGTGTCTATCTGTTGGAGTGCTTAGTTTTGTAGGAGAAATGGTTCAGAGACATGGAATGGTGATGTTCAAATAAAATCTTAGAAATGATAAGTTGGAGACAATTATGAATAAACAAGGACTCTGCTCGTGACAAATTCCACCAGAATGAAGTCTCCCCAAGCAGGTTGCACACTCTTATCAAGTGAAACCACATGCCGGGCTGGGTTGCCATAGCAATGTGGGTGCTTGACCACACCCCCTTCCCACCCTTGCCTCTCCTCCTATCTCCTGGGCTCCACTGTCTCCATCTTTTTCCATTTCAGATCGGTGCTGCCCAGGGATGCCCTTCATCCCCATGTCCTTCCCATGCAGCCCATTTTCTTGGGAAATACCAAGTTCCATCAGTCTGTGGATCTGTGCCAGCCACCTTCCTCTGCCCACCCCCACCATCTCTTCACACCTGTGCACACGGCCCCTGCCAGACTCTGCCCCTTAGATGTCTTAGCTCTTCTGCTCCCTCCCTCTGACCTATTCTTAACCCAGGCTCCAGAGGACTCTCCCTAGAACACATCTGATCTTAGAAGAGCGGCTCTCCAACTAAGACCAGTCCAACCGTCGCTGTTAACATTTGGGAATTTTGGACATCTGAAGAAAAGAGGCATTTTTTATTTTATTGTTAGATAAAGGTGGTATACAGAGGGGGTGAGAGTTAATAAGTCAGATAATGAGTGCATTTCTTTTAAGACAATGTAACCCTTTTCCACACTCTCTCCCAGTTTTTCCCTCCCATCTCCACAAAAAAAGGACATTTTTTAAGAAAGAAAAATAGAAAAAAGAGAGAGAAAAGAAAGGAAGAAAGGAGGGAGGGAAGGACCAGGGAGGAAGGGAGACGAAGGAGAGAGGAGAGAGAAGAGGATCAGATTCTTTGGACTTTGCCAAGAGACAGTTGGGGGTGTCCGTGTCACACAGCACACACTGTCTTTACAAATCACTGAGAGGAAGCTATGATGGAACTAATGTGATCCATCGAGCCCCTGAACCATGACCACATAACCACAGTGTGTCCCAGTTCACTGGAAAGGAGAGGTAATGGAGGGGCTGCGTGGGTGCGGCAGGCCCCTCCTTTCCCGTGAGACCCCTCTGTACTGTGTGTGAGGCTGTTGGCCGACACCCAGGGGCTGATCAAGAATCTCCACGTCTGTCCAGATGTTAGATATTGCAAAGCTTACTTTCCAAGATGTGGGAAAAGAATAGGAATTGTATGTTTTCTATTTTTCTCCTTACATCTCAGTGGTGTGTGCGCCCCGGTGTCCTGCATCCTGAACGTGCCAGCCCAAAAACCTTTCCGGGCAGGGAGTGGATTTTTCTTTTCAGACTCCTCAGCAATCTCAGTATCTGCCCTGATGGGTACTCAAGACATGCCAGGGGAATGAGGAGCTTCACTAAAGAATCATTAATTGTATTCACTTGCTTTAATTATTATTTTAACAGCGTATCTTTGCTGGAGGAAGCAGTGGCCTCTGGTCAGGTTTTCCAAGTATCCCTCTTCATTCTCAACTTTGTTCTGTTAACCAAGGGTAACATTTGAAGGCTATACAAGTGGGTGTCATAGGTCTCAAGAAAAAAAACTTAAAATTGTTTTTTGATCCATTACCTGTGTGTGTGTGTGTGTGTGTGTGTGTGTGTGTGTGTTCATGTGCACGCACACCCACCAGTACTGGGGCTTGAGTTTAGGGCCTGAACACTATCCCCTTAGCTTTCTTCTTCAAGGCTGGTGATCTTACCACTTGACCTACAGCTATACAACTACACTTTTAGCTTTTCGGTGGTTAAGTGGAGATAATAGTCGACCATCATTCCTCCCCGGGCTGACTTTCAATCACAGTCCTCACATCTTGTTTCTTGGGTAGCTAGGATTACAGGCATGACCCACCAGTGTCCAGCTTTTATGTTTGCACAGATCTCATGCTCAAGAGGCTTATATATGCCCCATCGAGACCCAGCCATTGTCTTCCAGCCAAGAAGGTGCTGTCATTCTTGGTTTGCTTAGAATCTTAAAGACATTGTATTTGCAAAGTACAAGCTTTCAACATCCCTCCTGTCATTGTAGATCACATCCGTCCTCCCTTCCCTCTCTCTTCTGACGTTTGCCCTTTTCTCTAAGAACCCCTGACTTGGAAGAGAATAGCTTTCCCATTATCTAAAGCCACAGCTCCCACCCAGCTAAGGTCTGTGTATCTGTCTTACTGTTGTCTTAACATTTGGCCCTCTGCTTGGGGAGTGGGTGGTTCACTAGGCAGTCCCCACAGAGAAAGCAGTGTTTGGTCAGGAGGTAAAGTTTCAAGCCAAGCTTTGGCCAGAGCCTTTCCCAGGAGGGAAGAGGGAAGCAGGAACAGGACGATAATTCTCATTGAATTGGAGCTCATTAAAATATTCCCTGGTCCTCAACAGGTTATTTATTGTTTTATGCATCTAGCCATTTTTGTTTCTTTCTAAAAAGAATTCACATCTACGATACAATAATTGCTAAGGGAGGAGAATTTTGGTCTTTGTGAGATTAGCTGCCTTCCCATTGCCTGTTAGCACAATGCAGAGTTGTGTGTGAGTATGGGAAGTTTGGGGCTGGAATGAGATTGTGGAGATTTATTATAGGTAATGAAAACACCAGGTTTGACCAACAGCATCCTGTGGAGGCCCACGGGGAACCTGTGTGAACATGGGATTTCTGGCTTTTTCCAGATTGAACACTTGAGCTTCGTTCACAGGGACCTCGTTTTTTATAGGTATCTGAACACGCTTGGGTTGCGATTGTCAATATGAGGTATGAAAATCCGACTGAGTGATGTTTCTTATCTGCTGACCTGCAATAAGCCCCAAACTTTGCGTGTCTTTTGAGATCACTGTGGTTAAATTTATGGCAGTCATTTATGTATGAAAATGAAGAAACGTATTTTTTGAACAGATGTTTCATAATGTTCTCTTCCCACCAGACCGCTTTTTCCCCTATTCATCACATCATACAAAAGACTAGCTGCTTTTCCGTTCTCTGTAGGGGTCACATGCAGCTTGAATAGACCAGATTGTTGTGGGGGTTGTCTGCACTTCATGGGAGGAGGGGGCTTGAACTCAAGGTCTAGGCGGCATTGTCCCTTAGCTTTTTTTGCTCAAGGGTAGCACTCTGCCCCTTGAGCCTCAATTCTGGCTTTTTGCTGGTTAATTGGAGATAAGACTCTCTTAGACTTTTCATGCCTGATCTGGCTTTGCACCATGATGCTCACATCTCAGCCTCCTGAGTAGTTAGGATTACAGACATGAGCTACTGGCACTCACCTTCTCTTCATTTCTGGAAGTGATTAACCTATAGAACCAGCGCAAAGCTCCTTTTGCAATTGTCCTCTTGTCGTGGCATGATAATTTAAGATGTGGAAAGCACCAGCGCTTTTAGGGAAGAGCCTGTTTATTTGTATGATCAGGATGAGCAAATATTCCTTCCTTTGTCAGGGAAGCCTGGTGCTACCCTCGATCTTGTCTCTTTTGGTCACAAAGCAGGTTGCACTGTCCTGGATTAGTTGTCACCTCCTTGTGTTCCAAGATTGCTAAAAAAGTAAATGAAATAGGTCATGGATGTCTCCATGTATTTGAGGAGTCTGGTGAGATGGCGCAGAGCACCAAACATGAAGCTGGGCCAGTGGCTTGTGTCTGTAATCCCAGCTACGTATGGGGCTAAGATTGTTAGGCATGTGATTCAAGGTCACAAGACCCCTTCTCAAAGAGCTGGACATGGTGGCTCAGCTCCTTATCCTAATTACTGGGAAGCCTAATATAGGTAGATTGGTCCCAAGTGTGTGTACTGGGTGAGAAGCGAAACCCTAGCTCAAAAATTACCACCAGAAGATAGGGCTGGTGGTATGCACTCAGCAGAGTTCGAGCCCCAGGTCCCCAGACCATCCGTGAATGCATCTTGCTGCCTAAATACTGTTCACAGTTTTCAGGTAGAGGAGCTAGTTATTCTTCCCAAGGGCTTTGGGGATCAGCCTGTCCAAGCTGAGAGTGGAGAGGTCGCAGAGGATGTGTTTGTTGCTCTCTGTTTGGGCGATGCTATGATGAGGGCGGGGGTGGTATTAGTGATGCTGACGATGGTGGTGGCGGCAGTGGCAGTGGTGGCAATTTGGAGACTTCTTCCACCCTTCTGTATGTTTGGTTCTGGCCTCTCTTGGCAGTCATTTAAGACAGTGATGACTCGTAATGGACAGTGGAGGAAGAGCCATTAGTATTAGAAGGGAAGGGTGACAGCCTGTGTGTGTGTGTGTGTGTGTGCGCGCGTGTGCGCGCGAGTTTGTCTCCCTCCTTCCCTCCCTCCCAGAGTATCTCCAACAGTAGCTCCACCATGAGAAACAGAACCTCCATAATTGCACTGTCCACTAGTGAACAGCAGCCTGCCTTGTGTACTTGCGGAATGCAGTGAGCTGGTGCGTAGCACCAGCTGATCTGTGTCATGGTAGTTGTTTCCTCCCAGGGCCTAATATCGTCCTCTGCTTTTCCTTCCAGTGTGGATGCAGCTGGAATGGTGGGTTCCTCCAGGACACCGGGTCAGGTGGTCATCCTGGTGGGCTCAGGGCCTGCCTCCCAGCTCTCGGCATACTGTTCCTAACAGACATGCTTCCTTCCAGTGCTGAGCTATCAGAGTCACACAGGGGGACTGGCCAAGTGCAGTCATGTTTACATTCTGTTCTTTCTCAACAACAGCAGAGTGGTGGCGGGGGGTGGTACGCACAGCTAAAACAGAGGTTAACCAGGGCCTCAAGGGAAACGAAGGCCTGCCAGCTTCCTGTGGCTTTGGCAGAGATTCTATGTTGCTTCATGTTGCTGGTGCCAATGCCCTGGCTGGCATCATGCTGCTCAAAACCACGCAGCTTCACCCCACAGCCCTGTGTTTAAGCTAATTCGTGAAACGGGGTACCGCCGACACCCACTCTCCCTCCTGTCTCTCATGGCCATCAGGAAAGGCCCTGCTCCTTCTCTTGCTATCATGGTTAACAGTAAATATACTCACACTGGATCGGCAGAAATGACGTCCTGAAGATGTTTGCAGAGTCCCGTTTTCTTTGCAGGATGTTTTATCCATGTTGCGTCTGTACTGACACCAGAGTGAAAGGAAATCACTAAAGCGATTCCGTCTGTCTGTAGTTCTGGAGCCAGACTCTGGAGTTTTGATTATTATTGTCTATTTTCAAGTCATCTACCATTGATCAGGTCTGTGCTGCAGATTAAAAATGCATGTGTATGTTTGTTCTCTTCAGCTTGAGGAGGCTGACATTGTAGTCTATGGCTCACCTAAGCCGGAAGCCATTCCCCTGAGTTGGATCCAACCAGGAAGCACCGTTCTCAATTGCTGCCCTGACTTCCTGTCAGGTAAATGTCTTCACTCTGGGGCTGGGGGTAGCGGAGGGGTGGGAGGTGGGGGGGTAGGTGCTAACTAAGCAAGTAAGACAGACTTGGGGAAAATGTCTCCTTGCTCATTCAGAGTTTCCTGTCGTCAGTGTGAGCATACAGGAGAGTCAGTTGTGACTAAGGTGGATAAGTTAATTTGTATGTGTATGATGTAGGTTATATCCAGTCATTCCCATCACTTTTTTAAAATGCCAGTAGTGAGGCTTGGACCTGGGGCTTCATGCTCTTGCTTGGTTTTTTCATTCAAGACCGGCATTCTACCGCGTGGGCTATGCCTCGACTTTTGACTGTTTTTACTGGTTTATTGATGATAAGACTCACACAGACTTATTTCGCCTGGCCTGGCTTTGAAACACAATTTTCAAATCTCAGCCTTCTGAGTAGCTAGGATTACAGGCGTGAGCCACCAGCACTTGGCTTCATCTTTTGAAAAGGTGTCTTAGCTGAATCTGTGTGAATGCTCATGAGAGCAGAGATGCTGGGTAAAACAGGAACAAGTAGCAGTCTTGAGCCTCTGGGACTTCCGTTTGCAGTGACCCCTAAAGCACTTGCTAGACCCTAACGTCACCTACATACAGCATGAAAATCACCTTTGGAAAATTTTAGGATTGCAGCTCAGCCGCTATTTCACCAAGGGACCAAGTATGCTCTAAGCCAAACCTAGCCTACCTGCAGGGGGTACAGCAAGCTCCGCCCACCTTTGGCAATCAGCAAAGTGGGAGAAGTGGTCCACAGGAGTCCCTTGCTCTAATGCTCAGACCCTTGGAGGTACCCAGCCCCCCGCAGCGCATCCCTGAGTCACATAGGTGTGTAAGACACAGGACAACAGGAGAAGGAGCCCTTTTCTCACTGACTTTTATTTTGGGGAGCAAAGAGGACTGAGCTGGGTGAAGACAGGGTGGAGCTGGTAGAGACTACGGTCTGTTTCATAACCACCCGCTGCAGACTGGATTGTGAGATCTTAAAACCATCTCTAGACTGACACTGACCACTCTAGGAAATGCCACGCCGTCAGAATGAACAGGCTTCATTAAAAACCCTTGAAACTGAAGTGTGGAGAAATACCGAGAAACATTAATACGTCTCAGCTTGTTTCCCTGGGCGCTGTCAAGAGTTAGCTCTGGCTTTTGTTTTTGTTTGTTTGAGTATTTGTCTGTTTGGTGCTTTAGTTCAGGAAGCACTCTTGATTTTACTGTTTTTCATATTGTCTATACTATTGTCTGGGCTAGCCTCAGACCTTGAAGATCCTCCCTACCCCCAACTTCTGGTATTTCAGGCTGGCTCAGCTCTAGTTTTATGAGCACACAGATAAATGAAGCAATCAGAGCTACAATTTAATTGGAATGTGGCTTCCTGGCTCTTGTGAGGAAGTAGAAGGCATGTGTTGCATACATTCTTTCAAATAGATCTGGTTTGGGGGTCTGAGGGTGGGGCTCAGGGGTAGAGCACTTACCTGGCATGGGTGAGCCCTGGATTTGATCCTTCACACTACAAAAACTACATAAAGCATTCATTCGGCATAGAACTTTTATTTTTCCCATACGACAACAGAGAACATCAAGATCATGAATGGTGGGTTGGTCTGCTTAGGATCCTAGTTAGATTAGGAAGGTTATTTATGAACTTTTTCTTTTTTAAAATGATGCATCTTTGCTGTAATATTTACCTGCTGTTTATTTTTAAAATTTGTGTTTATATTTAGAACAGTTTGAGGCATAATCCTGGCTGAAGATATTTTTTTTAATCCCTTAAAAAATCCTTTAAAATTGTTACTGTTTGGAGGCGATATATTTTATTTCATAAAACTTATTTTTCATATTTTTCTTTTTAGGACCAAGATTTCTTTTGGGGAAAGATATTCCTAAAAAAAAACCAAAACTTTAAGTTTCAAAACCATAGGTCAGTTTCCTTGGAGATAGAATAGACCAACAGATTATTTTTATTATTTATTGCTTATTTGTTTTTTTTTTTTTTTTAAGTAGGATCTTGTTCATAGCCTGAAATCAGCCTTGAACTCATGGTCCTCTGCTTCTATACCCCAAGTTCTGGGATTACCCCTATGCTTGTCTTGCTTATGCCCAGAATAAGCCTAATAAAATTTTTATTTTTTTAGTATCAATACCAGGGCTTGAACTCAGGTCCTCACATGTTTCCCATTTAGCTTTTTTGTTGGTTACTTGGAGATAGAGTTTTGTCGACTTCACTGTTTGGGCTGGCTTTGGATTGTGATCCTTAGATCTCAGCCTCCTAAGCAGTTTGGGTTATAGGCGTAATTCAAGGACTCCTAGCTACATAAATGCATTAAATAAAGAATTCTCTAGCCTTGTGAGATAGTTTTCTTCTTAATGTTTGAATATCCATTTTCTAAAGTTGTAACTGACCATATGAAGCATTCAGTAAGTATTGAATGTAAATGAACAAGTAAGCATGGCCTCTGAATTACACTTTGGGTATAGGAGAGATATTCCCTTGAACATAAACACATCTGCTCATAAACACAGGGATGTCAGGACAGCTGTGGAGAAGAGAGGGAAGAGTACCATGCTTGTGAAATGGTCAGCTGGTTTCCAGTGTTGTTCATGATAGCGTTACTTTTCACTGTAACAACTTTGATTACCAATGAGTAAATTAGAAAAAACATTTCCTTCACCTGTTTTCTTCATCATTTGGCACTTTGATCAAATGAGTAGACTTTTTGGAATATTTGAAAACAGACGTGTTTTAGTAAAGGCCCAGGGAGAAATTTTGATACAGCATGGCTGAGGGCAGGCGAGGTTTCACAATGCAGTTCTCATGTTCATTGTACTGCTGAGTTACAGGACAGGACAGGGCGTGGGGATTTATGGAGGGTTAATGGTGCATCGGTGAGCTGTTGAATACCCAGTCCTCATGGCTTATGTCCCAGAACTTGTGCTCATGAAACAATTACACCTAACGTGTTGGCTCTGTGTGTACGTTTTTAGAAACAGAAATGTTAGTGTTCTGTTTCTGGCTATATAGATAATTCCTTTTTTATTTTATTAATTTATTTGTTACCAGTCCTGGAGTTTGAACTCAGGGCCTGGGCGCTATCCTTGACTCTTTGTGCTCAAGGCTAGCACTCTACCACTTAAACCACAGCACCACTTACTACTTTTTCCTGAATAGTTCATTGGAGATAGGAGTCTCATGGATTTTCCTATCTGGGCTGGCTTTGAACCACACTCCTCAGATCTCAGCCTCCTGAGTAGCTGGGATTATAGGCATAAGCTATGAGTACTCAGCTCCAGCATTTTTGCTGATTAGATGGGGGGTCTCATGGCTTTAGACTTCAATCTTCTAGGTCTCAGCCTCCTGAGTAGCTAGGATTGTAGGTGTGTCCCACACTGGGTCCTACATGTCCTTAGAAAATTTAAAATATACCAATATTTGTATATGAATTTGTATATGAACTCAAGGCCTAAGTATTGCCCTTGAGCTTTCTCATTCAAGGCTAATACTCTATCCCTTCAACCACAGTTCCACTTTGGGCTTTTTTGGTGATTAATTAGAGATGAGTCTCACAGACTTGCCTGCCGAGGCTGGCCTTGAACCATGATCCTGAGATCTCAGCCACCTGAGTAGCTAGGATTATAAGCTTGAGCCGCCAATATCCTGCTCTGATAACTTTTTTTTTTTTTTTTTTGGCCTATTGTGGAGTTTGAACTCAGAACATGGGTACTACCCCCGAGCTTTTGTGCTCAAAGGTAGTGCTCTACTGCTTTGAGCCACAGCTCCACTTTGGGTTTCCTGGCGGATAGTTGGAGGTAAGAGTGTCACAGACTTTCCTGCCGAGGCTGATGTCAAATTACAATCCACAGAGCTCAGCCTCCCAAGTAGCTAGGGTTACAGGTGTGAGCTACCAGCTCTCAACTTGACGACATGGTGTTTCTTTGGTTTTTTGGCTTTTTAAACTAATTTTTTTATTGAGATTAAGTGATCACATAAATTTTACAATTTTCACTGTATTGTGGGAGAGTGATAGTTAAAGATAACATGGCTTTTAGCAGGCAAAAGTTAACTTGCAGGTAGCAAGTGTGTAGAAGTCAGGATACTAGGTGTGATACTATGGCATGAACTTGGCCAGTTGTATGAATGGACATCCTCTGGTGTCACCAGGCCTGCCACTCTAGCTGCATGCTCTGGTATCTGTTGACTCTGTGCTTCGAGCTTCTGCAGAGTCTGTGAGGAAGAGAAGGTTTCCCCTAGTCTCAGGTTCCATTGACATCTGGAGTTCTAGAGGCCTCCATGCTGGTTTCCTCTGTGCTTCTTTCTTCTATACAGTGTTGCTCCTGAGTTCTGGTCCATCCATGGCCTCCTTTTCACTCTTTGGCTGTATTTCCTTCCAGCCCCTTGTGCCCTGCACTGTAGACCTTACATGAGTTTCTGTTGTCTGTTCTTGCCAGCCCCTCCCTGCAGGTTGCTTGTTGAAATCATTTAGGAGCTGATTTAGACATTTCAGCAAGCACACGGGTCGCAGAACTGCAGTTCTCACCTGTGCTTGAGGTTGGGGTTCTACAAGTAGGCAAAGTGGTAGAAGGCGTGACTTACTACGGAACTGGACATGAGCTGTTCCTCCCTCATCCAGGCAGCTGAGTCTCTATTCTGGCAACTTACATTTATAAACTAATACCAGCTCGTGGAGAATGGCTTTGTCCTGTTTCCCTATCACTTAGAGACAGAAGAATGTGGAAAGCATATTTCTTTTCCATAGTAGTTGGACAGGATTTTAAGTCTTGAGTCTCTTGTGGTTAAAACAAAACAAAACAAATTTCTCTCATCCTCCAACCCTTGCCTTTTGCCCAGCTATGATTTATAAGACTGAAGTGTTGCTAATCTTTAAACAATACCAGAGGGATATGATTTCCTAACACCCTTAATGCATTTGACAAGAGAGCATCACGAAACACATACTCCTTAAGTGTTTTCTGAGCTTTCTTACAAGGCTGTCAGCAGAATGGATAATTTAAGAGTAGAATGGCCCAAGGAAAGAAGAAAATAGTTTTCTTAATTCCAAAACAGTTGCTATTAGAAACATTTCTTCCCTCCAAGGGACGATGTAAGCTCAAGCATTTTTGCATATGCATTTACTTTGTAAAAAAAAAATTTTTTTTAAGTGGAGGAAAGTGAAGTTAACAGTTTTGAAAAGCATGTCAGTTGGTCATTGTCTGTACTGAGAGACAGACAGACAGACAGAGAAGAGAGACAGACTGCCTGAGAAGTCAGTTTAAAAACAAGGACAGTTGCTTGCTGTTGGCTTATGGTTTCAGAGGTTCCAGTTTCTGGTTACTTAGTGCTTTTGCTTTAGGCCACAGCTGCACAGGTCAGCATGGAGCACATAACAAAGGAGCCCGCTCTCCTTGGGGTGGCCAGAAAACCGAGAGAAAGAGCGGAAGGTATTGGAGGCCCAGCAGCCCCTTCATAGACACATAGCCAATGACCTACCCTCCTCCCATGGGGAGTCACTTTCTTGAAGGTTCCACCATCTCGCAGAAGTGTGACAGACTGGCAAACAAGTCCATTATACAGGGAGACACTCTCTGAAGTTAGTGTCTTAAAATGTTATTTCTTAGTTTGGATAGAAAAGTGATCGTATGACTTGTACAAGAGGGATTTGTATGTGTATGTTTGTGTGTGTGTGTGTGTGTGTGTGTGTGTGTGTGTGTGTGTGTATGTATACATGTGCTATCCCTGGGCACCATCCCTGAGCTTTTGTGCTCAAGGCTAGCACATGTATTGTCTGGTAAAAATTGTAGAGCCTTCTATAAGATGAAGCCCACACCACTGGGTCAGAAATCACAAGTTTAGATTGATTGATAGATAACAAAGTCTATGTCCTTTCTTCCGAGCATAGTTTTGCTATAATCATTTAAAGGGGCACTCTATGTACCAAGCACTTCCTATTCCCAGTCACCTTTCATCTCACAAAATTCTGTGAGGTTGGTTTGACCCATACTAATCACCATGCCCAAAGTCAGGATAACACGTAAGAGGAGGCATGAGGTGGACTGCTAATGTCTATATCTCAACACTGCCACTCCATCTCACTGTATAACCTCAGCTGGCCTTGAACTTACGATACTCTTACATCTGCCTCCCCAGTATTGGGATTACAGGTGTGCACCACCATGCCCAGTTAATGCCTTTGTGTGTGTGTGCGTGTATGCGCGCACGCGCCAGTCCTGGTGCTTGAACTTAACAGCCTAGGTGCTGTCCCTGAGCACTTTTGCCCAAGCCTAGCAGTCATAGCTCCACTTGTGGCTTTTTTGGAGTAATATATTGAAGATCAGAGTCCTAGGGACTTTTTTACCCAAACTGACTTCAAATCACAATCCTCAGATCTTAGCCTCCTGAGTAGCTAGGATTATAGACCTGAGATACTGGTGCCTAGTCACTTTTTTTTTCCCCTTTAACCACATAAAAAAAAAGGATGCTGTAGTTGGTTGAGAAGACTTATGTGCCTAGATGTTTCTCTGGTTCACAGTGGCGTGTGGTTTATGAAAGCAAGTTAATAGCTCTAAGTTAATAGCTTAGATATGCATTTCTCTGATCTAAAGTACAAAACAGGCCCAACTGAGAGCCAGCCCAGGGCCATGTCAGAGGTGGCCCTATAGCTGTCCCTTGTCTTCCTCGGGTGAAAATGAGATTCAGGTTGCTAGATTCTCACAAGGGGCACACGGTGGGTTACCAGTGGCCCCATGCTGACAGCTCTGCTTTTCCTCTCTTATTTCTCTCAGGGAAGCTCAGCGGGGGTCCTTCCAGGGCTCACCACAGTGGACTCATCGCAGAAGGTGAAGTGCAGCTCCTTGCTGCAGCTCTGCGAATTCAGGTTTGTTTGACACTGAGATTTGACCGTTTAGAGGTCAGGAACAGAGGGTGTGAGGATTCACCTCTGCTAACGTTCTTTCAGGCCTCTCCTGTGTCTCAGGAACAGCGGTAAACTCTTTACACACCTAGTGTGAAGCCCATCTGATAAATGAGGAAATGGAGACTTCTACAAACTATGCTTCTTGCGACATATATGGGGTAGAGATCCAGATTAGGGTCTGTGAAATAGTGAGCTCCCCCAAATACGGCAACTGAAAGCAACGAGCATTTGCCATCTCATAGTTAACATGGCTGAGGGAGGGGTGGGGAGCTGCCTGGTTCTGGCTCCGCCCCTCAAGCAGATGGTGGCAAGATGTCAGCTGGCGCTTCAGTCACCTGAAGGCTTGGCTGTTGGCTCATGACATTTAGTTCCTCTCTGGCTGTAAGCAGGGTGTCCATTAGTTCCTCATCATGTGGACCTCCCACACACAGATCTGTCCTCTTTCCTGTTTGTTTGAAGTTCATATTCTAGGGGAACAGAATTAAGCCCACCTCCTATAGGCAAGCTATGATGAAATTTATTGATATCTCTGTGTGTGTGTGTGTGTGTGTGTGTTTGTGCGTGTGTGTGTGTGCATGCCACTTGAGCCACACTTTAACTTTTTGTCTTTTTGGTGGTTAATGGTAAATAAAAGTCTCATAGACTTTTCTACCCTGCCTGGCTTTGAACTGTGATCCTCAGATCTCATCCTCCTGAGTAACAGGATTACAGAAATGAACCACTGGCTCCCAGTAAAGGGTAGTATTTTAAGTAGTATTTCAAACAAAGCTAGGCATCCGAGCTGATCTTGCGTGCAATCATGTTTTCCTTATTTTTCAAGTGAAACCCACAAGCCTAATTAGATGTGAATGAAATGATAGCTACTCCTGTCTTGGATGATTGTCTGATGGCAGTCCCCAGTGACAGTGCTCCCCGGTGCATGCGCAGACCCTGGTGGCTCACTCCCGTTCCATCTGTCTTCTCGCCCTCTCTGTAGAACATGGTGAGCTGTGGCAGGCGGTGGCTCCGAGAACAACAGCACAGGAGATGGAGACTCCACTGCCTGAAACTGCAGCCTCTGTCCCCTGTTCCAAGGTAACACAGTGCTCTGCTTCCACCAATGGCAGCTCGTTAAAGCCCTAGCTCTCCGGGTTGTCATTGGGTGGGGACACAGCTCATGAGACTTTGAATTTGGTAGCAGATCACTTTCTCCAGTCATCCAGTTGCCCCGCTATGTGCTCTATCATAAAATCCTCCCAAAAGTAAATCATGGTGAACAAGGTTGCAGTGTTCTATCAATCCTAAAAACACATTATTTCGTTCCAGTCCTATATTAAGTAGCTATGTTTTGTTTTCTTCCTCATGTTCCAGAAGATGGTAGCCTTAGATTTGACAGAATATACTACTATGCTTATCGGGGCTAGATCTATATGCCCAGCACATAGATCACCTTGGGTTGAAAGGTCAGTAGGTTTCTACTGTAGGGATGTTTCTCACCAGAGCAAATAGCAACCCCTGTAGGGTCCCCTAGGAACTGCATTCGGAATCTTCAGAACTGTTTGATAGGGTACTCTGTAGTGAACGAGGTGGATACTCTTTTCAGAATAGTATTTAATGAGGTCTAAGCTACATATTCTCTTTGGATAAATGTACAGTTGCCAACCACAGGGCCTAATTTTGGAATACTGAGATCAGTTAGACTAATATCAGACTTTAAAAAAAAATTCATCTTTCAGTCTTGTAATGAGTCATCCATCTGCCCCATCCCAGTGAATTGGCCCTGTCTCTGTACCCAGGTGCATCATGCCAGAACATCGGAGATAATCCCATCTGGCAACACGGGGAAACTCCAAGTGTTAAACAGATAAGACCTTCAGTCATTTACCAGATTTTTCAGTGGATAATCAGTTGCTTTTTAGAATTACTCTATGTTCCCTTGGGTGGCCAAATGACCACTGTAATTCAGTCATCCCCTGTAGCTCGTTTTCACTCCCATGGCAGACTAAACATCTTAGTCTTGGTCTGTGTTTATTAGCACATAAATCCCAGTGAACAGTGTTATTCTTTGTAAGGTTATCTTGTAGTTGTGCAATTGGATTCACAAAATATCATACTTTTTCTAGTGATCTATAAGACCTTAGTTTTTACAAGTAAATCAATAAGTTGTACTTACAGAGAGCTTGAGAGATGAGGATAGATGCCACTCAATTATGTATCAGTCTTTCAAAGTAAATTCTGCTTGGGGAAGGGACAGGGGTTGAAGATGGTTATTTGGTCCATTAACCAAATTTGACTTCTAGAGCCAAAAAAATCTGAATAATCTAGGCTGCCTAGACCTATGTCTCAAAAAGAAAAAATTATCTCACTGTTCTGTAACTCATTAGTGAACGAGGAGAAAACTGGACAGTTTCCAAGAGAAGGCTCTTCAATTTAAATTATGGTAAGAAGAGAAGAACAGGAAATACACATCTACACGTATACATACACACACACACACACACACACATCTTGCTATATGATTGAGAAGGTGAAATGAAGTAATAATTTAGAAGGTACGATTGAACAAACCCTGTGCTAGGTAGCCTGGGGATTGCCTGGAGGAAGCCAGCCGGGAGCTCAGCCGCCAGGCCCAGCTGGAGCATGGTGCTCTATTAGGACTCATCCTTGCACAAGTTGTACACAATGCCTTCTCACCAAGACACAGGAGTTACCCATGTGCCTGGACACAATTCTGGAATGGTGGTACGGGTTTTAAGAGTCCCATCTCCTGGAAACTTTCTCACGTATATGAATTGTTTGCAGTTGCAATTAGACTGTCTGGAAGAAGGGACCACAGAGCACTTGGGTTGATTTAATCATTGGCATGGTATGAGATTGTTTTCCCTGCTAGCAATGACCACCTAAGCTGAGGAGAAGTTGCTCCCTTTGTGTTTCTTTTCCCCCAGTGATATTGAGATTTCAAGAGGACAGACTCCAAAAGCCGTGGATGTCCTTGCCAAGGAGATAGGATTGCTTGCAGATGAAATTGAAATCTATGGGAAAAGCAAAGCCAAAGTCCGACTGTCCCTGCTGGAAAGGCTGAAGGATCAAGCGGATGGAAAATATGTCTTAGTTGCTGGGTAAGACTACGTTTAAAATCTGCTCCACCGAGGAGACGTGTTCACAAAGCCGCCTTCCATACTAATTTCTTTCCTCTACCCATCACTTCCATCTAATTCTCAAATTCATCCATTTCACTTATTTTCCCCTAATTTGGCACAGGTAAAAGCTTTTTTGCAGGAGTGAGCAAGCTCCTCCATGAAGTATAAACTGAAACAAATTGCTAATCAGTACTTTATTTTTGATTTCTCATGTCAGGTTGTGATCAGCCCTGTTCTCCTTGAGCTTTTTAATTTGTTTTTTCATGGTACAAATGAAAATAAGAATTGGAAATATATTACCTTGAACTAAACAAGGATTTGGGATGTTTGGTGGTTGTTTTCTATTTTACTTAGAAATAATATTTTTTTGTTTGTTTGTTTGGTATGTGCCAGTACTAGGGCTTGAACTCAAGACCTAGCATTCTCACTTGGCTTTTCCACTCAGGATTGGTACTCTACCACTTGAGCCCCATCTCTGCTTCTGGCTGTTTTGCTAATTAGTTGGCGATAGAATCTCTTCGATTTTCCTCCCAGGCTGGCTTTGACCATGATCCTCAGATCTTAGCCTCCTGAGTAACTAGGAATGCAGCTGTGAGCCACCATACCTGGCTAGAAGTAATATTTCAAAATGTTCCACTAATCGTAGGACCCCTCTATTTTCTCATTAACACCCTTATTCTTTGTTTTCTATATATTTACATTGCAAAGCCTCATGGTCTCTCTCCCCTTTTCTGACATTTCAAAAGTAACCTTGGGCCAGGTACAGGTGGCTCACACCTGTAATCCCAGCTACTCAGGAGGCTCAGATCTGAGGATCATGGTTCAAAACCAGCCTGACTAGGAAAGTCCATGAAATTCTTATCTCCAATTAACCAGCAAAGACCAGAAGTAGAGTTGTGGCGCAAGTAGTAGAGCCTTGCCTTAAACAGCCACAAAAAGAAAAAACTCAGGGACAGCACCCAGACCCTAAGCTCAAGCCCCAGGACCAGCACATACCAAACAAAAAAACACAAAACAGTAATACCGAGCTATTTTCATTTGTGTCAAATATTTTATGGAAGACAAATTCACAATATTTGTCAGAAGGAGCATTTGCTTTTTTCCCCATTTTCAAGAAAGAAATCAAATCACAAGCTGAAAAGATGCTTTAAAAGAAACAAAGGATTTGAACAATTTATTCAGCGTGACCCAAGGGAACTCTAAGGGCCGAATAAATTCTTGTTTGTGCTGACATTTCATTGCATTGACCTTTGCCTAAACCCAGGCTTAAAGCACAAAACGTATTTGGGAGGCAGAGACATTTCTTCTAACTGGACTTGACTCATAATGAACTTTGTTTTAAAATAATAGTCATCATAATGTTCTTTCTGTTTGCTGATTATTTTTTTAAATATATTTTCTCTCACTGTAAAAATATTTTAAAATACAGAAAATAAAGGCAGGCTCTGATGGCCCATACCTGTAATCCTAGCTACTCAGGAGGTCGAGATATAAAGATCACAGTTTAAAGCCAACCTGGTCACAAAAGTCCATGAGTCTCCTAACCCAATTAATCACCAGAAGGCTGGCAGTGGAGCTATGGCCCAAGTTGTAGGGCACTGGCCTTCAACAAAAGGCTCTCAAGGCCCTGAGTTCAAGCCTCAGCTCTACTTCTGCTTTTGTAGTGATACTGTATATAAGAATCTTAGGGATTACAAATGTGAGCCACCTGTAACTGGCCCAGTGTTACTTTTGAAATGTCAGAAAATAGGGCTGGGAAGGAGGCTCAGTGGTAGAGTGCTTGCCCTGCATGCATGAGGCCGTGGGTTTGATACCTCAGCACTACATAAGCAGAAAAAGCTGGAAGTGGTGCTGTGGCTCAAGTGGTAGAGCGCTAGCCTTGAGCTAAAGAGCTGAGGGACAGCACCTAGGCCCAGAGTTCAAGCCCCACGACTGACCCCCCACCCCAAAAAAAAAAAAAGAGAGAGAGAAATCTCAGAAAATAAGCAAGAGAGTCTGGGAAGGTGGCTCAGTGGTAGAGTGCTTGCCTTGCATGCATGAGGCCCTGGGTTTGATTCCTCAGCACCACATAAGCAAAAAGAAAAAAGCCAGAGTGGCGCTGTGGCTCAAGTGGTAGAGCGCTAGCCTTGAGCTGAAGAGCTGAGGGACAGCGCCCAGGCCCAGAGTTCAGGCCCCACGACTGGACCCCCTCCCCCCCCCAAAAAAAGAAAATAAAACAAGAATGTCTAATGCCCCAAATTCTACTATCGAAAGAACCTTCCAGAAGTAAGATCATTCCTCCTGTGCTATGGGGCTTCCTTCTGGGACTGTGTGCAGTACCATGCTGTGTGAGAGTGTGGAGTATTACTGTTTGGATGATCAAATGATAAAAACCCCAGAGCTCCTGTCCCAGCTTCCCAGAGGAAGCATGGTCTGCTTCCCCAAGACTCGGCAGCACGATCATCTCTGTGGGCCTCTTTGTAGAGTCTAGAGTGTGTTTATTATTCAAGGCTAGAGAGTATAGTGTGATTTTTTTTTTTCTTCAAGAGTATTAAGGCAGAAGAATGACTTGAAAATCTGGCAGGGATAAGCCCTAGTGCCCACTAAAATTAGTTGGTTTAGGCCATTGTGAACAGGGCTAGGATGAACAGCATGGACCACAATGGGCATGCATGTTTGTGCATTTGTCTAATCATCGCCTTAGGAAGTATCTCCAGAAGTGAATTCCTCCCTTACCTACCCTGGGCTGGCTCAGGATCTCTGCAGACACTAAAATCTGTGGATGGCCCTGCTATGAATTGGCATATTGCCAGGCATTGATGGTTCATGCCTGTATTCCTAGCTTTTGGGAATCTTAAGATCTGAGCATCAAAGTTTAAAGCCCTCCCAGGCAGAAAAAGCCATGAGACTCTCATCTCCAATTAACCATCAAAAAGCCAAAGTAGAAGTTTGACTTAAATGGGAGAGCTCCAGCCTTGAGCAAAAAAAGCCAAGTGAGAGTACACAGCTCTTAGTTCAAGTCCCAATACTTGCATGAAGAGAAAAACAAAATGGCCTACTATTTGCATACAACCTACATACATTCTCCTGTATATCTTTTTTTTTTTTGGGGGGGGGTCCAGTTGTGGGGCCTGAACTCTGGGCCTGGGCACTGTCCCTCAGCTCTTCAGCTCAAGGCTAATGCTCTACCACTTGAGCCACCTTCCCAGCCCCTCTCCTGAATATCTTAAATCAACTCTGGACTGCTTACAGTGCCTAACACAGTACAAATGCTAAGCAGGTTCTTGCTATATTGTCTAGAGAATAATGACCTAAAACTGTCTGCACATATCCAATACAGTTTCTTTCCCAATATTTTGGTACAGCTCTTGAGAAGCCTGTGGCTTCCTCCTCTCTTCCTGGGCTCACTGCACGTTCTTTCACCACCTAGGACCTCATCCCTGACAACCCCACGACTGAGCAGCTGACGGGAGATGTAGGCCCTCCCTGCAGGTCAGCTGTGGGTCTTCGGAGCATGTGTTTAGTCAGTGTTGCTTTTCTGGAAGTATGATGTCAGTTTATTTGCATTGACTAAGCACACTCTTGCTTTGTGTTTCCCTGCTTTAGATAAACTTGGTAGGTGCATTTGCTAAGTTTCCCTCTGTTTAAGATGGGAGGATTTCACCAAGACCTGATGTAGCTCAGTGATAGAGCCCTTGCCAGCTTTGGTGAGCCTTTGGGTTCAATCACTAGTAAAGAGAAAGGACTATGTTGTTAAAAATCACATTATTTATAGAAATTTCCAGAAAGCACGTGTGTATAAAAGAAGGAAAAGTCACATAGCAGTTTCTCTTAGGAGGTGGTGATTCACTCAATTTGTGCCTGACCATTTAGGATAACGACACCAATCTAGACGTGGCTTTCCTTGAACTGGGAACACAGAATTGCCACTTGTAAAGCAAAAGCAAGGGTAATTGTTTTTATTTGGTTCCAAACCTGGAGTCACCAGCCAGGCGTGGCTTCTAGCCACATGCTAGATGCTGCTAGCTCCCATGGCAGACGGGGCCTCGGCCGATGTCAGTTGTGCATAGCAAAGCCTCTGCACTGTCCTATGCCAGCATGCATCTGTGCAGCCGAGCTGAAGCCAGCCTGCCACGTCAGTAGAAGTGAAAATTGAACCTGGATTGCAAGTACAGATTTAACAACAGATAGTCCTGAACTAGTGATGCATGTTCCATACTTAACAGACCTATAGAGCAAACAAAAACTAAATGTTCTTCCTTTGCAACTGCATGCAAAGCTGCCCTCTGAGGATACAACTCTGAGATCGATGTGGCTTGAAGATTTCTAGACAATATATACGCCCCAGGCATTCTGTAATGGGGGAATTCGCCATCTCTCCTCCCCCATAAGATAAATCGTATTTTTTTAAACGGGTAAATCCTTTAGTAACTGGATAACTAGTTTAAAGCATAGAGAAATATTTTACTTAAGTCTATAAGAATCACCTTGATATTTTTACTTTGGGTTAGTAAAAAACAAAGGGATAATTGACTCCTTTGTGTGTGTGTGTGTGTGTGTTTGTTTTTGTGCCAGGCTTGGTGCTTGAACTCAGGGCCTAGACACTGTCCCTGAGCTTTTTGCTCAAAGCTATGCTCTCCCACTTGAGCCATAGCTCTACTTCTGATTCTTTGATGATTAATTAGAGAAAGGAATATCTCTGATTGGTGTGCCCAGCTTGGCTTTTAACTGCAATCCTCAGATCTCAGCCTCCTGCCTAACTAGGATTATACACAGAGCCACCAGCACCCAACAACATTAACAACTCTTACAGGCACTGTTGCAAGTTCTTAAAAAGTATAATGACCCCTCCATCAAATGGAGAATTTCTCAGAAAATCTTGTTCTGAAATGACTATGAATGTTTAACATATAGACCAGTAAAAGGGAGAAAACAGTCCCTGTTACTCAGAAGCGTTTAATTTTCAGAATATTTTCTTCCAAGATTTCATCCACACATCGGTCCTTCTCGCACCTTCCAGTCATTACCATTTTGTGTCTGTAACATAAATCTTGCGCCTCTACGTTAGAAGAATGCTGATACCCAAGACGTTTTTCAATAAACCTAAATCACAATACTTTCGTTATTGAACATTTGAATAATGTGTAAAGGGGATTTAAATATATTAATAGCGAGATTAAAAAAAACCACACACCTTATATCATTAATAACCCCAAATGCGAAACAGACTGGTTTTGCAAAGCTCTTCTTGTGACCGCAGGGTTTCTGTGCAGTGTGGGTCATCTGTCTTCCATCATCTCCGCATCGCCTGGCTTTCCCACCTACACATGACTATTTGCTTTGCCTGACAAAATGAAAAGTATTGGGAATTGTTCAAGGAAAGATGCCAAAAGAATCTTCGGGGCTCTTGAGTTTTACATATTTTCCCAGTTACACTAATGAAAAGGAATTTTGTTTGAGAACTTGACACAGAGCGCAGCTGCAGGGCATTCGAATGTGTACTTGGCCTCTCACAGCTCCTCGCTGAATTCCCATGCAGAATATTCTAGAATTCAGTTGCCTGGACAGAGCAGTCAAAAAAAGTAAGCCAGAAGTGGTAGGTGAATGCACTCAATTTTACATTGAAGAAGAATGAAGGTCGTGTTGTCATTTCTCCTTTTTTTTTTTTTTTTTTGCCTCTGAATCCTAAGTAAATATCTGTTGAGTTTTTCTTATTTGTACTATTTGCAGAATAGAACAAAGGGATTTAGGGAGAAATATAACCAAATGGACTATGGAGTTTATGGTTAGATAGTAAAAGGCTTTCATCATAAATCATACCAGTGCCATGATAAAGGATACACATTCACAGGTTGATGGAACATTTTGTTTTAGAGTTCATGGTTAGGCCATGGCCAAGCCATTGATCCTGCCCAACAGGTTCCTGGCTTAAGAGAACCTTCCCGCTTTACCCCTTGCTTCTATGTAAACAGTCTCTTGGCTTTAGATTGTATCTAGATTGTCACAGAGCACTTTGGCAAATCTTTACCATAGTTGACAGTAAATACTATTTGTCTAAGGAAAGGCACCATTAGATCATCCAGTGTGCCTCCGACAGGCAGCAGAGGAAAAGAAGTGAATATTGTTCTTTCCCTAGTAAGTTTATTATAATCTATCTGAAAAATCATAAAAATCACACAATAAATTCTTTGGGTACCAAGAACTGGTGGCTCATGCCTGTAATCGTAGCTATTCAAGGGACTAAGCTCTAAGGACCATAGTTTAAAGCCAGCTTAGGCAGGAAAGTCTGTGAGACTATCTCCAATTAACCAGCAAAACCACAAAAATAGAGCTGTGCTTTAAGTGGTAGACTACCAGCCTTGAGCAGAAAAGCCAAGCAAGAGCACAAGGTCTGAGATCAAGTCTCCATAATGACAAAAAAAGAATAAAAATAAAATTAATAAATAAATGCTGTGGGGTTGGCGTGGGGTGGTATACACAAATGTGTAAGTTATACAAAATCACACCAACCTCGCCATACACTACATTGTTGTAGAACTAGGAAAAGAAATACAATGAATTCAATGATGCTTCTTTTTGAAATCAACTTGTTTGTTTGAGCTAAGTCCAAAGGGAAAAGAATTAAACAGTTTTGGTATCTAATGCAGGAAGAGGGTAAAATAAATTTTTTTATTGCAACTTTCCTTTTGTGGCTTCCAATAAATGTATCCTACTTTTCTGATTTCCCTGAGTTGTATTCATTGGCAGCAAGTTGCACAGTCCCTGTGTTTCTAATTAAGAGCTGGATCCCGGCTGCTGTTTTGAGGCGATCATGGCTGGGCGGGTCTGCCGTTGGCTGTCTCCTCCAGCTCGGCTAGCACATCCTTGGGAAAGAAAATGGTATTGTTCGTATAACATGGATAAAGTTTCCCACTGACTGCTTTGCAAACAGCAGATGCCGATGGGGTTCATCTACTGTACTGTGTGTGGTACTATGTAGGTTGCCATGCCTTGGCAACTGCTTTTATTTACTCTGTGTGTGTGTGTGTGTGTGTGTGTGTGTGAAAACGCACAACTAGACAGTTAACTCAAAGTCAAAATGCTCTGTGACTCTGAGCCTTCTCATTGGCCCCGCTCCATCTATGTTGTTGGACAGATGCTGCAGGGTCGACTGATCAGCCTTGGGACTGGAGAGCCTGAGGTTTGAGTCACCATGTGGACTTCCAATTGACTGCCACAGCCATCCATCCCCAGTGACTTCCGTGTTCCTAAGTCAACTGATGCTTCATGGCCTTAGCCCGCTTCAGACCCCGCTGGCCTGCAAATGTCTTCACTTCCATGGCCCTCATCTCTCCTCTCCTCTGTCACCACCTGCTTCCGTCTCTGGGGTTCTGTTCTTTTACACTGTTGCTTAGATTCCCTTTGGACTCCAGTGGTGCCTTCAAGGAAAATGTATGCAGCCATTCTGTTCCAGTCCCTTATTTTTCTCAGTCCCCGTCCCTGGGCCATTTTTTCCCATTGCTTGCTTGCTTGCTTGCTTTATATTTATCTATAGTGTGTGTGTGTGTGTGTGCGCGCGCGCGCGCGCGCGTGTGTGTGTGTGTGCGTGCCCGCCCGCCCACCCGCACATGGGCCGCACACACGCATACACGCGTGCATGCGCCAGTATTAAGACCTGAACTCAAGGCCTTGTATTTTCACTTGGCTTCACTCAAGCCTGATACTCTTATCAACTGAGCCACACTTCTACTTCTGGCTTTTTGCTGGTTAGTTGAAGGGAAGAGTTTATAGAGACTTTTCTGACTTCAAACCATGATCCTTAATTCTCAGCCTCCTGAGTAGCTAGAATTACAGGCGTGAGCCACTGACGCCCAACTAGCCTTCCTGTCCTTGTACTTAAAGGGCTGCTGTGTGAGAAGGGATGGACTTAGTACAGGACTCCTGGGAAGCAGTGGGAATCCAGATGTTGCCTTCAGAGAGAAAAGAGTGCTTTCGAAGCGTAAACTCTGTGTGGAGATGACTGAGACACTTCAGTGGTGGGGACGCATCGTGGGAACACGCAGAGGGGTGGGAAGGGAAATGTAGGATCTCTTCTACTCCTGGGAGTCTGACTGCCTCATTCACCTGAGGATCTTTGAGCCTGGTCGTTTCCCAAATAAATGGTGCTGAAATGCCAAGCTTCCCCCAGCAAAAGACACCGACTTAGAAGTGTGAACCACTTCATTGGCAGCTCCATGCGATCTCTTGGAATGAATGACGTTCACGTCACTACCCAATCACTTTATTCTTTAGCCCCTTTTCTCTTTCCTTTCTTGTGTCTCTCTCTTGACTTTAGCCTAAGCATGGTGTGAATGGTGAGGGGAGGGGCGGGTGGCCAAGAACCTGAATCTCCAAGTGCATCTGTGCAAGGGGTTGATTCACTACCTCTTGTTTACACCTCCAATTTGGACCTGGTGTCTCAGGGCGGTTGAATGTGGATTGTCTTACAAATATGGTTACTGACTTCCTCGTCCCTCTTCAGGATCACACCCACACCCCTGGGAGAAGGGAAGAGCACAGTGACCGTGGGCCTGGTGCAGGCGCTCACCGCCCACCTCAGGGTCAACTCCTTTGCCTGCCTCAGGCAGCCTTCCCAAGGACCCACCTTCGGAGTCAAAGGTATTAGCAACTGGTCTACTTTTATTTATTTATTTATTGCCAAACTGAAATGTATTAATGTAATGAAATGTGGGAGCAGAATTCAGGGACAAACAATATTTTTCTTTTCATCCAATCAATTCCCAAAGGTGGCCTTATTACTTAAACCTGAAGACCGTCATTGCTACCCCATTCTTCAGGCCCCAGTGGTGGGGGAAGGAGGAGGAGGAGGAGGATAATGTAGTTGTACTTAGGAGTTACCATTCCATAAGTCATCTTCTTGGTCAATGTCACACCTTTGATCCTTCTCCCCCATCTTCCCCCCCTCCCATCCCTACCCTCCAAACTAGTCTGTGATTTTATAACAACATTGCAGGAGGGAGGTGGAGGCAAAATGGTTAAAACTTTTAGAAGAAAGTTATCCATGCAGTTAAAACTTGTCAGAAGAAATTTGGGCACTGGTAGCTTACTTCTGTAATCCTATTTATACAAGGGGCTGAGGTCTGAGGGGCATGGTTCGAAGCCAGCTGAAGCAGGAAAAGTCAATGAGACTCTTTTATCTCCAATTAACCACCAAAAGCCAAGAATGGGGTTGTGGCTCAAGTGGTCAAGTGTCAGCCCGTGAGTGGAAAAAGCTAAGCAAAGAGCAGAGGCCCGTTGGAAGAATGGGTACCTATACATCCCTGCTGGGTCAGCAGGAAGAGGGAGAGGCTACTCCCTCAACTTCATCCACTTGGGGACAGGGGCATGGCGGAGGGAGCTGCAGGGTGGGGGATCTTCAGTGAGGCCCCCCAAAAGTGTTTCCTTGGCTCTGTTGTCCTGGCCTTGTGCTTCCTCCCTGTCTATTGGGCCGAGCGATGTTAAAACTGCCAGCTGTATGATGTGTTACCATCCCAGCCGCGGGGGAAGGGCTTTCCCTGTATTCGCTGAGGCGCCTGTGCACTTGGCCCCAAGTCTCGGCTCATGGGTGTGTCTGTGCAGGCCGAGCCTGGGGAGCGCTGAAGACGGGCTGGCTGCTCACTGAGCTGGGATGAAATTCCTCCCTGGCTCTGCGGGGCTGGTGTCTGGCATGTCCTGTGTATTACTCCTTCTGCATTGATTCATCATGAAGTCATCCCTGAGCTCACTTACAATAGCTCTATTGCTGCCATAACTGTGTGTTCTTGGCAGTGCGTCGTTTTTTTAGCTGGATTATGTCCATATCACTGTTACAAATATTAATAATTCCTAACTCATTAAGTACTGATACTATGGGAAGGGGTGTACATTACGTAGTGGAATGAGCCTTATCCTTTGGATTGAGAAAATGCAGGTTTGATTCACAGCTGTGTCTCTTACCGCTGTGTGACCTAGAGCCAGCCACGATATCTCTGAGCTTATTTGTTAAAATTGCAATTATGGTACCAAGCTGACCAGGTTATTGCAAGACAAGTGGGACTACATAGAACAGGATGCATTGCTAGGCAGGTACTCTACCACATTTTTCTTGCCGTGTGTGTGTGTGTGTGTGTGTGTGTGTGTGTGTGTGTGTGCGTGCGTGTGCGTGTGCACCAGGGCTTGAATTCAGGGTCTGGGCACTGTCCTTGAGTTTTTTTGTTCAAAGCTGGCACTCTACCGCTTGAGCCACAACTTCATTTTTGGCTTTTTGGTGTATAATTGGAGCTAAGAGTGTCATAGACAGCCCAGGCTGGCTTCGAACCGCCATCCTTAGAGCTCAGCTTCCTGAGTAGCTAAGATTGTAGGTGTGAACTCTCAGCACCTGGCACCTTTTGTTCCTTCCGGAGGCATCCCACGTGTCCACACCAGCCTCTGGACTGCAGTCCTTGACTTTGCGTTTCCGACGCCGCTGAGATGGCAGCGCTGTATCACTGTACCTGGCTTACAGGTGGTTTTTAACAAAGATGTTTGAAACTTCAACATATAATTTAGATGAAGCATAAGAACCTAGACCCAATAATTGATTTTTTAAAAATCTCCTATCCAAAGGTACATCTTCCAGTAATGATGATATTTGCTGTATTCTTTTTACTTTATTTTTGTGTTTTTTAGGCAGGGTCTCACTAGCTAATCCAGGCTGGCGTGGAGTTTACCAGCTCCTGCTGTGGTCTCCCAGGCGCTGGCATTACAAGCGTGCCCCATCTCACCTGGCTACCTTTGTTTTCCACACAAAGAAATGGGCATCTTGAAAATCCATAGCTGAACATAGTGTGAACTTTTGGCTTGTGACTTTCACAAGCTTACACATACCAGTGAACATTTGCTCCTGCTGGAATTTCATCGGGGGGGCGTGGCTTGCCTTGTCCCCAGGCCCCGTCCCTCCTGAGTGTGTGCCCTTGTGACTCACTTCTTGTCATTGTTCTGTTGTTTAGGGGGAGCGGCGGGTGGCGGATACGCCCAGGTCATCCCCATGGAGGAGGTGAGTCGCCAACATGCACACTACCAGTCCTTCTTCATGTCTCTGGGCCCGAAAGACCCGGAAACCCAAAAGCATTAGTGTAACTCACACAGTGGCAGCAGTCACCTTGCGGGTGGGAGCTGTGTCTGGGTTGTGCCCGCGTGAATTTGCTTTCTCATGACTTGCTGCTCCCACCCGGAGGGTGCACATCTAGACCCTGACTAGAGTATTTAATAAAGCACTATAGCGTGTCATACGACCTTTCTCAGTTCTACTGAGGTTTGCATTCCCAAACCCACGTGGTGTGGGAACTTTCAGAGACTTCAGCGTTACCCTGCGTCACACTGATTTAGACACCCCCCCTCGCCTCCTTCCCGTTAAGACATTGTGCTTCCCGGGGAAGATGGGCCTCGGGAACCTGCAATGACATCTGTTTCCCCAAGAACTTTCTCTTCATCCTCTGTGACCCTTCGCTGTCCCATTATCTCACTGATGCGCCATGCTTGTCCGTGCTAACCTGCCTTAGTCTCAAGGCCAACAGGACAGTAACAGGATGTAGGTTAGCTTTTCCAGGATTGTTCTGTCCCCTGTACCGAGAACAGACAAGGCCACTGCGCATGGCTTCCAACTGTCCAGTGAGGAGACTGAGGGTGGCCGTGAGGACAGAGAAAAGGATGACAACGTCTTGTTTGTTCCCTGATGTTTATGGGTTAGGTGTGAGGGTTGACAAGGCATGAGTCCAGAATGCAAATCCATGGAGTCATTTACTGAGATGGAGAAGCAAGGGCTGGCAGACGTGATGTTATGGCGGGGGATAAACAGTCATGGTTCAAAGCGAAGAGCCCTCTCTGGGGCCTAAAAGCCACCCCTGGAGGACAGCAGGTAGAAAGTTGAAACAAAAAGTAAATCCCAATGAGAAAATGGCCAAAGGGGTTCAAAGGGGTAAAAAAGCACTGGCATGGCAGCCTGGAAACCTGGCTGCTCTGGAGGCTGGAATCGAGAAGTGAATCTGAGACTCCATCTCCAACATGATCAGTAAAATACCTGGCTGAGGCGGTAAAGCATCAGCCAAGCAAGAATATGAAACATTAATATTGAAGCCCCTGAATTCAAACTGCAGTACAGACAAGACAGGAGGATGGGGGAGGGAGGGACTGTCAGTTACCATTTTACTCATCAAATTGCCAAAGATAGACTTTTAAAAATAGAAGTAATATGTCGGGCGCTGGTGGCTCAGGACTGTAATCCTAGCTACTCAGGAGGCTGAGAACAGAGGATCGAGGTTCAAAGTCAGCCTGGGTGGGAACATCTGAGAGACTCTTATCTCCAGTTAACCACCAGAAACCAGAAGTGGTGCTGTGGTTCAAGTGGTAGAGCGTTTGCCTTGAGCTAAAGAGCTGAGGGACAGCGCCCAGGCCTAGAGTTCAAGCCCCACGACTGACCAAAATTAAAAATGAAGTAATAGCAAATTTTGGCAAGAGCTTGCAGTGCGTGCACTGAGACCCTACTGAAGGGGTGTTGCTAAGGCTCTCTGGTAGGGAGGAGCGGCAATCGTGAGTGACTTTGAGGGAGGACTGACTTCTCAGGGAAGAAGCAGTGCACATAAGGAATGTGAATGTGAAGAAACTAGTCGTTCAATCCTGCACAATATCTCCCCTTGAGCTGGGTGCTCATGGCTCAGTCCTGAGATCTGGGGCTCACCAGGCAAGAAACCCTGTGAGACTCTTATCTACAATTAAGCACCAAAAAGCTGGAAGCAGAGCTGTTGTTCACGTAGTAGAATGTTAGCTGTGACTGAAAAAGCTAAAGGATATTTCTTAGGCTCTGCCTTCAAAAAAGAGAAAAAAAGTGAGAGAGAGAATATTGCACCATATTGAAAGGATTTGTGATGTACTGTGTCTCAAGTGGAAAATCTTGTCAGATGTGGGCCGTGTTTTGGACATTTAATCACCATGTTGTTTTATTGATCCAGGCAGCTTTTGATTACTGCCGGGGCTATTTAAAACAAATAGAAAGATGTTCCGTTTCATTTATAGTTCAACCTTCATTTGACCGGGGACATCCATGCCATTACTGCCGCCAATAATTTACTAGCTGCTGCCATTGACACCAGGATTTTGCATGAAAGCACTCAAACAGATAAGGTGAGGAGGATTCCTTGTTTGCTGTGTGAGGGAGGGTGATCTTACCCTGGGATTCCTGAGCCCTCACCGAGTTTGTGTTTTAGAGAGTCTGTAAGCTCTCTAAAATTTTGTACAGAATGGTATTCATTTTAGAGTCAGGTATGGTGGAACATGCTTGTGATTCCAGCTATTTGGAAGGGTAGAAATAGGAGAATTGTGGCTTAAGACCAACCCAGGTAAAATAAAAAGCAACAGCAAAAGTTAGTGTGAGATGACCTTTCAAAAAACAAGCTTTCATGACAAAGGTAGGAAGTATGAAGCTGGCTTCTTTCTTGAAGAAAGGGCCCATGGTTTGGTTAGATCCTCAAATGGGTTTAACAGTGCCCTCCTGTTAGAAGCGTTCTCCTGTCCTAGTTAAGTTAAACCTTATTCCAGATGAGTGTGTGGTTTTTAAAAGTAATTGATGCACAGGTCCAATCTCTAGAACATGAACAGATAACTTTTTTTTTTTTGGCTAGTTCTGGGACTTGAACTCAGGGGCCTGGGCACTGTCCCTGAGCTGCTTCGGCTCAAGTCTAGCACTTCACCCCTTGAGCTATAGCGCCACTTCCGGCTTATTCTGTTCATGTGGTACTGAGGAATGGAACCCAGGGCTTCATGCATGCTCGGCAAGCATTCTGCCACTAAGCCACATTCCCAGGCCTCAGATGTCTTTTTAAGATGAATGTTTTATGCTGCTGGCTTAGATATGCTGTTACAGAACTCAGTGGCCCTTGGATTCACCTGCATGCAGTCCAAAAGTTAATGCACAGTGCAAGTAACCAAGTTCCAGATTCCAGTCCTCTCACCACACTGTCCGTACACGAGAGGGTATTTTCTGGCGTGTTTTGCAGTAAGAAAATCTGCAGTTAAAGGAATTCCCTGGAGAGTCTTTGGAACATAAACCAGATAAGCATGAACTTGACAATTGTAATGCTGTAGATTGAGAAATATATTTATGGAAACTCTTGGCAATGTGCGTTATTTCAGCTTCAGGGGGTTTTATTAAGATGTTGGAGCTGGAAGTCTGCATGGTTTATTCGTCTCCCAACTTTTAGTAGGGCCTGTTTGGTTGTAAACACAAACTTTGCCATAATCCAAACTGTCCATGTGTGGTTGACCTCTTGACCTTCAGTGGGGTTTTCTTTTTGTTCTGCTTCCTTAGGCTCTATATAATCGGCTGGTTCCTTTAGTGAATGGCGTCAGAAAATTCTCAGAAATTCAACTTGCTCGGCTGAAAGTAAGTTTCTATTTCATGCTTTTTTTTGCCTTTTTTAAAGAAAATATCCTAGAAAGCTATCAGGAAGTTTTTGCCAAAGCCAGAGAAATGTTGAACTTGCCTTGATTTTGGTTTTCAGATACTCTTTTGGGTGTTAAACTCTAAAGAGACTGAAGAATATATCCGCCAGAGCTCAGGATTAGACACCTAACTCTGGATCGTAAACCAAAGAACCAGGTGAACCAACAATTAACTCTTTGAGGATTCATTTTCCTCATGTATGAAGAGGACTGTTTGCTAATCTACAACACCCTAATCAACTAACAAATAGCATTTGTATGTCTCCTCTAGCAAAGAGAAGCCTTTGGGGGATTTGTTACATTCCCCTGAAATGAGCTAACCTAGAAAATCCATCACCTGGTTTTGCTGCAGGGAGATGCTGCCTTTGTTCTTGCCCAAACTTCTGCATTCTCACCATGTCTTTGTCTCTAATGCTCTTTATGCTCGGTTCCCTACCCATTGCTTCCCCCAGGTGTCTGCCAGGGATTAAAATAGAACCCTTCATGGGATAAGGATGATGTAATGGTTTAAGACGATTATATAAGTAGTCTTAAAATTTTAACCATGAGCTGGGCGCCAGTGGCTCACGCCTGTAATCCTAGCTACTCAGGAAGCTGAGATCTGAGGGTCACAGTTCAAAGCCAGCCTGGGTAGGAAAGTCTGTGAGACTCTTTAATAAACCACCAGAAAACCGGAAGTGGTGCTGTGGCTCAAGTGGTAGAGTGCTAGCCTTGAGCTGAAGAGCTGAGGGACAGTGCCCAGACCCAGAGTTCAAGCCTCACGACTGACAAAAAACAATGACAACAACAACAACAAAAGAAAACCAGCCACAAACTGGTAGCTCACACATGTAATCATCCTAGCTACTCAGGACCCTGAGACCTGAGGCTCAATGTTCAAAGTCAGCTTGGGCATAAAAGTCATCAAGACTTTTACTGGTCAATCTCCAATTGACCAGTAAAAAGCCAGAAGAGAAAATGTGGTTCAAGTGGTAGAGTGAATGAAAAGCTAATTAAAAGCATGAGGTCCCCATTACACATATACACATACAATTCACCCCCTTTGTCGATTCACCCCTTTTTTCATGTGTGCTGCCTACCTATACAATCACACTTGTAATTCTAGCGCTCAGCTATGGCATAGGAATCTCAGGTCCAAGGCCAACCTGGGCTAGATAGCAAAATCCTGTCTTAATCTGTTCTACACTCCCGCCCCACATCCCCCAAATTTACCCCCTGGCTTGTTCTGAACCAACTTTAGTGTGGTGAGGGTAATGAATGATTCCATTCCTAGCAGCTCTGGCTGGCTAAGTTCCTCTTTTCTGGATCTTTTTATATACTTTGATTAAAAATAAATAAATATGCTTTCTTTTCCTCTTATTTATTCCTGCAAGACAAGGTCCAAACCAGACTTGCAATCCTCCTGCCTCAGTTTCCCAAGTACTGGGATTACAGGCATGTGACAGACACCACACCTGACTGAAAACCATTCTTAGGATGTTTTTACAAAAACCAGTATCTTTTTTCTCAGTGCATTACCAGTTCCTTGTTTTGAAACTGAGACCTGTGCTTTACTTGAATTGGTATTTGTATTTGCAAAGAACTTGAACCAAGGCCTCAGGTTCGTGCACAATGATTATGTTTCTTCCTCATGACTGGTGGCCACACAGAGCCACAGACCTAGGAGCCTCCACTGCCGCCATGCTGTGTGTGGCCAGCTGGACTCTACTGGCAGCCCTGTGGCTTTAAGAGTATTCCCGCTTGTAGAAGATATTTGGACTTTAACATGTGCTTTGACCTAATGTATGATCTATTCAAAATAAGATCTAGTTGTTTTGTTTTCTTTTAAGACACTACTAATAGTGGGGAAAATAAAAATCAGAGCATAATCTTGGCTGCCTTTTGGGTTCTCTTCCTTCCCTTACTCCTGGTATTTTTTTTTCTTAATTACTAGAAACTGGGGATAAGTAAGACGGATCCTAGTACACTGACAGAAGAGGAAGTGAGTAAATTTGCCAGACTCAACATTGACCCGTCCACCATCACGTGGCAGAGAGGTGGGTGATGAGACCCCGTCGTGGGCTGAGGAGCAGAGTGGGAGACAGACCAAGAGGATCCCACCCTTAGGTTAATTTGCAGTTTGGGGTTGGATTTTTCCCGTCCCTCCCCACCCCATTCAAAGCAAAAGCTTGATCTCTCTGGCCTCATCCAAAGGTGGTGGGGAAACTACTTCAATCTTTCTGGTTTCTATCCTCTTTGGCCTCTTATTTCCACATTTAAAATACCTTTTAGCAAGACCTGGGTGGACTCATGCCTGTTAGAATCCTAGCTGCTCAGGAATCTGAGATCTGAGGATTCCAGTTCAAAGCCAGCCCAGACAGGAAGTCCATGAGACTCACGGCTCCAATTAACCAGCAAAAGTCAGAAATGAAGCTGTGGTTCTAGGAAATGTCCTTCCTTCTTATGTATACAATAGTCCATGCGTTTTGCATGTGTGTGCATGCAGTGTTTATCCATTCATCTTTTGTTGAATAATTACTAATGCTTTTTGGTGTTTGTATACAGAGATGCTGTGGACAAGGGTGTAGAAATCTGCTCAAGTCCCTGCTTTTAGAATTGAATTACTGGGTCATGTGGCAGGTATAGGATTAACTTCTTGCGAAGCTGTATTGACTTCCTGTGATTTAGGATTAAGAGTAAAATATCACCCTTTTAGAAATACTTTTCCTTGCTGCCTAATTAAAAGTTCACTTCCCACCATGATCTAAAAACCAGTTTCCTGTTAACTCTTCTGACATCGTAGGTCCCTTACCACTAGCAATTTCCCTGAGGAAAACCCAACCTTTGTTTGATACTTCCTCTTTGTTGCTTCCTCAGCATCCTCTGTGGCCAGTCCAAGTTTGTCCATTGAGCCAATAATCTCTTTTCTTTCAGTATTGGACACCAATGACCGATTTCTGCGAAAAATAACGATTGGCCAGGCAAGCACGGAAAAGGGATGCTCCCGGCAGGTAGGTGGCGCTGTTTTCCTGGACTGTGACAGTCCTCACCCCCCAGCCCCTCCTCCTGCCCCCAGCGGCAGTGCCCAGTCACTAGAAGATTTCCAGTCCCTCCACAGGGCCCTCGGAGTGTACCAGAGGCAGGAAGTGCAGCATCCTCTTGCTGTGTGCGCCCAGTTGTGTCTGTGGGAAGAGCCATTCTGTGTGTTGGGAGATGGGGGCCAAAGGAGGGCTTTCCACATAAATTCCTATACATTTTATAGGAAATCCTCCCACTGGATACCAGATTGGCATAACAGCAAGAAAGTGAAAATCTACACACACACACACACACACACACACACACTCTACCTGGATTTCACTAATCAAAGAATAATTACCCAGTTATTAGGCTTAATAGTTTGTGGATGTTTTCAAAGGATAATGGCCTACTCCCCCAAACAGAGAAATGTGAGGCCTGCTTGCCTCTTCGAGCTCTGATGGGGTCAGTGTGCTTGGGGCACATAAAGTCATCCCATAATGTTTCAGCAGCCACAGCAGCCCTGTAAACGTTCCCCACCCTCCCCCTTATAAACTATATTTAGAGGCAGTTCTACCTTTATAACTTGTCCATCAACTTTTTTATTAGTGGAAAAAAAGGTATGAGTCCCTTTTACTGTAATAGTCAAAACCTATAGCACAGAGATGTTGGTAATTCTTACATATTTTTTTATTGTAAAGATACTGTACAGAAGGGTTACAGTGACATGAGTAAGGTAATGAGTACATTTCCGATTGAGCATTGTTGGTAATGAGTACATTTCCGATTGAGCATTGTTACCTCCTCCTTTGTTTTTCCTCTACCATCCCTTCCCTCCCCACCTTCCCAACCCCTCTCCTCCCTACCCCCAAGTTGTAAAGTTCGTTTTCAACATAATGTCTTGTACATCTCATTGTTACAAAGGGCCAACCTGTGTCCTTGTTTCAGCATTTTGTTATTTCCCTTCCCCTTCCCAAATTAGAAAAGTATATACAAGATGCAGAGCACTGGAATCAAACACAGTGACAACAAGGGTTATACCATGGGGGAAGAACTTACAAAAGAAACAAAATTACATAGTACATTAAAAACAACAGTGATAAAGATAAAACCTCTTGTGTTCCTATCTTGGGGTTCATTTCACTTAGCATCATTTTATATGGTCATGTACATAAGTGGGGTTTTTTGTTTTGTTTTGTTTTGTCAATTATGGGGCTTGAACTCTGGGCCTGGGTGCTGTCCCTCAGCTCTTCAGCTCAAGGTTAATGCTCTACCACTTGAGCCATAGTGCCACTTCTGGCTTTTTCTGCTTATGTGGTGCTGAGGAATTGAACCCAAGGCCTCATACATGCAAGACAAGAACTCTTACTATTGAGCTACCCTCCCAGCCCTGTACATAGCTTTTGACCTTTTCTGCTTGCCTAGTAAGATTATCCTAGTCATATACTAGTTGTTGCAAATAAGGGAACCCATGGGACTTATGTTTCTTTAGGTCTGACTTACTTCACTTAATATAATTTTTTCCAAGTCTCTCCATTTTCTAACAAGTTGGATGGTGTCATTCTATCTGATGGAGGCATAGAGTTCCATTGTGTATATATACCACATTTTCTTGGTCCATTCATCTACTGAGGGGCATCTGGGTTGGTTCCATATCTTAGCTATGGTGAATAATGCTGTGGTAAACAAAGTTGTGTTGGTATGGCCTTGTTTGTGATCATTTGGGTAAATGGCCAAAAGTAAGATTGCTGGGTCATAGGGGAGCTCTATTTGTAGTCTTTTGAGGAACCTCCATATTGCTTTCCAAAGTGGTTGAACAAGTTTATACTCCCACCAACAATGCAGTAGGGTTCCCTTTTGGCCGCATCCCCTCCAGCAACTGTTGTTATTAGATTTCTTGATTATAGCCATTCTAACTGGGCTGAGGTGGAATCTCAATGTTGTTTTGATTTGCATTTCTTTTATGGCTAGAGAAGTTGAACATTTCTTCATGTGTCTATTGGCCATTCTTATTTCCTCTTCAAAGAAGTCTCTCTTTAAGTGTTTAGCCCACTTACTAATGGGGCAGTTGTTTCTTTGTTGGGGGGTTTAATTTTTTCAGTTCCAAGTATATTTTAGATATGAGACCCTTGTTCATTATATGGCTAGTGAAGATCTCCCAATCCGTGGGCTTTCTGTTGATCTTGCTAGCTATGTCTTTGGCCATGCAGAAGTTTCATGCAATCCCACTTGTCCAGCCTTTCGACGTTGGCAATTTTTGAGATAAAAAGCAGTGCCAGTGTTTCACGCCTCTAATCCTAGCTACTCAGGAGGTTGAGATCTGAGGATCACCAGTTCGAAGCCAGCCTGTATAGAAAAGTCTGAGACTCTTATCTCCAACCAACCAGCAAAAAGCCAGAAGTGGAGCTTAGGGACAGTGCCTAGGCCCTGAGTTCAAGCGCCAGTATTGGCAGAAAAAAAGAAAGTGAAGTCAGGCTTGGATCAAGTTGACAGACTAAGTCCCTGCACCACCTGATTTGTTCCAAATGCTGGCACTCGCTTCTTTGCTCGACAGACCTCAGCCTTCCATGTCTGTGCAGTGAGGGGAGGGCGCAGAGAACCATTGATGGACAGATGTGTCAGGAAGGCTGCAGATAGAAAGAAAGGACAGCCGAGCACATGATTGGAACACAGGAGGGGCTTCCAAGTTCAGAGAGAAGAGGTCCATTGGTTCTCAGACAAGACTGGGAGAGGCAGCGCACTCCTCAGGGCTGGCAGCTAAGGACACAGCCTGTATCTGCGTGGGCCTCAGCCTGGGGCCTGAGTGTGGTTCTGACACCCAAAGGCCATTCACATCCCAGTGACAGACTTGTGTATGGGCCACACTGCTTGTTTGGCAGGAGTCAGTGTCTTGCACACAGGAAGCCGGCATGCGAGGAGAGGACAGCCCTCTGTCAGGTGTGGTTCGCACAGAGGGCCGCCGAGGCCCAGCAGCGGTCCTGGGAGAGGCTCCAGTGTGGGCCTGGAACTGCACAACCTGCCATGGTTAGTGACAGGCAGGCATTTGGAATCATCTCCACACTCAAGGCCAGGTCATGGCACTTCATGTTTAAAGAAACACACAGGGCCCAGCTGGTGGCTCCCATCTGAAATCCTGCTACTCAGACTGAGGTCTGAGGATTGAGGTTCAAAGCCAGCCCATGGAGAAAAGTCTGAGAGATTCTTATCTCCAATTGAAAAGAAGGAGTAGAGAGAGAAAGGAGAAAGGAAAGAGACAGACAAAGGGCAAAAATGAACAACAGTCCTCTCCTTAGCCCACATGATTTAGGTAGTAACATGAACGGTCTTTGACTTAGCCCCTCTTGACATTGACAGTATTACCAATAAACAACTTATACATGAATTATGAATTCTGCACATTTTTTGTTCAGTGGATATTGTAAGACGGTTCACAGCCTCATGTTTTGTACAGAAAAATCTCCATATTCCTAGTCGTTTTTTTCATCTGTTTTGTGGTGGTGGAGATGAGCTCTGCCTGGCACTGGCTCAGTAGATAGGGTTTGTGGTGACACGTTTGGCAAACCCCTACAGAGTAAATTCACTTGTGTTTGGGTCGAGCTGCGTTGAGTATCGTACTTGAACATCATTGCGTTTGATTTTCACGCGGGGCACGGCGGATGCAGTCTCAACCAGGAAGGAGCCAGAAAGCTGCTTCTTCGTTCATTTCCTCAGTTGTCCAGGGCAGACTTGGAAACTCAAGTCTCCCAAGGTGGTCCTACCGGGGATAGCCATTTTCCTCTGTGCACATTTGACCTTGTCTCATGCCCTCTTGGGGAAGAAGAGCATTAAGCTGGAGGTCAACCACATGGTTTTGTGCAGAGAAACTTCCTTAGGGGCTGGATTGTGATGAGGAGAGAGCACACGTTCCTCCTGTCCCTCCAGCTTCCCACTGGGCTGTGGACACCCTGGGACCAAGCCAAGGGAGGAACAGGAAATCCTGGGAACATTCTGGCTTTCCGGGCCAAGAGTGTTAGGATCTGATGGTCTCCTGAACAGCTGACAGGTCATTCAGAGCCACCTTTGACAGCTGCACTGAGGTCTAACTTTGAGGAACTTGTCAACCTATGTAGGAGCCTCTTCTCTTGTTTAAGCTTGACAGACGGACAGGCCGGCCCTAAGCACAGAAGTAGCCAGCAGGCTCTTCGTTGGTTCATTCGGAACATACCGAACACCTACTGCATGTCACACACAATCCTCCCTGCTGGGGATCAGAAGTGAACCCCCACACTGGGTGTGATGATGCATGCCTGTAATCCTGGCCAATCAAAAGGCCGAAACATGAGCATGGAGAGTTCCAGGCCAGCCTTGGTCCTGGGTAACAGGGCAAGAATCTCTGAAATACAAGTAAATTGTTAGGCATGGTCACCCATGCCTGTATCCTCAGCACTTAGGAGTCTGAGGCAAGAGGTTCATGAGTTTGAAGCCAACCTGGACCATATAGTAGGATCTTGTCTCCCAAATCAAAAGGTTAATAAATTAAAAATAAAGCCAACAGAAACAAGCCATGTGGACGCTGGGCATCCGCCTGGTTGGCGAGGCACATAGGATTTCATTAGTAGTCAGAGCCAGGCTACCGTGACTCACCACATGGAGCCATGAGCAGGTGTGGCGGGCATCGCCCCAACCCTGGGGCTCAGTGGAGCATGGTGGGCAGCCTGCTCACCTGGAGAGGTTATGTCAGGCACAAGCCCCTGTGCGCTCTGTGGGAGCACTGAGGCCCCCCTCCCCAGGTCTCTTCATGGCTAAAATCTGGCCACCCATGCGAACCGGAACCCCAGGAGTGCCTCCACTGACCATTGCCTTTGCTTTGCGGGTCCAGGCCCAGTTTGACATCGCTGTGGCCAGCGAGATCATGGCGGTGCTGGCCCTGACAGACAGCCTCGCGGACATGAAGGAGCGTCTAGGAAGAATGGTCGTGGCCAGCGACAAAAATGGGCAGCCTGTGACAGCAGAGGACTTGGTGAGTGCCACACAGAGTGCTCTGGGGCGTCCTTCCTCCCATCCGTACGTGCTGGGGATGCTGGGGATACCTGCTTCTTCCATGGCCTCACCGGCATTTTTCACCAGCTCGCCCTGACTAAAGTCAAGACACGCGAAATTATCTCCTAAGCTTCTGGTCATTCTTGCCACTCTTGAACCTTGCTTCTGCCAGAAATAAAAGGAAGTTCTTTTAAATTGTGTGTTCTAGGCTAGGCATAGTAGCATACCCCTATAATCCTACCTACTGGGGAGGCAGCGATAAGAAGATTGCAGTTACAGTTACTCTCTCTGATAGGGAGAGTAATATTAGTGAGACCTTTTCTTTAAAAAAAAAAAAGCTGAGTCAGACACCTACAACCCTAGCTACCCTGGCGGCTCTGATTGAGAAGATCACCGCTCAAGGCCAGCACAGGCAAAAGTTCATGAAATCCTGTTTGAATCAATAAAAGCCATGCGTCATTCCAGCTATGTGGAAAATGTAAATAGGAGGATGATGGCGTCGGCCAGCCTGTTCATAGCAGTCATACCGTCTCCAACAGCAAACTGGAGGATTGGCTCAGCAGGAGAGCACCTGCTCTGGCAAGCACAAAGTTCTGGGTTCAAACCCCAATACCAACACACACACGGAAGATAGGTCTGTGCTCTCTGCTGCCTTTTTTAGTTTGTATACTTATTTGCCACATTTTGTTTCTCTTAACCTGGGTGATGTTCTCCTTGCATGAAGTGACACACTGGGGTGTGAGGAGCCCCAGCAAGAGAGAGGAAAAAACACAGGCAGTCACTTACCTGTGTTGGCCCTGGAGAAATGTTCACCTCCTTCAGTCTCTTGGTCCGGGTCAGTTGGGTGGGATTTATTAGCCAGCTTCAAGTAAATTTGTTTGAAAGTGAAAGAAAAATGGTGACACTCTCCATCTAGAGTGGGTTCCAAAGAGGAGTCCATTGGCGTCTCCAGCGTGGTTATTATATAGCACAGGCTCCTCCCAGAGCTCTTCCCCTGCTCTTTGCACTGGTTGCTCTTTTCATTGGTTGAGCAGACACCCAGCGCATTATGGGAAGAAGAAGCGTTTGGGCAGGAGCATTTATAATGGATGCTTACATTTCTGACAGTAGCATTTTATATGGGAAGGTAGAACATTGATGGGGTTTGTAAATCTTAAAGGATTACAAGTATTATCAAAGTAGAAACGGATGACATGAGAGAAACATTTGGCGGTGATGGGGTTTAGGGGAGAGGTTGTGCGCCGTGCAGCGGGGAGGGATCCCTGGATCCCCCTCCCTGTCAGTCACAGAGGAGCGGTGCTGTCATCTGCCTGTGTGAACTCTGACATGCTGGCCACCAGGGTACGTGCTATTTCACAGGCCTCCTCAGGTCATAGAGCCTGCCAGTATCTGAGGAGGAAGAAGAGGAGTATGTTGAAAATGGTAGTCTTTAGCAAGAAACCAGAAGGTTTTTTTTAAGGAAAGAACAGCTAAAGTGCGTAGTGGCATCTCATGTAAAAAAATCTTACAGGCATGGTAGTACATGCCTGTAATCCTGGCTACCTGGGAAGTGAAGGCAGGAAGATCATAAGTTTGAAGGCAACCTGAGGAAAGTTAGCAAGATCTTTTCTCAAAAACAAAGTGGGGGCTGGGGGCATGGCTCAAGTAGCGAGCACCTGCCCATCATCCAGTTCAGGGTTCAATCCTTAGCACGACCAAAAGAGAGGGGAGGGAGGTGGCCTCTCAACCTTCTCTGGCACACTTCTCCTCTCAGTCAGTCTCCATTCTTGCTCCCCTGTTCCTTGTCTCTGAAGGGGGCGGGGGAGAAGCCCTGCGGGTGCTGCCGGGGAGCCTTTTGGGTGGTGCTGCCTTTCCTTCCCATGCCTTCTCCCTCGTGGGTGACCAGTTCCTTGTGGGCAAGAGCCAGACCTGGGCCTTCCCACCTCTCTGACCTCCCTCCACCCCGACCTGTTCCCTAATTGCATTGGGAGTCGTGTGGCCCGCGGGCCACAGCCATGGTGGACAACACACCTTCATCTCCAGACAGCACTGGCGGGTAGGCTGACAGCTCTTTTCATAGGAATCCCAGAATGCCCGCAGGGACGGTGTGGGGGAGTGCACAAGGCCTCCGCCGCCCCGCCCTCTTTGTGTCTCAGCTTAACAGAGGCAACATGGTGGTGCCCCGCCCCCTCCCCCCCCCCCCCCCCCCCCCCCCGGGGGATAGCACCGAAGCAGGCTGGTGAGAAAGACCCAGAGCAGAGTTTCACCGCCGTCCGTGATCTAAATGGGTTTTTTTTGTTGTTGCTGTTGTTTGTTGGTGGTGCTGGTCCTGGCACTTGAACTCAGAGCCTGGGCATTGTCCCTGAGCTTTTTATTTTTCAAGGCTTGGCACTCTACCTTCTTGAGCTGCAGCTATACTTCCAGCTTGTGTGTTTGTTTGTTTTCTGTTGTTGATTTTTATTTCATTGGTTTGTTGCGGGAGGAGGGGTTGGTAGTTAATTGGAGGTAAGAGTATCACAAACTTTCTTGCCCTGGCTTTCTTATAACCATGATCCTCAGATCTCAGCCTCCTGACTAGCTAGAATTACAGGCATGAGCCACCAGCGTCCAGCCTAAATGTTTTTTGTTGTTGTTTTTTTCCTCAGGGAGTGACAGGTGCTTTGACTGTTTTGATGAAAGATGCAATAAAGCCCAATCTGATGCAGACCTTGGAAGTAAGTGGCTTTTTTTTTTATAGTAGCTGTCTGTGGTATTTGCCATCATTGAAGTGTGTGTGTGTGTGTGTGTGTGTGTGTGTGTCTGTGTGTGTCTGTGTATGCGTGTGTGTGTGTTTGTGTCTGTCTGTCTGTCACTGCAGAGCACATGCCTTCCAAGCCAATATAATCCTGGAAGGGAGCTTCAGAAGAACTTGGTCATTGTGGGGGAAAAAAGTTTAAAACAAATTTATAGATTCTTAGGTCTGATTCATATCTTGGTTTCATTGATCAGAGAAGAAAGTTAGGAAATCTATCTCTGTCTAATATTTCAGTTGGTTGTAGAGGCCACATATACCTGCTGTTTTCTCATTTGTGTGGTTTTTCTTTTCATAATCCACCAATAGGTTTGGGATAGTTTAGTTTGTTTTTCCAAAATTAAATACAGTGAATACTGAGACATGTTTTCCAGCAAAGTGTTCTCGGCTTTGCTTTGCTTTGGTGATACTGTTTTTGCAAACACTGACATTTTTCTCTTTATCGAACTGAAATTTTGCAGTCAAGATACTTCTACTTTAATCCAGTTTCCGAGTCATTTAAGCATATTCATTTGCTTTAGGGGTGGTCCTAATTCCTTCCCCCAGCTAATGAGATGCTAGGGTTTGAGTCCAAACAAGGAGGTGTCTGGGGGCTGAGTTGAGCAGAGACCCCATGGAAGTGGTGGAGCAGGGCTGGCAGAGGGTGATGTACTGGTGTTTATTTGTACAGCAGTTCCTCAGGAAATCCCTTCTAGCATTTACCAATTACCATGGTATAAATGTTTCCACCAGAGCCTGTTTTTGACTCCCTTCTGGATGTCACTGCCCATAGAATTGGGAGAAACTATATGCCAACAGTGGCCATTTGTCCTCAACGTTCAGTGAAGGGCAGGTAAGGATGTGCAGGAGAGGAGAGAGCCACTGTTCTGAACAGGAACATGTAGAATAGCCATCCATTTATTCAGCCAATAAGAAGTCAGGTTTGAATGTCTGCTGTTCACCTCTGTAAACCTAGGCAAAGTCTTGAAACATCCTAGCCTGTCAATGGTGCTAAGTATCAACTAACCCAGCAGCATTATTATAAAGACAAAGTATTGCTTAAGTACATCGTGTGGACCAGCTGGTATGGGAGGTGTAGTAGATGTCAGGGTGCAGTACGAAGTCCACCCTGGCCAAGGTGGGCCTGACGGACATCAGACACATAAGTACATGGCATGTGATTGGGTGGCTAGGGCCAAAGGAGAAAGTTGAAAGGGAATGAGGGGTCACAGAGGCATGGTGGGTGCTTCTCCGTGCTGCCTGTCTGTCTGCTCAGATAGTACCTGAATAGAGAGATGGGTAAACTGAGGCTGCAGCGAGCACCTGCCTGGAGGAAATACATCCCAGGCAGGTGGAGATTCTTGGGTGGGAAGAGTTTCCCATCTGAAGGGCTTGGGCCTAGAGAGCTGGGAGCCAGACTGAGGGTGTGGCCCACAGGTGTCTCTGAGCCGGAGCCCGCACCCTGAGCCATGTCCCCTGTCCCTGATCCTCTCGCTGGTATGCAGGCTAGCTCTGGTGTGCACTGCCCTGGACTCAGCAGTCACTCTATGACCTGTGACCCCCACGGTCCTTCCAACCCAGAGGACAGGGAACTAGAGCAGGACCAGCGTCCTTGAGGCCTCCAGTTGGGTCTGAAGGCAGGATCAAGGTCGCCCACACTCAGTGCTCTTGTCTTCATTCTCAGAGGGCAGCACCTGCTCTGCAGCCTCCCCTCTCCTTTGCTGCTCCTCCTCTGTCTCCCCCATCCTTCCATGCTTGGTGGCCCTGGTGCTTTTAGGTCTGTGTGAGTCTGTCAGTGCCCAAATGCACCCGCCCTCCTCACGGCCAGGACATGAAGACACTGGCGTTTGCACCAGCTTGAACTCAGGACCTTGCACTCGTGCTTGGCTTTTTCCTGCAAACCTGGCCCTCTACTACTTGAGCCATACCTTCACTTGCAGCCTTTTGCTAATTAATTGGAGATGTGAATTTCCATCTGTCTGCCTAGTCTGGCTCTGAAATTCAGCCATCTGAGTAGCTAGGATCACGGGCATGAGCCCCCAGCCCTCAGCTTTGGCCCCACCTAAGGGTTTCACCAGCTCCAAATGGGACCAGGCCTTTACGACACATGTTTTTAAGAGATGCTGCCGACCTGAGCTATGCGCCATCATTCTGTAATGCATGCATTTCCCGTATTAGAACAGCACATTGCACCCCCAAAAAAAACAAGAGACTATTATTTGTGAATTAGAAATGCAAATTTAAACCAGCAAATGCTTTTGGTAATGGATTAGTCACATAGCCTAGGAAATAAGAAAGGTTCTATAAAAGGTAAACATCTTTTTTTCTAGTTTCTTGCTTTGGATCTTGTAGCAACATGGTAGGGTTATTTGGGGACGGCAGGTTGGTGCGGATTCAGGCACATGGTCCCCTGCGTTCCCTGGCGAGCAGGGGCTTTGTAACTGATGGCAGTGTGCGAGGAGGGCAGCCGCCGCTGCTGCCGCCAGCGGTGGAGCGCATGACCTTGTCCTCATTGAGCTTTGCCAGCGCCCTTTATTCTGTACCAGCAACAACGAGCCGAGACGACCAAGGGTAGGGAGGGAATGGAGGCCCAGACCTTGTAAACAGCATTCCCTTCAGAGCCCTGGAAATGTTTCCCGGTAGAAGTGAGAAGCCGCAGATAGCTAGGAAGATGTACATGATGCAAGTCCATGTGCACACATTGCCTATTGAACACATCCCCTGAGCTTTGTGGTCCTCGCTTTATTCCCACACGTCTCCTGACCGCCTCAGAACTCTTCTCCCTCCTCATGGCTTCAAGAGGAAAAGGGAATAAAACCCTCTGAGAAACTCTTCCATTCCAGAGGTGATCTTCCTTTCACTTTCCTCCCGCTTTAGTTCAGCTTTCCCTCATCTTTGAACCACGTGCAGCTGTTAGCCTGCTGTGGTTCATAGGAGTTTTCCAGGAGCTCTGGACCCCCAGCTCCCCACATCGCCCTCCCCTGCCGGCAGTGAAGGGGCAGCCTGCGTTTCCACAGGGGGAGTGAGCCCTGGAGCACATGGACGCAGCCCCGAAAGCCCTGACTGAGCCCTGGCAGGAACGCCAGCTCTGATGCTGTGTATAAAGTTCTTTCATTCTGTTGTCATCGATAAAGAAAATGACATCTAAAATGAATATATTCACTGCTTTTATTTAAAAAATTAAAGTCTAGGCTGGGAAGGTGGCTCAGTGGTAGAGTGCTTGCCTGGCATGCATGAAAGCCTGGGTTCGATTCCTCAGCACCACATACACAGAAAAAGCCGGAAGTAGCACCACAGTGCTCAAGTGGTAGAGCACTAGCCTTGAGCAAAAGAAGCTCAGGGACAGTGCCCAGGCCCAGAGTTCAAGGCCTATGACTGGCAAAAACATAAATAAAAATGAAAGTCTAAAATTGTTTTTGTGGTGGTGGTGGTGGTGTGTGTGTGTGTGTGTGTACCCCACCAGTCCTGTGACTTGAACTCAGGACTTTATACTCTTGCTTAATTCTTTTGCTCAAGAATGACACTCTACCACTTGAGCCATACCTCTACTTCCACCTTTGTGCTTGTTAAGTGGAGATGAGAGTCACAGGAATTTTTCTGCCCAGTTTGGCTTCACACTGCAATCCTCAGATCTCAGCCTTCTGAGTAGCTAGGGTTATAGTGATAAGCCACCAGCGTCCATCTAAAATCTAAAGTGTTTGATGATTCCCTTGTATTGATTTTTGGTTATTTTCTTATTAACAAGTATTATTTTAATACTTTAATATAAGTGAAATTTTTCTTTGCTTGTATTATTCTTATGAATACCGTATTTCTAATGTGTTTAGTTAAATGATGAGAAAGATTTAATGCTTTTTAAGCTTTGGAAAGAACTTTATGAAGAAAACTAAAAACAGTGTACTCTTAATCTTCTGCCTTGATTTCCCCACTTCATTAATTGGTTTGGTTTATATGCTGTTTAAATTTTAATTTGACTATTTCATTTTTGTTGTTATGATTTTGGCTTGGGCTTAAACCCAAGAACTTGTGTTTGCTAGGAAGGCTAGCTCTTAAATTGACTAATTTCTTTTCTTTTTTTTTTTTTTTGTCGGTTGGGGGGCTTGAACTCTGGGCCTGGGCACTGTCCCTCAGCTCTTCAGCTGAAGGCTAGCAATCTACCACTTGAGCATTAGCCCCACTTCCAGCTTTTTCTGCTTATGTGGTGCTGAGGAATTGAACCCACAGCCTCATGCATGCAAGGCAAGCACTCTACCACTGAGCCACCTTCCCAGCCCTTAAATTGACTAATTTCTTTTTTTTTTTTTTTTTTTTTTGTCGGTCATGGAGTTTGAACTCTGGGCCTGGGCGCTGTCCCTCAGCTCTTCAGCTCAAGGCGAGCGCTCTACCACTTGAGCTACAGCGCCACTTCCGGTTTTCTAGTGGTTTATTGGAGATAGGAGTCTCACGGTCTTTCCTGCCCGGGCTGGCTTTGAACCGCGATTCTCAGATCTCAGCCTCCTGAGTAGCTAGGATTACAGGCGTGAGCCACCGGCGCCCGGCTAAATTGACTAATTTCTTAATGGCAAAAATATTGAAGAAGCCTCTTAGGTGATGAGGGTTTACTTCTATTCTTTTAAAAGATGCCATTCAGAGCCCCATGAAATCACGCAAATCCTGTATTCCATAATGAATGTGGCAGCTAGCAGTAGCTCTCATGACAGGAGAGGACTGTGTCCTCAGTGGCTCAGCTTTAAATGTAGGGTGATACCATCCTTGTCCTGGGATGCATAGGAATTTGGTCTTTGAAGGAGGCAGGGTGCTTTGCTCTTTGAGAGACACTGTGCTTCTGATGGGATTCAGGTAGGCCTCTGATGCCCAGCACCGGGCCACCTTGTGTGTCCTCATCCATCTTTGTCTTCCCTTGTCCTTGTAACCCTGCAGGGCACCCCTGTGTTCGTGCACGCTGGCCCCTTTGCTAACATTGCTCATGGCAACTCCTCAGTGTTGGCTGATAAAATCGCCCTGAAACTGGTCGGTGAGGAAGGATTTGTGGGTAAGTCATTTCTTATACCTTGACTTGTTAGTGGAATATCAATGAAATCCAAACACTAACAGCTACAATAATGTTGTTTTGTTGAGTTGTGTTGTGCCAGTACGAGGCTTGAAATCCGGTCTGAGGTGTTGTCCTTAGCTTTTTCACTGAAGACTGGCATTCTACTACTTGAGCCACAGCTCTTCTTCCAGCTTTTTTGGTCATATAGACCTTGCATGGGCTTGCTTTGAACCATGATCCTCAGATCTCAGCCTTCTGAGTTGCTAGTATTACAGGTGTGAGGCACTGGCATCTTGCTATGATAAGAGTTTTGATGTGAAACATACTCCTTTAGTTCTCATAGATAACTTCAGTACTGGAGGGAAAGTCTTGGGCCTGATCTATACTAGTAAATATTTGTTCAGGATCTCCCAGGCACAAAGCTCGCTGCTCCAAGCTGGGGATATACTGTGAGCAAAACAAAGCTAGCCTGGCCACCATGAGTGAACTGTCAAGTGTTGTATCTATAACATAACTGGAGAAAGTGCTAATAAATGGAAGTCTGTCTTCTCTTCCTGGACTCCTGATGTGCTTTTATGACTTAATAAAGGGGAGATTTGCCAGTGGCTCACACCTGTTATCCTAGTTAATCATGAAGCTGAGATCTGAAGATCACGGTTCAAAGCCAGCCCAGGCAGGAAAGTCCGAGAGACTGTTACCTCCAATAAGCCCCTAGAAAACTGGAAGTGGCGCTGTGGTTCACGCGGTAGAATGCTCGTCTTGAGCTGAAGAGCAGAGGGACAGAGCCCAAGCCCCATGACCAACAAAAAATAAAATAAAGTAAAATTCCAACCAGTTGACTTGGAAATTTCCCTGGGGAGAACTGTAGATGTTTTGCCCCTAGTATAAAGGTAGCGTGCATAAAGTTTGCTCAGTCATTGACAGCCCCAGCGTTACCCAGAACAGTAGGTCTGGGGGCTAACAGGAACCAAACATGGGGCTGGGAAGGTGGCTCAGTGATAGAGTGCTTGCCTTGCATGCATGAAGCCCTGGGTTCCATTCCTTAGTATCACATAAGCAGAAAAAGCTGGAAGTGGCTCTATAGCTCAAGTGATAGAGTGCTAGCCTTGAACAAAAGAATCTTAGGGACAATACCCCGGACCAGAATTCAAGCCCCAGGTCTGGCCAAAAACTAAAAAGGAACCAAACATGGCATCATGATATGCAGCCAAACGAGGCTGCATGGACCATCAAATATATCATTCACAGAGTGAAAGGGGGAAATCTACCTGATCAATCCCAGCTCTGCTTCTCCCTGCAATGATGACACCAATTATTCCAGGTTATTGAGACCATCTTAAGAATTCTTAAGAGATACAAAGCCCGGATTGAGTAGAGATTTATGTAATTTCATGCCTCAGAGGTCTGTATATAATACCACAGTCATGGCCTTTGCTGTTCTGGTACCAAATCCACGTGGAGAGTGGCTAGACATGCTGTCTGGATGGATTTGCTCCATTCATTGATCATGCGGAAGAGTGGAGCTTAATGGCCAAGGGAGCTGGGGAAGGGCAGACAGTGAAAAATTGGTCTGCTTAAGTGGTGATTTGAATGCATCTACTCTGCAAGTAGAAGAAAGCACTCTGTTTTATGCTGACCGCTCTCTCTGCTTCAGGACCAGGCCTTAGCTTGTCAGGAAGACACATTTACAGAATACGTATCATTTTGGCAAAATACCTCTAATAGTATATGTTGATGACATCCTTGACATCATTTTGTATACAAGACAGACAGGCTGGCTCTCTGTGGGACCTCTGACAAGCTTCGTCTCTGGGTGTGACCCATGCAGACTTTGTTATCTAGAAAATGAGATGTTGGTTCTTTTTGGTTGGTCATGGGGCTTGAACTCCAGGCCTGAGCAACTGTCCGTGAGCTCTTTTGCTTAAGTTTGGCACTCTACCACTTGAACCAGACCTCCACTTTCTAGCTTTTTATAATTAATTGGGGATGAACGTCTCATGGGATTTTCTGCCCAAACTGGCTTCAAATCTTTTTTTTTGGGGGGGGGGGGAGGGGCGGAAGGCAGTCTTGGGGCCTGAACTCTGGGCCTGGGCGCTGTCCCTCAGCTCTTCAGCTCAAGGCTAGTGCTCTACCACTTGAGCCACAGTGCCACTTCCGGCTTTTTTTTTCTGCTTACGTGGTGCTGAGGAATCGAACCCAGGGCCTCATGCATGCAAGGCAAGGGCTCTACCACTGAGCCACCTTCCCAGCCCTGGCTTCAAATCTTAATCCTCAGATCTCAGCTTCCTGAGTAATTAGGATTACAGGGGTGAGACACCAGTTCCCAGCTTCTTAATTAGTTTTGAAACCAGTTTGGGCGTGTGGGCATGTCATCCTTTCTGTTAGGGGTCCTCGAGAGGAGCATTGAAACCACCAGAAATCTGTGAAGAGATCTAGTGGCCCTGAAACACAGATCTAGAGTATGAGTGTGTGGACATTTTGTTCAGTGGCAAAATGGCTGCAAATTCTCATTAGACTCTTAAAGGGCACCTGTCTCGGGAAAGATGGAGGACAGTGAGTTCTGTCAGAGCCTGGGGTACCTTATTCCCCATCCCATGATCTGACCTCTCTTCCTTCCCTCCTCCCTTCTTCCCTTTCAGTCTTGGCCTCTTCTACCTTGATGACCTTATCTAATATCAGTCTCCTCCTCCCCCCCCCCCAAAAAAAAAACTCCATAGTTAAGTTTCCACCTCCTATGCCTGGAGATTAAATTCCAACTTGAGTTGGAGTCTCTTTTTTTTTTTTTCTCTTTTTCAGCAGAGGGAGGAGGCAAATCACGTTCAAACCATAGCTGGCTCCTAAAATGCCTCCTAAAATGCTGGTGAAAGGTGACCTTGAGCCTCAGGATGACGTCAGGCATCTGGCTCCTGCCCCTGTTCTGTGGAGGCTGATTATCAATCTTCCCTCGAATCTGTAACAGTCTCAGAGGGGAGCCCCGCCCGCATGCGCCTTGTCCTCCCTCTCCATTTTTATTACTATCAAATTGTAAATGCTCCTCATTTTTGTAGAAGCAAACCAGACCAAACATTGCTATAATTTCATCCACTCTAAGAAAGAGAAAAAAGAAAAGGAAGGAAAGATAAAAGGGAGGAAGGAAAGATGGAAGGAAGGAAGGAAGGAAGGGAGGGAGGGAGGGAGG
>NW_012267314.1:4334972-4340229 GCF_000151885.1 Dipodomys ordii | reverse complement strand
CTCCCTCCCTCCCTCCCTCCCTCCCAGCACCAGCCTGTCCCATCTTGCATGCTTTTCTGTAGAACAGCCTTCTTTTCCTTCAGTAGCTTTGTGCCAGTGGTCCATGCGTGTTCTCCTAACTACTCGGAGGCTGAGATCCAGAGGATCACAGTTCAGAGCAGGACAGGGCAGAAAAGTCAACTAGATTTTATCTCCAATCAACCAGCAAAGAACTAGGCTGGAGGCATAGCTCAATTGGTAGAGTGCCAACTGTGAGCAAGCAGAATGAGGTAGTATGAGACTCTGAGTTCAAGTTCTAGTACCAGCCCCCACCTCAAAAAAAAAAGAATCAAAGGAACCTTCACTAGTCAAGATAATGGAAATTGAAATATTGGCATGACATTGATCAATAAAGTAGCCCATGATGGCAAGAAGTAGCCCCAAATTGATTTTCAGAAGAAAACATAAAACAGGACTAGGGGCATGCATGGCTCAGGTGCTAGAGTACCTAGCAGGTAAGAGGCTCTGAGTTGAATCCTCCATACCACAATCATAACAATAAAAGGAAGGAGAGAGAGAAGGAAGGAAGGAAAGGGGGGAGGGAGGGAAGGAAATGTTAAGTAATTATAGCCCTTTTTCCCTTTATTGTGTTTCCATGGGCATTAGGCTAGTAGACAGCTAGACAGAGCTCATGGGCTGTCCCAGGAGCCATTTGTTTCCGTGCCCCTCCTTTGGAAATGTATCCTCCCTGGATTTGGTATATTAATGATGCCCTGGTTTCTTATTACTGTTCCTAGATTCCTTTTTATATATTGAAAACTTCACAAAATAAAATTTAAAACTTAGGAACAGGATTTCTGAATTAAAAGTTGCTATGGTGCCAGTAACTTCTAGAACCTGACCTTTGAAAGCATTCGTGGAATTAAGTTAGATGATTTTTGCATCATTCTGATGCTAATAGAATTTGTTGCCCATTTTCTGCTATAATGCAATGAGAATGAGAATGAAGGGAGATGGTGGCTTTAGAACAGCTGAGCATATTTGGTTGCCGGCTCTGCTGGCCTGGGTTTGGATGGCTCTTTGTCATGTGCTCTCTGTGACCCAGCATGGTCCTTGCCACCACCGCCACCCCCCACCCCCCAGCCTCATTTTCTCTATTACCTACTTGAAGGCTTACTCTAGAAATGGTGCACACCTGGGTCCTGAATTCAAGCCCCAAGGTCAGCACACAAACAAACAAGGAAAAAGCCATCTTCCTTCCTGAAGAACTCCATAGTTACCATGCGTGCCTTCCATCCACGTAGTTGTGTTGGAGTGTTTTTGTGGCTCTCATTGGAACTCTAGGTGACCTGGCGGGTCATCATGGACGGCCTCTTGACACCCTCCCTCAGTACCCACAGCTCTGTTTCCTGTGAAGGCTGTTAACGGGATTTGTCCAAGTGTCACTCCCTTCCGGCTCTGACCTCTCGGCCCTCTTTTTCTGAGCTGACGATAGCTTTTGAAGTTTGCATTCAGCCATGGTGGAGGTCACTGTCTCAGAACTTCAAGGCTTCCACCATAAGAGTACCGATCAGCATTTCCTGTTTTCATTCATGTTGTAAGTTGGATAGCTGTAACACAGAGATGATAGATTGCCAAGACAAATAATTACGTGACTTACGCAAACATTTTATTGTCAGCCTTATTAAATATGCAGCTTTCAGAAGACTACTGCGCATGCTTTTTAGGAAAGCTTAAGTCATACTAAAATGGACTTGGTTTAAGAACAAATCTAGATTAAATCCAACTTGAGGGCAGCACAAATGATAAGGGAATGGTTTATTTCTTTCAGAGCACTGGGGAAACTGAGCTTACGAATTTTATATATTGGCAGTTTTCAGGAGTTTCTGAGAGCTGGGACTGGCATTAAGCGTGGCTTGTCAGCACTCAAGAGGCTGAGATCTGAGCATCACACTTCAAAACTAGTCCAGGCAGAAAAACCCAGGAGATTCTCATCTCCAATGAATCACCCAAATGCCGGAAATGGAGCTATAGCTCAAGTGGTAGAGCGCCACCCCTTGAGTTAAAAAGTTAAGAGAAAAAAAGTCAGGGAGAGTACCCTAGTCCTGAGTTCAAGATCCAGCACTGGCACCCAAAAAGACAACAAGTCCTTTGTCACCTTCCCCCGAGGTGGGCCTTTCCATTCCTGCTGGGGCACTCGGGAAGATGCACGCCTCTGGCAGTGTGGACTTACAAGTTCAGGGTCACTGATGTGCCCTTATTATAAACACTCACTCCACCTCAGGGTGTCTGTTTTCCTTGGCAGCCTGATACTTGAAAACAAACATGAAAGTGATTACACGCGCTATTTCAGAACCACTTTCAAAGCCTGAGGATTTGGCACTTCTTCTGCCTTCTGCACATTATTTGCCTCTGTATTTCCTTTGCATTTGGCAGCCAGAGTCCCGGGACCTTTACAACCATATCCTGTTTCCCTCCCCTAACTGAAGTTCACTTTATTACCCCTTTTTCTCATTTGTTTCCAATTTTCCTCTTAAAATATGGAATTAAGCATCTCTAAGCTCTGTAGGTGACATGCTCACAAGATTATCAGACGTGACATTTTTACCTTTTATGAAAACTGGGTCTTGGAAGGAAAAAAGAGAAGTATAACCGGGAGGCCTAAGCATATTTTAGATCCTTTTTTGTTTGTTTGTGAGTCGTGGAGCCTGAACTCGGGGCTTGGGCACTGTCTCTGAGCTTTTTCCCTCAAGGCTAGTGTTCTATCACTTTGAGCCACAGCACCACCTCTGTTTTTCTGGTGTTCAGTTGGAGCTACAAGTCTCCCGGACATTCCTACCTGGGCTGGCTTCGAACAGTGATCCTTAGATCTCGGCCTCCTGAGTAGCTAAGATTACAGGTGTGGGCACCAGTGCCCAGCTAAATTCTATTTTCTATGTCTGTCTCCATCATCTCTCATGATGATCGTCTGCTGACTCTTGCTGTGTTAATTCACACTGGGGGAGGATGAGGCACCAGAGATGCCACAGTGAACAAGGCAAAGCCCTGCAAGCAGGCCATGGCAGAACAGTCTAGAATGTTGTGTGTGTATATACTATTTGTGCATACGTGACCACGAGGAGGGCCGGAAGTAGGAAGGACAGGGTGCGGTGGGAGGGCTGTAGAGGCAAGAGGGCAAGAAGAGCAGAGCAATGGGAGAGCCAGGAGCCCTGGAAGGGGAGCTTCCCCAAGGGAAGAATCAGGACAAGCTTCCTGGAAATGAGCCATCAGGCTGAGGCTTGGGCAATGGGTTAAAGATGCAGCGAAGGGAGAGAGTTTTCCAGCCAGCTACTGGTGGCTCACACCTGTAATCCTAGCTACTCAGGAGGCTGAGATCTGAAGATGACACCTCAAAGCCAGCCTGGACAGGAAAGTCCATGCGATTTATGTCCAATTAACCACCAGAAAACAGGAAGTAGTGCTGTGATTCAAAGTGGTAGAGTGCTAGCTTTGCGCAAAAGAGCTCAGAGACAGCGCCCAGACCCTTGAGTTCAAACCCCACAACCAACCAAAAAAAAAAGAATGTTCCGGAGGGGTGGAGATGATCAGATGGTAAGTGGGGTTTTGCAGGAAGTTTGATAGTTACCAAAGCAGAAAATTGGAGGAAGAGTGTGGAGAAGGCGGAGCACGATGTGTGCTGGAGGTTTTTGTGAGGAGGATGTGTGCTGGAGGTTTGCCTTGGGCTTTGTGTGCGTCCCTCAGATTTCTTTCCCTTTGGGTAGTAAGAAGCCTGGGGAGATGGGAGAACGTGGTGGCATGCGTGGGAGTGGAGGAAGAGGAGAGCTAGCTTGTAGAAGGGGATCTGAGCTTTCATTCATCTTTTTGAGGGGACTGAATGATTACAGATGCAAATGTGTTGTTCATATGCTTGCAGGAGCGTTTGGCTGTGGCTCCCTTCCATTTGGTTAGCAGATAGTGTGTCTTCCTTCACCACCTCCCTGTTCTATGGCCTGCTATTGCATAAGATGCCATCCCCAAAGGGCTCAGGAGCTCGTGGGAGCCCAGGGGTAAACACACACCCACCTATGTCCAACCATACAGCAAGCTTAAACACCTTCTCAGAAATTCAGCATCTTGGGGGGAGGTCCACCAAACATGGGCTCCTTGAACCCCACTCCATAGGGTTTTCCACCAGAGAAAAGTCCTTAAGGTGGAAATAATAGTTTCTCCAAGTCACAACACGTGCTCTCCCCGCCTCCTGACCAGCTGATCGCTTGTTCCCGCTCTAACCTTTACCCAAGAATGCCTTGTCTCCTCTCTCCCTTCTTCCCCTTCCGCGTCCCTGGCTGCTGTGCTCAGAGAAAGTGTGTCTCTCCTTTTTCTCCACAGTTGTCCCTAGTTTTGACCATTACCGATATACTCCTAAGAATTATCCCAAAAATACGTAGAAAAGAATGTCCTCGCAGGGCGCTGGTGACCAGTGCCTGTAATCCTAGCTAATTGGAGGCTGAGATCTAGAGGCCTGTAGTTTGGGAACTAGCCCAGACAGAAAGCTCTGTGAGCTCTGTCTCCAAAATAACCAGCAACCAACAGGGCTGGAGGTGTGCGTAGCTAAGTGGTAGTGTGCCAGCCCAGCAAGAATTCTGGAACAAGCTGGGTGCCCTGAGCTCAAACCCCAGTCCTTCTGCCCTTCTTTAAATCATTCTGCTGCAAGTTTGTTCAAAGAAAATGTAATAAAAGATAAAATGGCTTATAGCCCTATTCATTCCAAATTGGATATTTTTAAAGGAATATTACGTAATTTGTCAAAATCCTATCAGTGGTCATAAAATTTTTTTATATTCTGATCCCATAAGTTCACCCTTGGGAATTTATTCCTAAATATAATTTGAAAGAGATTAAAGCTCACATGCACACATATTTTCAACATAGCATTGTTTATATTGGAAATAACTCAAATGTTCTATAACTAGGACAACAATTTTATAAATTTTAATGTCAGCTTAGCAAAATAATAATCATAAATTTTGAAGCATCATAATACAGCAAGAAAAGTGGTTTCTGTTTAAGAGGATACTACAAAATTCTATCTGTTCTATAGAAATCATAGGCATAGCTAAGACTGAGAGGGAAAGGGATGTATTTAGAGTTTGAAACTACATGTTATTTTTTTTTCTTTTCTTTTTTTTTTTTTGTCTGTTGTGTGGCTTGAACTCTGGGCCTGGGCACTGTCCCTCAGCTCTTCAGCTCAAGGCTAGCACCCTACCACTTAAGCCACAGCACCACTTTGGTTTTTCTG
>NW_012267314.1:4274315-4331511 GCF_000151885.1 Dipodomys ordii | reverse complement strand
AAAAAAAAAAAAAGAATCATCAATTTTCCTGTCCAGGCCGGCTTCGAACTAAGATCCTCACATCTCACCATCATGAGTTGCTAGGATTACAGGCATGAACCGCTGGAGCCCAGCTTCATTCCCAGCCCCAGTAGCTGTTTTTAAACTACACAGTTTGGGTGATATTAAGCAGAGAATCTCCAGAACTCTTTCCATTTTGCAATACTGAAACTTTGTTCCCATTTAACAACTTCAAGTCTCCCTCCCCTCCCCCAATCAGCAGCAATTCTCCTTTTGTCTATGAATTCTATACTTTATGATACTTCAGATACTTCTTAAAAGTGGGATCGTACACTGTTTTCTTGTGACCGGCTCATTACGGGAGTGCTATGCTTATGCATATGGTAGCATGTAAGCAAACTCCTTTTGCTTCTCTAAGCTTGAGTAATATTTCACTTTATGTATTGTCTCATTTTATGAAGAGACATTTCGGTTGCTTCTGCTGTGTGGCTAACTAACGCCACTATAAACATGTGTGTTCACAATACACGTGCAAGTTTCTCTTGACCATATGGATTCCATTACTTGTCCATATACCCCAAAGGAAGATTACTGAGATTCCTAGCATCAAACACACACAAAACACACAATCTAGATGATGAGCCTAAGCAGCAAAGCCGAACTTCTCAGGCCTTACTGTGCCCTGTTCCAGCCAGGAGGTTTGCCCTCAGGAGGCAGCGCCCCATCAGAGCGCCCAGCCCTCGCACGCACAGCTGTTTCTCCCACTTGTTCTCCACTCCCACATTCTAGTGGTTCATGACAGATGTCGCAGATGGGGACGTCGCTCCTCTTCCCTGCTCACAGAAGTGAAAACAGGGCTCAGTAAGCCTGGAGTCGTGTCAGCAGGAGAACAAGCCCATGCTGCTACTGAGGCTGTCACCAGGGCGGGGCTTCTGGCGGGCCAACCACGTGGGCACTTTGCCAGTGTCCACTGCCTTAGTCCTGATAGCCCTGTTGGGCAGGAACTGGCAATCTCCCATTCTACAGGCGATCCTTGAAGCAAAAGAGATGGAATCACCTGCCCAGGGTCCAACAGCCAGGCAGAGGCAGATCTAACCTGATGATGCCTCCTCACCAGGCTCTGCTCCTCATGCTCAGGGCCATGTGAAGTGTGTTTGAGGGACAGGAGGGGAAATGAAGCCCATGGGGCCATGACTCGTCTTAGAAGAACGATTGGTCTCCCTGAATTCCCATGCCCCCTCCTGCTACCCAGGCCTGTCGCCGTCACGCTCAGTCCATTTCTTGGGCTGGGGTGCAGCTCAGTGGTAGGGTGCTCGCCTGGAGTGGCGTGGAGGCTCTGGAAGAACCGCCGGGCTTCCTAAGCAGCTGCCTCACCCCTGTGTGGTTCCGCCTCCGTGCCCTGGATGGTAACAGCCACCACGTGAGACAGAGACCACACGTTTATTTCCGTGTACGTGTCACAAGCACCCTTGCAGCCTCCTGTATGTGCTCTGTCCTCGCTGAGGAATGCAATGCCGCTGCGATGGAAGTTTCCAGAACTGCATTACTTCCTCTCAGATTGTGAGAGACTCCAAACTGAGGCAGGCACAGAGTGACACCCAAAGGTAGACGGCCACCTGGTCCCATCCACGGGCTCCACCCCTGGGATTTAGATAAGGCGTGACCACTGGATTCTGGCTGAAGGGAGAGGACCCGTTTCCTCAACCTAAAAGCAAAGGCATGGAGAACGCTATCCAGATGTCAGCACGGGTGTGAACAGCAAAGGCACCAAACGAACTAACACGCCTCTCACAGAAAGAGGACTACTACCTTAGAATTTGAGGGGAAGGGGACAGGAACACTCAGTCACCCCAAATCTCGAAGATGGCTTTGGCCAATCACATTGCTTTCTTTCCTTTCTCATAAGGAGCGCACTCTGCTCCTGATGAGTCTTGTCATCTTTGGTGTTCAGTGAGCATATATATGTTGGCATCCACTCTGCATGAGAAAAAATGGCGCTCCCAGCACAGGGAAATATGTCCTTTGTCAAATATTGTAACACACGGATGTGCCCAAGACAGGAGAGGAAGGAGCAGATACACCAGGAATATGCATCAGTAGGCCAGGCCTGATCCTCTACACTCAGGAGGCTGAGGCAGCAAGATTGAGAGTTCAAGGCCAACATGAGATGTAGCAAGACCATGTCTGAAAAATGAAAGGGAAAAAAAGATGCATCCCAGTGTGGGTACACCATGCTGCATTCTGTGGAAGAGTAATCAAAGATTGCCCATATGAATTCGATTGCTGTTGCTGCTCATGGGAGACAAATGCAGCTGGTTCTAGCAAGGAGACTGGTGTTCATTACCCAAACTCCCCTTATCTCCAGCACACGGAACAGTTGCCAGAGGAGGTGAGAGGCCTCAAGGTCTCTCGCGTTAGCCTGCTGCTCAGGGCCAGATGTTCAGGTCGCAGCGCTGTGCTTTGTGACAGGGCCCTGTAGCCAGCTGCGCCTGTGGCCAGCAAGTCACCACGGACAGATTCAAGTCATACTTGTATTTGAATTACAGGAAAGACTACTTGCCAAGTACATGGGGCATTATTTAAAACTTATATGTCATTTAAGATGCAAACAATGAACTGAAATAATTGCTGTGTGCCTGGAGAGTTCTGTTCCACCTCCAAGTTTATTTATTGATCCCTTCTCTTTAAATATTTCATGGGTGGCTGAATACATCACACTGGTAATCACAGCATGATCACACGTATATCACACATAGGACTTTATCTCTGTGGCCTTAGAGGCAAAAAAGCATACTATTTTTTTTTTATTCAGCATATCCTGATGCATACCAATGCATCGTTTTGTGGGGGACTGAAGGAGTAATGTGTCTAGCACCTTGGGGTCACTGGTAATTGGGGGTCAGCATGGATAGAACGGGTTATGTAGCATTCTCACCGCTGGGTTGCCAGTTCTGCTTGCTTTATCTTATCTCCAAAGGAGCAGGACCTCACTGCTTTATAGAACCTTTGTCATCTTTCTTCCCTGCAGCTTCATATTTGAACTCTGGTAATCTGATAATCTCTTTATCTGATTCATTTTTTTATGACCATAAATAATTTTAAAGTTTAAGTAAACATCAAGCATGGTGACTTGTGCCTGTAATCCCCACTATTCAGGAGGAAATATTGCAGTCCAAGGCCGGTCTGAGCAAAAAGTTAGACTTACATCTCAGGAAATAAGCTGGTTATGGTGATCCATGCCTGTGGACCTAGCCACGAAAGATGCCGTAAGGGAAGTAGTACTGTGGCTCGAGGGGTAGAGCACTGGCCTTGAGCTGAAGAATGCAGGGACAGCGCCCAAGCCCAGAGTTCAAGCCCCAGGACTGACCAAAAAAAAAAAAGAAAGAAAGATGCTGTAGGTAGATGGATTGTGGCCCAGACGAGCCATGAGTGAAAGCTTAAAAAATAACTAAAAAAGGGGGTGTAGCTCTAGTGATTGGGAAGCCTATGTTCAAACTCTAGTGATGCAAAAAGGAAGGGAGAGAAGGAGGGAGGGAGGGAAGGAGGAAGGATGGAAGGAAGGAAGGAAGGAAGGAAGGAAGGAAGGAAGGAAGGGCTCTTTAGGGATTTATAGGTTAGTATTTATTCCTCTGGAAAGCAATTCTTTGTAATACTAGCTACCAGGACAGTGAGATGTGAAGATCACGGTTCGAAGCCAGCCCAAGCACAAAAATCCACGAGACTCTTATCTCCAATTAACCACGAAGAAAGTAAAGTGAGGTAGGCACTGGTGGCTCACACCTGTAAGCCTAGTTACTCAGGAGGCTGATCTGAGGATCACAACAGTTCAAAGCCAGCCAAGGTAGGAAAGTCCATGAGACTCTTATCTCCAGTTAACCACCAAAGAACTGGAAGTATGGTTCAAAATGGTAAAGCACTAGTGTTGAGCCCAAAAGCTCAGAGACAGTGCCCAGGCCCTGAGTTCAAGCCCTACAACCAACCAAAAAAAAAAAATCTGCATTCTGGAAGAATGTTTCGTTGGAAAATAGATTTTAAATTTGGGGAAGGAATTAATGGAGTATACATTTAGAGTGATATCCTTGGCAAATGTGAAGATTTCTCAGTATTCTTTCAAAAGTGATCTGAGATGCTAGGGTATCTGTCGGCTTTGTAAACTTGTTTATTAGGATGTTATATCATTATGCCTTATGCAAGTAGGATCTTGACTTCGTGTCTGCCACTGTTGGAACCTGAGCTCATGCCTGTCTCTTGGTGGGCAATGGTTGTTCCTTTGCTTGAGATCTTTGCTGCTCTTTCTTTCTTTCTTTTGCTGGTCCTGGGGCTGGAACTCTGGTTCTAGGCACTGTTCTTGGGGCTCCTTTTGATCAAGGGTTGCACTCTACCACTGGAGCCACAGCGCCACTTCTGGCTTTTTCTATGATTAATTGGAAATGAGAATCTCATGGATTTTCCTGCCTGGGCTGGCTTCCAACTGCAATCCTCAGATCTCAGCCTCCTGAGTTGCTAGGATTACAGGTGCAAGCCATCAGCTCCAGGCTCTTCTGCCCTCGCTTCAAGATATTATGCAAGCTCCTTTTGATGTCTTGCCAGCTCCCTCTGGTTTCTGGGCCCTCCTTCAAATTTATGGTCTCCCCACTTCTTCGTGTTAATGCAGAGCCTTGATCTCACCCTCTGTTGTGACACACTGTTCCCGCTTCACCGTGGTTCTCCGTGCATCCTGTCCCTGAAGCTCTGTGCATGGCGTCATAACCTTGTGCAAACCTCGCCTTGGCTGGTTGTTTGTTTATCCAGCACTTGTTTGTGGGAGGCCTACCGTGTGTGAGCCTGTCTGCTTGACACGAGGCGTATCCAGATGAAAGATTAAGCATGCGCATCAATATTTACAGAGCAGCCATGATGAATGCATAAACACTCATAATTTGTCTTAGCCATTTTATTTGTTTTAGAAAAAAAAGCCATCATTTGCCCCAGAACAGTTTAAGCAAAATCTGTACTTCAGATTAGGATCATTGGACTGAGCTTGGCTTTTTGCAAGAGTCCACTTCTCCCCAAACCAAGCAGGGAAAGAAACAACAGGAAGTTCCTTGTCTGCTGATGTCACATAAATAGATTACACACCGTGGAAAAGCCTTAGCAGGTCCTGGCTCTCACATTGAACCCACAGTGTAAGTCAACTGAGGTGTTCAATTCGCTTGTGAGGAAAAGAGACGTCGTGGAAACCTCTAGAGCATTTTGGCACACAGACTTGGAGTAGAGCCTTTCAGGGTCACGGGAGACAGCACTGTCCACACTGAAGCCCCCCTTCCTCTCCTCAAGGCTAGTGAGGCCATGGCCAGGCATCGAAAGTTCCAATGCCAAAAGCTACCTAGCGTGATAGAAATGTGTGGTTGTGGGATTAGGGGGAAGGGGGGGTGAAGACCCTCCCATGGGGATTCACTTCCTCTCCTGGCCACTTCCTGTTGTCCCACAGTTCCATTCTGCTTGGGTCCCTGCCATGAGTGATCTTTGCAGTTTTCTTCTAGCAACAATTACATAGGTCACAAAGTCATCCTGACCCTTGCTGGGAATTCCCAGAAGGCTTTCCAATCAACAGGAGGAAAGAAGGTGGTTTAGTTATTGGGCCAAAGATACACATTTCCTTATGCTCCAGAGAGTGAAGAGTTGGATCTCAAAGAGATCAGATGAGAGCAGCATTCTTCACAGTAGCCACAAGGTGGAAACAACCCAAGGGCCTGTCGGTGGGTGCGCAAGTTAAATGCAGTACGTGCATGGTGGAATCCTAGTCAGCCCTAAAGAAGCGAGTTGTGGCACATGCTGCAGTGTGTGAGCATGATACCAGATGAGACACGTCAGGTACAAAATGGACTCCACTTACTGAAAGCTCCTAGAGTAATCTGATTCATGGAGCCAGTCTGCACTTTAGCAGGCCATGGACAGGTGAAGATTTGGAGACCATTGTTGCCTCAGTGTGTACAAGGAAGGTTAGCGTTGCAGTTGTGATGAGACTTAGTCGTGAGAGACCCGTTAGGAAGCTAACACCGTGAGGGAGACGACCCTCATCCCACCCGAGGCCAAGAGCACACAGAAGCGTCCTGTCTCCATGTCTGCTCTGTGCCGGATATCATCGTCGTTTTCGTTTTGTTGGCCTAATGGGTGTGAATCCATTTTTTATCATTTACTTGTTATTTTATTTTTGGAGTGGCATACATTTGTAACATGGCGGGGTCCATCCTGAGAGTTCTATTATAAGTGCACATCGTGCACTTTGAACAAGTTGGCCTTTCCAGCAGAGTCCACTCCCCCCCCCCCTTGCTTCTCTCCACTTTTTCAAACAGTATTTGGTGGTGGTGGTGGTGGTGGTGTGTGTGTGTGTCTTTCCATCTTCACTTCTCAGAATCCCCTGCTTTCTCCCTCCCTCCTGTTGACCTCATAGACAGCCCATCTTTTCCATTCATGTCACCTCCTCCTCCTCCTCCTCTTCCTCATCATCATCATCATAGGTCTATACTCCACAAATGAGTAAGAAATGTGATATTTGTTGAGCTTGGTGTATCTCATTCAACATGATGGTCTCCAGGTCTAACCACTTCAGTACAGATACTATGGTATTTATTCCTCTTTCTTGCTGGTAATTCTCCAAGGGAGATGTGTACCATAGAGTCCTATTCTTACAGCAGTTGCTGGGCACTTAGTTGTTGCACAGTGTTGGTCTGTTGTGAACAGGGATATAATATATGCATGCAGATGTCTTTCTTGTATATTGATTTACTCTCCTTTGGATATGTGCCCAATCGGGGTATTGTGCAATCACAAGATAGATCAATTTTTACGTTTCTCAGTAAGCTGCATACCAGTTTCCATAGTGCTTATACTCATTTACAGTTCCTCCCTTCTCCTTCTCTCACTCTGCATTCTGGCCAGTATTTATTGTTTTGTTTTCATTCTTTTTTATTTTATTAAGTAGCTGTAGAAAGAGGCTTCAGGTCCATAAGTCAGGTTATGAGTACAATGCATCTTGATCAAGGCCACCCCTTCTATCAGTCCCCCCCCCCCCCGTTTGTCCTCTCCCATCTACCCTCAACTTATATTGTTTTGTTTTCTCGATGTTTACCATTCTGGGCAAGATGGAATCTTAGTGTAGTTTTGATTTGCATTTCCTCTACGACTATGGATGTTGAGTATTTCTTTTTTTTTTTTTTTTTTTTGGTCCGGTCGTGGGGCCTGAACTCTGGGCCTGGGTGCTGTCCCTCAGCTCTTCAGCTCAATGCTAGCACTCTACCACTTGAGCCACAGCGCCACTTCCGGCTTTTTCTTTTTGCTTATGTGGTGCTGAGGAATCGAACCCAGGGCCTCATGCATGCAAGGCAAGCGCTCTACCACTGAGCCACCTTCCCAGCCCCGAATATTTCTTTATATATAAGCCATTTGTATTTCTTTTTCATAATACAGTTCAATTCATTTGCATAGTTAATAGTTTATCTATTTGCTGCTTACTTGTTTGAGCTCTGTATATTTTAAATTATTACTCCTTTGTCCATTGAATAGCTGGCAGACATTTTTTCCCATTCTTTGAGTTGTCTTTTGATTCTGGTCATTGTTTTGAAGGCCACAAACTTTAATCTGATGCAGTCCTTTTGTCCATTCTGGATTTTTTGTTGTGTTTTGTTTTTGCCAGTCCTGGAGCTTAAACTCAGGGCCTGGGCACTGTCCCTGAGCTGCTGTTTGCTCAAGCCTAGCACTCTACCACTAGAACCACAGTGCCACTTACAGCTTTTTCTGTTTATGTGGTGCTAAGGAATTGAACCCAGGGCTTCGCACATGCTAGGCAAGCACTGGACCACTGAGCCACCTTCCCAGCCCCCTTTTTGTCCATTCTTAGTACTTCCTGTGCAATTAGGGTCCTATCCAGAAAATGATTACCATACCTATATCTTCCAGCATTTTTCTGTAATTAAATTTAAAACTAGATAAAATTAGAGATGAAGGTGGGATTGTCACAAGTGAAAGAATACTTTGAATAAACTGAAATAAAAGAAATGGATATGTTGCTAGATGCATTGGAAGCTATCAAAATTGAACCACAAAGAGCTAAGAACCACTGAAATAGGTAGCTTATTTATTTATCTGAGATCACTCTAGGTTTCTTGGTTTGGGTTGTTGTTTTATTTTGTTTTATATGTAGGCATTCATGGCTATAAACTTTCCTCTAAGTTTGCTATATCACAAAGGTTCTGGTAGGTTGTGTTCTCATTTCTGTTAGATTCTAGGAACTTTTTCACTTCTTGTTATAGATCTGTCTAAGACTACGTTAGTTAATTACCAGCCACATGCATCTCAGTGTTGGATCTGACATTAGGGATCCCATTTCCACACACATTTTTACTTATTTGCCAAAAAAATTTCCCCTCTTGAGATTGTTTTTTCATGGTATGTGATTTCTCATAATTTGCTAATGTGGATAGATTTCATTGTCCAGTTTTCCAATAAGGTGTTCAATTCCAACAACATTTAACATTTGACAAGATTTTCTTTTCCAACAACATTTGTATTAAAATAACAATTCATCCTGCATGCATACACGTGTACATGCACACGCGCGCACACATACACACACACACACACACACACACACACACAAAACCCTCATTTCGCCATGCTACTTTAAAACTTGCACCAACTATTGAGTTAGGAATTCCTATTCTCGTGTTGTAAGACCATTAAAAAGCATTGTATAAATGTATCTTTTTGAAATTCTGCAATGGGTACTTTTTTAAAATAGTCAAGCAAATGAGCAGTCTGTTGGTTGGCTGAACACCTGAGGCTTTATTTTTGTTTCTTGATATCTGATGTGGCCTAAGAGTGATAGAAAAAAAACTTTGATGAGGGAAAGGGAGAAAATCCAAAATGAACTCGCTACCTGCCTTTTACACCTGCAACCCCTCTGTACATCACCTTTCTAATAGGAAAACAAAAATTTAAAAAACGAGAGAGTGATTAAGTGCTGCATTTGCTAGGAAAGGACTCAGGTAGGAAAATTTTAGCCAACATCCAAAATGTATGTTTTCCCTTAGTTTTCCAACCAGCTTAAAGTTAACAAGTTTGTCCTTCTTCATGTTTTTACAGCTTCCCATTGTGGAAAAGATAAGAACCATCGCCCAAGCTGTCTACGGAGCTAAGGACATTGAAATATCTCCTGAGGCACAATCCAAAATAGATCGCTACACTCAACAGGTAAACAATAATCACCTTGGGTTCTCAGAATTCTCCCCTTCACATGAGTCCTGGTGGCGTGCGTCTCACGGCTGAACTCTGCGTTCTCCACTGAGCTACGTTCTAGGTTTCTACCTCCATGTCTACCATGAGTGGCACCCATGCTCAGATCTGTTGTATCATCTGTACTCATGCCCACTCCTCCAGAATCACTGAATCTCCATGTACAGCCTGGGAGTCTGAGTCAGGTGACCCGTGGTGCTTCCTCGTGACCATGGGCCTCGGCCATAGCACTGCCAGCATGCTTCCAGGCCAGGCCAATGGGGGTGTATCATGCACCAAGGAGAATGGGGGGTTCTCCATTAGCTTGTGGCCACAGTGGTCTGCAGAACTTGAAGGCTCCATTCTCTTCTACCTTTAGAAAGTGGCAAAAGTAAATTGGTGGCAGCCTTGGCCCAGCAGCCTGAACAACACGGAGTCCTGCCTGTCCTGTGGTCCCATCCTGAGCAGGACCAATGACTCACTGGCCAAAAGGTCCCTGCCTCTTGTGGAGTAGTAACATGGAAGTCAGAGTGTATGTCAAAAGCTTGCTATCAAAAGAGCTTTGTTACAAATAGCACTGATTGTTTAAATTATTTCCCAACTCCTTCACTCTATTCATGAATATATTTGACATTTTGTTAAATACTACCAATGCTGAGCAGGGTGTTCTCCAGGTTTGGTAAAATTATAGGAAACTCGTTTTAATTGGCAGTAGCCATATTTACGAGTGTGTGTGTGTGTGTGTGTGTGTGTGTGTGTGTGTGTGTTTCGTTATTGTTTTCATTCCATAGATTGAGCTCAGCCTCATACGCTACCACTGAACTATATTCTCAAGCCATAGCTGGCCAGAAATCCTAGTTATTCAGGTGGCAAATATATGAGGATCGAGGTTTAAGACCAGACAAGACCAGATCAGATAAAAAGTTCAGAAGTAGTAAGGCTGTCATCTGTGCTGTATAGGAAGCCTATGTGGGAGGATCTTCGGTCCAAGCCAGGCATAAACATCAGACTTTTATTTGGGGGGGAAAAAAAAGAAAAAGGCATGGAGCATGGCTCAAGTAGTAGAACAACTGCCTGGCAAGGCATTATTTTATTCGTCTTAAAATACTTGAATATTGGGCTGGGAAGGTGGCTCAATGGTAGAGTGCTTGCCTTGCATGCATGAGGCCCTAGATTCAAATTCCTCAACACCATATAAGCGAAAAAGCTGGAAGTAAGGCTGTGGCTCAAGTGGTAGAGTGCTAGCCTTGAGCTGAAGAGCTGAGGGACAGCGCCCAGGGCCAGAGTTCAAACCCCACAACCGACCCCCCCCAAAAAAATTGAATATTGTTCCTGGAGGAAGTAGGTTTGAAGCTTGCCTCCCAAGTGATGGCCTTGCCCGTGTGTGGACCCACACTGGCCATGCTTTCCTTGGGGTGTGTATGGTAGAAGTTGAGGTCCTCATGCTCACCAGACAGGCACTCTACCACTTGAGCCATGTCCTTAACCCTCAACTGGGAAAGTCTGGATAGCAAATCTTGATCAGCTCATAGAATTATTTCACTGTTGAGTCAAACTTCAAATTTCTGGGTACTGTTTCTCAAGAGCAATTATGATGTTTCCCTCAGCAATCGCCGGTGTTTCAGAAAGAGAGAATATACTCTCCCGGACACCCCCCACCCACCCCCAAACCCCAGCACATAATTGGCAATTCTCTAAAATAATGTTCCAAGTAGTTTTAGAAATCCTCTGAGGGTTCATCCCTTGTATCTGTCTGGTGGCAAGGGGCTGGTCCTTACAAGTTATGTTCCAAGAACGTGGTTGCAATTAATTCACCAAGTCTCTAAGGGAACAGTGTGTGTCCCCCAGCCCCAAGCCTGCTTCAAAGACACTGTCCTTTTTGTGAGACCCCCCACAAGTGACTTCCTGCCCTTTCACCTTTGGAACTCTGGGTCAGGCATAGACTTTGGTCCTTGAAAATAAGAGGCTTAAAAAGTGACCTCATCTTAGTTCCTCTCATGTAATTGCAGATCAAAAAGCCCTGATTCATAATCTAGCACAAAGGGCCCTTTACTTCCTGACAGGCTCCAAGAACAAGTGAGTCACGTGACTTCGGGGCCTCATTAGCAGCCTTTCTCCAGATTACCTTTCTGAGTCCCAGATATTAATAGCCCCGGAGAACGGGCTCTACAGCTGCGCCCTGCGTGGTGCTAAGAATAGCCCTGGTTTTCCCACACACAGGGTGGAAAGTGCCCTCTATGAAAGAGTCTTCCAGAGAAACATTAGACTGTGGACCCTGCTGCATAATGACCACGGAGACATGCATGTCCTGCTGGTCCACTTCCTGTTCCCAAAGAAGTAGTAACAGCAGGTGTACACGCATGCGCCTAAACCCACCCACGACCGCAACAGGCGGGCGGGCATCGACGCCAGCCAACATGTGGCCTTTCCTTTCTTACAGGGTTTTGGAAACTTGCCCATCTGCATGGCCAAGACGCACCTTTCTCTGTCTCACCAGCCGGAAAAAAAAGGGGTGCCAAGGGACTTCATTCTGCCCATCAGCGACGTGCGTGCCAGCATCGGTGCGGGCTTCATTTACCCTTTGGTGGGAACGGTGAGTGAGTGACAGAGGCCCAAAGCCTCTTGCTCTCCGCGAAGCTTCCTACACCCTGTGGCTCTTTGCACATTGTGCAGTAAGAAGAAATGAGTGGTGTTTGCTATTTTTCTTAACACTGATTGGAAGGGAGGGAGGGAGGAAAGGAAGGATGGAAGGAAGGAAAGAAGGAAAAGAAATCACGGCTGTCACTGGCATTTAAGCTCACACTGTTTTTTCAGGTCATGTTTTCAGTACGCACCATCCTAAAACTAAAGCCCCTCCTTCTGCATTGGAAGGGCTCCGTCCGAGGTTTGACTAGAACAGCGGGTTACTTTTGCATCTTGCACTGAAAGTGACAGTATGGGGTCCTAAACAAAGTAGAGGCAGCTGCTCTGCCACCCATGAGCTGGAGGACCGGCCTCTCGCCCTCTGCCTCCCTAGGCAGCATTGTGGGGCCTCGCTGGGATATGAGAACAGCACACACAGCCCCGTTTGACAGGGTGCCGTGGGGTTCCATTGCTCTGCAGCTATCGCCAGTACTTGCAGTTATTTCTGGGGACAGGAAGAGCTGGACAGAGAAATAATAGTCATGGGCTGGGAAGTGGCTCAGTGGTAGAGCGCTTGCCTTTCATGAATGAGGCCCTGGGTTCGATTCCTTATCACCACATAAGCAGGAAAAAAAAGCCAGAAGTGGCACTGAGGCTCAAGTGGTAGAGTGCTAGCCTTGAGCTGAAGAGCTGAGGGACAGCGTCCAGGCCTAGAGTTCAGGCCCCACACCAGACCCTCCCTCCCAAAAAAAAAAAAAAAAGAAAGAATAGTCACACAGACCAGTCTTCCCTTTGGTGGCCTAAATTTGACTTCCTGTGATGGACACATACCTAAAGTAGGTTTAGAGGAGGGGAAACATTCTAAGTCATCATTACTATCATTATTGTTGCTACAAACTGATGTGAACCCAGACAGAAATGTAACGATAACCTCTTATAATGAGTCATTGTAGCTCTGATATTTGAACAAGCAGTGGATCTTCCCATGATGCACAGGGGCTTCTGAGCGGAGCAGGGGCGAGGCACAGAGCTGTGAGCAGCACACAGACATCCAGAGCCTGCTGGTCCCAATGCCCTCAGACCCGAGGGGCGCACCAGCCAGCCCAGCCCCGGGAGGAGGAGGGAAGATACCCAAGTGTTTGTACAGGGCGACAGGGCCAGGCCTCCAAAGTGGCAGAGTGGGGAAGTTCAGATCAAAGGCATAAAAATACACAATGCTCACGCCGCAGTGCCCCATGGGACTGGACTTAACGGGAATAGGAGCCTGGGAAGTCGAATGGGCAGGACAGACCTGGTATTAGAATGTCAAGTGCCAGCTCAGAAACTTGGCTTTCATTCCTACACACTGGGGAGCCCCTCGAGAGTGGAGATCTCTCAGTGGGAGGGTGAACAGGTGGGCTGAGTTGTCTTTGAGCTGTGGCAGCAAGGTGGAGAGCGTTAAATCCACGGGAGCCAGAGGTACCTCAGATCAGCAGTACATTTCCAAGTGCTGAGATTATAGGCGTGTGCCGCCACTCATGGCTCTGAATCCTATTTCAAAGATGGCTTCCTACAGTGGGGACAGAGGAAAAGGACTGTTCCCACTTGGTGGCTGGGGGTGGCGATATTGCCAGTTGTGTAATGAACACAGGAAGAAGGCAGGTTGGCAGAGCCTGGGGTGAGAATTTAAGGGTTAATGGGGTGTACGAAATTGTCTGTGTCTAGTAGAAATACAGGCACAACCGTGAGAAGAAAGAAACAGGAAGGCGACCTCGGGCATTTTAAGAGACTAGGGCAAGTGTCATGAAGCGAGAGAGAAGGCAGGCCAGCCGGTGAAGGGAGGTGCTCCTGCCGATGCGTCAGTGGTCCTCGCTGAGGACGAGAGAAGCAGCCAGGCCATGTGGCGGCAGTGCACGCACTGGTGTGTTCAACCCGCTCTGTCACTCCAGGGAGAAGGACTTGACTAGCAGGAGAGCTGGGTGGCGTGGTCACAGGTGTAGCTCTGTTCTGTGGGCAGTCAGTCTGGGAACTTGAGCAAGCCCTTGGAGTGACGGAAATGCTCACTGTGAGATTTTGCTTATGCCATCACTATATATGTTTGCCAAAACTCATACATGTTGTGTGCGGTTCAGGTATGCCTTAATTAACTCATATGGGGACAACACCGTGGTGTGCGCCTGCGTCCATGAGAGGCTGAGGCAAGAGGTCCCTCAAGCCCAAGAGTTCAAGGCCAGCCTGACCAATGTAGCAAGACCCAGTCGCAAAAAAGGGGGGAGGGAGGGGATACTACAAGGTGCCAGTAGTAATGAATGCCCATAATCCTAGCTACTCAGGAGGCAAAAATCTGAGGATTGAGGTTCAAAGCCAGACAGACAGATCCTTGAGATTTGAGATTCTGTCTCCAGTGAACCAGCAAAAAGCCAGAACAAAAGGTGTGACCTGAGTGATAGAACATTAGCCAAGATTGAAAAAGCCAAGTGACAGCACAGAGTCCTGAGTTCAAGTCCCAGTAACTCCACCCCCACCCCACCCCCCACACACACACAGAGTGAGTGCCGAGAAGAGTGTCAGAATTTTGGTAGAATTTTGACTCCGGTCAGCCCAGGCTGTAACTGAGGAGCAGAGCATCAGCCAGGCTGCAGGTCAAGAGACTGGACCAGCAGGGAAGACAGGGGTGAGAAAGACACCCAAATGACAGAAGAGGACGTGGAGGCATCTCCGGGGAGAAGGGAATCTCATTCCCACTGTGTCCTGACTTACATTGTATAGATTGGAAGTCCCACAGTAATTCACACGGAGTGCATTCATTTATTCATTCATTCAGCCCAGAGGCACCCACTCTGCTCTGCTAACAACTGGCAGAGAGAAACAGGTAGAGTCCACAGAGAAGCTGGTGTGCCAATTTGACGGATGCCGTCTTTCATTTTTCTCAACCTCTAATAATAGGCATTAAACAAGTCACAGTCAATGAAAAGCCTTTGCGATCACTGAATGAATCTCTCATAGCATCTCCTCACAACCAGTGAACACCACCACACCCCACTGCCGGGTAAAGATCAGAGCTGTTCTGAGAATCTGAATTCCCTTGGCTTGTGTCTGAACACTGGGCTTCCTCCTTCTTCCTTACCTCTGTCTGCCATCTGACTACGTAGACAATAAATATGTGGGTGGCCCTGGAGTGGGGGGTGGCCGTGAACCCTCGGGGCTCAGCAGGTCCTCACACCATGCGTCAGTGCTTCCGCTGGTTTGCTCCAGGGAAATCCTCCTCAAACAATCGGCCTGGGGAGTGAGGAAGGAAGTGAGGCCTGACAGGACAAGTTCCTGGAGGTCAGGAAACCTTCACTTGCTGCTGTGCCAGGATAGGAAGCCACGTGGGGAGCCCGCACATACACCCATGGAGGCCAGGATCTCCTAATAGGGGCTGCTGTTTAAGTTTCCTTCATCCTATCTGGGGGCCCTGCCACGGACTGCTGGAATGCTTCTAGCACTCATCAGCCCTGTGACAGACAGGATAGCAATTTCCTGCCTAGATGACCGAGGGGGGAGGGGATGAGGGCCTTAAGTGGGGCCTGACTGCTGCAGGTGAGAAAGTTCTAGCGGAATGAATCACTGCCACACTTAGTCACTCAACGTGTGATTATTAGAGCCCCCTTAAGATATATACCCATGTATCCACTCCAGAACCCACGTCCCAACTGACACTGCATTGGCCATGCTTCTGTAGTGTCTGTTTACTCACTCATTCGTTCATTCATCAAACTTCTGTGTGTTAATTTTGTACCCATACTAGGGCTTAAACTCAGGGCCTGAGTGCTGTTCCTTAGCTTTTCACTCAAGAGTGGCATTTTTTCTACTTGAGCCATACCTCTACTTCTGTTTTTTTGCTGCTGCTGCTTTGAAAATGAGTTTTATAGACTTTCCTGCCTGGCTGGCTTCGAACTTCTATCCACAGATCTCAGCCTCCTGTGTAGCTGGGATTACAGGTATAAACCACCTGTGCCTGGCCAGACATTATTAAATATGTCTATGCTCAAGGCCATAAACTTAGTGAGGGCCAGGCGCTGGTGGCTCATGCCTGTAATCCTAGCAACTCAGGAGGCTGAGATCTGAGGATCGAGGTTCAAAGCCAGCCCTGGCAGGAGAGACCATGAGACTCCTATCTCAAATAAATCACCAGAAAACCGGAAGTGGCGCTGTAGCTCAAGAGGTAGAGCGCTCGCCTTGAGCTGAAGAGCTGAGGGACAGCGCCCAGGCCCAGAGTTCAAGCCCCACGACTGACAAAAATAAATAAAATAAATAAACTTAGTGAGGATGAGCAGGAGCCTGTGCGGGCCTTCCCTAACAGGCCAAGGGGAAACTGATCAATAAAACCAGCCAGATACATACCAATGCGGAAAATCCTCCCTGGACAGGCTCTGAAGAGAGAGAGCCCTCCTCCCTCCCTTCGCTACTGCATAGGTCTAAAAGTAGGAATCCCAGAATACTGTGACTTTCCTGACTGGCTATGGTGGGAAAGACATGGAGAGTGCTGAGGAGTTCCACATCATCTCTTAAAGTCGGCCCTCTAAATGCTTTTACTACTTTTACTTCCCATTTTTCTATTTTGTGTGTGTGTGTGTGTGTGTGTGTGTGTACTCATATGCGCACGTGCCAATACTGGGGCTTGAACTCAGGACCTGGGTAGTGCCCTTTAGCTTTTTTGCACAGGCTGGAGCTGTAGCAATTGAGCCACAGCTCCACTTGTGGTTTTTTGGTGGTTAATGAAATAAGAGTCTCTCGGACTTTCCTGCCCAGACTGCCTTCAAGCCATAATCCTCAGATCTCAGCCTCCTGAGTAGCTACAGTTACAGGCACAGTCACCAGAGCCAGCAGCATATATCCTTATAACATGAAAATACAACAAATAGACCTAAGTTCTTAGGGAAAAAAAAATACATACTTTGTGGGTTGTGGGGCTTGAACTCTTGGCCTGGGAGCTATGCCTCAGCTCTTCAGCTCAAGGCAAGCACTCTACTACTTGAGCCACAGTGCCACTTCTGGTTTTCTGGTGGTTTATTGGAGATAAAGAGTTTCACATCCTTTTCTGCCCTGGCTGGCTTTGAACCCTGATCCTCAGATCTCAGCCTCCTGAGTAGCTAGGATTACAGGTATGAGCCACCAACACCAATGCATATTCTTAACTTGGGGCAACAACTGTAAGAGAGGCAGGACTCAGGTGCAGTGGGTGGAGTAGATCATGCGCAGGTGCACTGGGTGGAGTACATCATGCACAGGTGCAGTGGGCGGAGTAGATCAGGCGCAGGTGCAGTGGGCAGAGTAGATCACACGCAGGTGCACTGGGTGGAGTAGATCAGGCCCGGCCCCACCGCCCATCCTCACTGGCCTGCAGCATTGTTTTCAGGTGTCTGCCATCTTCAGACACCAAAGAGAAGAAAAGGCACAAGAGTGCCTGGAATGCTCCCGAGAGACCTCACACGCTCCTGTGTGCGCTTTGTCTGGGTCTGTCTCGTGTCTGCTCACCCCAGATTCTGTGCAGGAAATACAAGATCGTTCCCCCTGGTTCATTTATCCCGAGTCTTCTTGTTTTCTCTTTGGGGTAGACAGAAGATGGGGACATCATTTTTCTCCCAGGACTTTCTTAAAACAGTGATGACTTCTCAAAACAGTTGGCATGGAGCAGTATCCAACCAAGTCTGAATTCCTAACAGATGTGCGTGTGAAGTTTGGTCCTGGGGTGCCTGTTTTCCTTGGACGTTGCATTGGGGCTGTGAGCAAGGCTCATCAGGGCCAGCGTGGGATGTGGTGGTGACTGCTCACCACACTCTGGGCTGGAATCTCAGGGTTCAACAGTATCCAAGCTCTCCTAGGAGATCAGATCTCAGCCTCCTGAGTAGCTAGGATTACAGGTGTGAGCCACCAGAGCCTGCTCTCACCTACTTCTTGTTTGTTTGTACTGGTTCTGGAGTTTGAATTCAGGGCCCCATATTCTCACTTGGCTTTTTCCGCTCAAAGCTGACACTCTACCATGTGAACCACACCACCACTTCTGGCTCTTTGGTAGTTAACTAGAGAGAAGAGTCTCATAAGCTTTCCTTTTTGGGCAGGCTCCGAACCTTAACCCCTCAAATCTCAGCTTCCTATGTAGCTAGGACTACAAGCGTGAGCCGTTGCTGTTCCTTCTCTCCTACTTGAAATCCCTTCTCTTCGGCCCCCATGCCCTGTGTGGCAGCTGATGATAACAAATGCAGGGCCCAGCCTCCCAGTGTGGAAGTCTGCCCGGGAGCAAGGACCTAAAATCCCTGCAGTGAGATAGATTCTTCAACCCGGGGTCAGTTTTGACTCCACTCAGGGTGACCCGACCCAGCCAGGTGCACCCCTGACGTCATTGCCTGGCTGGACTGAGGGACTGCAGGAAACTGCTGGCTGGTGTGCAGGGAGCTGGTGACGTCACCTCCTAGCCCTGGGTGGAGAGTTAGTGACTGACTGAGGGGGGGGGGCGGGGGGAGGGTGAGAAAGGCAAGCTCTTCTTTCATTCTTTCTCACGTTTGGTTCTGCTCATTTTGTTTTGCCTCCTCCTCCCTGTCCTGTAAAAGTATGTCGAGAATGTGAGGTTGCCTGCTGAGTCTGATTCAGGTCAGTGGTGAAGTCCTTTCAACTCTGTGGGGTGCTTTCTCCTCTCCGTTTTGGGGTGCATGCTTTATATACTTTCTCCACTCCAGTAGGCAGGAAGGTGAATTCACTCCGACCTTGTAGGCTTAAATCAAATACATGACTCCTCAACCTTTTCCAGAGATGGATGGCCAGTTCTATAATGAGAAAAGTAAACATTCACTCCCCAAGCTGAGCTTTGAGATGAGTGAGTATAAGTAATGCAGCAAAGAGCGCTCACCAAGATGATAAGAGCAAAGCCAGACATCCGTGGCTCACACCTGTGATCCTAGCTACGCTGGAGGCTGAGACCTGAGTCTCTCAGTTCAAAGCCAGCCCAGGCAGGAGAGTCTGTGAGACTCTTGTTTCCAATTAACTACCCAAAACCCAGAAGTGGAGGTGTGGCGTAAGTGGTAGAGTGCCAGCCTTGAGCATAAAAGATAAGGGACGTGTCCAGGCCCTGAGTCCAAGCCCTACTGCCAGTATAATTTTTAAAAAAAGGTGGGGGGGCAGGGAGAGGAAAAAGAAGACCAAGCTGAGCGGTACTAGCTCAAAGCATTCATCAGGAACTCAACATCACCCAAGATCACCCACTCTCCTCTCTCTCCCCCCACCTCTCCTGGCCCTCCTCCCACCTCCACAAATAAACACAAATCTGCACAAGCCCATCCTCATGCTCTAGTTCCCCAAGCCCCTGATATCAAACTCTGATGACGCTGACATAAAACAGATGGGACTCTGTATCCCTGCGTCCTCTATCGCCATCACTGAGCTCCTGTGGTTTCCTCTTCCCCTCCCAGCTCACAGCCCCCTTCCACCCCTCTTCCTTATCTCTGCATCAGAATTTCCTGCTTTCCCCCACATGTGGCCCAGGCATCAGGCTGCTGCTTCCTCTAACCGTGATGTCTCAGCAGCAGGTTGCTCTGTCACCAAGCCTTCCTGTAGGGAAAGTGACATATGTCCTAGCCACAAGGACAGGAGTCATTCGTGACTGTGCGGCATGGCATGTCCAGGGAGCAGAAGGTGACCTGCATCAGGCTCAATTTCCAGGAACGATTTATCACACTGATGGGAGTATAAAGCTCTGTGAGTCATGAACGCAATGTTTCGCCTTCTGGCACATAAGGTCATCTAGGTCCGGGCCATCTGTTTAGAAGTTCTGTTCTCTTTACTTCAATACAGATCTCTTTTTAGCATAAATATAAACTCACTTCCGTGAAACAGCATCAGCGAGGGAAATACACTAGCTGTTAACCTGCCAGGTATTCCTTACTGTGGAGTTGGATTTGTAATCTATTCCCATTCATCTTTGGTCTGTCTTCCTTGCTTTCTGCGTACCTAGAAAAAGGATGCTTGTAATTTTTATAGGCAATGTTTCGATCCATGGTTCTTTTCTCTAGGAATTGACTCAACACTGATTCATTTTCCCCCCACTTTGATTACAGCCTGCCAGCTTTCTTTCTCTGATGTTTGTATTCTTAGTGTTAAATTGACAACAAAGCTTTGTCTCCATTCAGTGTATGATGGTACAGGAGGATTGTATGATGGTAAGGAGATGATTGTTGTTAGAACCCAGCTTATACAAAAGAATCAGAAAGAAGAGAGAGAGAGAAGCACGAACACAGGACATGGTAATTCACACCTGTAAGCCCAGCTAAACGGGAAATGGAGGTAGTAGAAGGATCATGATCTAAGGCTAGCCCCTGGCAAACAATAATAAACAAAAAACAACTGTGACCCTACCTGAAAAATAAACTAAAGCAAGAAAGGCTAGAAGTGTGCACAAGTGGCAGAGTGCTTGCCTAACACAAGAGCAAGACCCTCTATTCAATCCCCAATGCTGCCTTAAGACACGTCCCAGTTCAGAATTCCCAACGGGCTCTCTGAAATCCTCTACTTGTGATGTGGCCCTCAGTCTGGGCATCTTTGTGTTCCTCATTACCCCAGTCTTTGCTAAGAAGCAGCTCAGCAATTCATACAAAGGATATAAAACTTATACTAACAAAAGTACCAGTTTGACAAGTTAAAGAATCAGGCCATCCTCAGGATCCGTTTGAGGGTTTAGGGGGAAGGAATCAGTAAGAAGAGAAGCTAAACTTTTAAGGAAGGATATCATCCTTTAAAACAAATTGTATGGACTGGGTGTGTGCAGTCACAACTATGCAGAAAACAAGGTAGAAGGATCCTGATTCAGAGCCAGCCCAGGAAAAGTTAGCTGTCATCCTAGCTGAAAAAGAAATAGCAAAAAAAAAAATTGAGGTTTGGCTCAAGTAGCAAAACACTTGCCTAGTGAGCAAGCACACAGGTCTGAGTTCAAATCCCAATACTGAGAAAGAAAAAGAAATTGTACTTGGCGAAGAAATTTAACTCAGTATCTGGAACAAATGTGATTTACAGGGATAAATGTCCATGTGTCTATCAAATTATCCACACATGCATATCAGATTAAAAGAAAATACATTTTATAAGAATTTGGAAAGAATTGATTATCACATGCTCTTTTCTGGGTAAGATTAGAAATGCAAAACGTCATTAGATGTTTGAATAGGTGGTGATATCTATTGGCATCGAATGAGGGAGCAAGTGGAACAAGTATAAAGTAGGTTTAGGGTCAACATTTGTGCTGAATTAAACAATCAGTGAAGGAATTTTGTCAGTTCCCTGGAGGGCCCAGGATGAACATTCACAGCTTCCCTCCTAGCCCCTATGAGCAGTTTCAGGGGGTCCTCATTAAGAGTGCTTCCCATATGCCTTGTAATGAAGGTATTGCAGTCTGCTATGGAAGCGACCGGTCATGGACTCGAGACTCCCATTTGAGTGAGACCCATTCTTTCTTGTAACTTCCTGGTCTCAGCAACCAGTCTCCAAGCTTGCCTGTGCTTCGGGAACACAGTTCTTCAAGTCCCCACACCCCAGGACTGGAGTCCTAGGTTGGGGCCTCTGGCTCACATAGCAGGACCCATGTCCAAACACTGCACTTCTCAGGGAAGCACAAATACACCTCTATTCAAGCATTGGTGTGGCCAGTCATCCAGCAGAGGGAGTGACACTTCCTTTGGGTGTCCTTTCCCAAGTTACCTCACCTGCTGTCTCCTCTTGATCCAGGTCTTCCATTCTTGTTGCCCCCACCGCCCCAACCTGGGCAGCCCAGAGTAGAACATACCTTGCTGGTGCATGAGTGCAGTGCTGATCACCTGTTGGCTCCACATAGAGCAAAGGAGGCTTGACAAGCCCACCCCCAGTGTGACCGGGCCAGTGCCGCAGGCCCAGGCACAAAGCCAGGCTTTTGTTGATTCTGCAGCGCTGGGGGTTGAACCCGAGGCCTTATGCATACTAGGCAAGCTCTCTACCATTGAGCTACAGACTCAGCCCACAGCTACTCTAGAACAGTTGGTTTTTATGGAACTAGAGATTCAACTCAGGGTCTGTGTTTGCTGGCTAGCCAAGTATTCTACTAATTGGCCCATCCCTTCAGACCTAGAAAAGTCTAGAAAAAGGCTCGAGGACCCACAAATCCTTTCTGCTTTCCATCCTTCTCGAGCCGTGCCCTGGCCCATCTTGTCCCACTAGTTACTACTCATAAAACCAGGTCCAGATACATTGTTCATATGTTTAAATAGGGATGTTCAGGCCAAAAACCCTATTGTAAAGGAAAAAAACAAAATGTCAGCTGTACTTTGTACAACTACTTAAAGATAATATTTTAAAAACGAAAGGAAAAAAAAAGGTCAGCTGTATTGGCATAGTACCCAAAACACTTCTGCGGCAAGCTGTTCACACCAGATTCATAATCACATCCTGAGCTGTCCCTCCATGGTCCCACCTGCACTAACAACTGCCTGAAAAGTGGGGTTCCACAATCCCCTTGACTCCACTAATTTGCTGGGATGGCGCAGAACTTAGGGGACTGCACATCACACAGATTTACCCAGAAGGGCCTTGGGAAAGATGCTGGTGAACAGCCAGAGAAAAAGAACACTAAGTCTTCAAGGAGCCCCCAGTGCCAGAGCTTCTGTCCATGTGGAGTTGGGGTGCAGTGGAGTTGGGGTACACCGCACTCCCATAGCCCTCTGCCACCCTCAAGCTGTGGAATCGCGGTAGACCTTCACCTCCAGCCACCTTTCCTCGGAGGTAGGTGAGTGGGGTTCAGGCGTTACACACCTGCAGGGCCACTGTTGGTTGTGTCTCTGGGAGTGGTGGTCTACAAGTATACAGGCCACCACCCCCTGGAGACACTGGGGACAAGGGGTCACCCCCCTCCCCATGGAACACTGGGATTGGCTGTGCCAAAGAATGATGTCAGTATTAAGCTAGTTGTTAAAAGCTGTGATTTGGGGGGGGGGGCTGGGAAGGTGGCTCAGTGGTAGAGCTTAACTTGCATGCATGAGGCCCTGGGTTCGATTCCTCAGCACCACATAAGCAAAAAGAAAAAAGCCAGAAGTGGCGCTGTGGCTCAAGTGGTAGAGCGCTAGCCTTGAGCTGCAGAGCTGAGGGACAGCACCCAGGCCCCGAGTTCAGGCCCCACGACCGGACCAAAAAAAAAAAGCTGTGATTTTTATAGGCCAGAAGCCTTTAAAGCTGTTCAAAGGTATATTACACATTGAAGTAGAACTGCCCAGGAGCTGAATGGGAAAATCTCTTCTGGTTTGGAGCTGTCTTATTTGGTTGGCCTGTGTAAATATTTCAGATGCATTGCAATGCTGCAGTCCACGTCTTTGCGGCTGTGTCGTTTATTATAAGGCCACTGGGACCAGTCCCCTGGGCTCTGTCACCCCTGCTCTCTGTCTGATGGTGTGGTTGGTATCGGTTCCAAGTGGCAAAGGATTAACTTGTCATCCAAGCTATAAAATCACAAGGAGGTTCTCTTCTCTACCCTTGTATCCAAGAGAGGAATAAATCCCTACCACAATGTCCATATTAAGAGAGAAGTTTTACCAGGCTTGGTAGTGCATTCTTGTAATCCCAATCCTGAGGAGGCTAAAGTAAGATTATTGAGTTTGCAAGGCCAGCTTGAGCTACGTAGGGAGATCATGACAGAGAGGGAGGAGGGGGGTGTGTGGAAGAGAGAGAGAGAATGAGAATGTGAGCACAGATCCAGTGTAGAGTGCTTACCTAGCAAGCACAAGGTCCTGCTTTTAGACCCTGGTACCCCAAAAAGAAAGAGACCAGTGTGGTTGTAGGTTTGATTTATGCGCCTCTTACTGGGACTGAGCTGCAAAAGGCCAATCGTTCATGATGCCACCATGTTCCTCCCCGGTTAGTACATAATGAATTCAGCAAATTATCCTCTTAACAATCCTTTATGCCATTTAAAAACAATGTAGTTAACAATGCTTTTCATATGAATAAATATCCCCCCATAGGTGGCCGTAAGTTCTTTATTATTTATGACCACCATAACTGACTTTTCTCTCAAAGCTGTTTTGACAGCTGGAAGTTATTTTAATTTTGATAAGTTTGTCATAAAGAGTAGAATGTGCTTTTTTTTTTTCTTTTTTGGAGGCCAAAAAAAAAATTGGCAGGGAGAAAAGAGAGTTTCTAACAGGAGGTTCGCCTGACTTCTTCAGAGCATTTTTAGTTTCCAGTTGAGGCAAAAAAGTAGAGCCTTGTATCTTTGGAGTAGGAAGTATCTCAGAAAGAAAAGCAAAAGGTTACTATAATCACATCACTAGAAAACGAAGAGCTTTCAAGAAGAAGAAAAAAAGTTTAGGAGTTAGGAGTCTTTCTTGTTCAGCTAGTAAATGATAGTAAATGATTAATGGAACATGAAAATCACGGTGCAGAATCTAAGTACTAAAAACACTTGCCCATAAATTCTTCTAGCAGCACAGTGATCACAAATTCAAGCTGAGGACAGTGATGGAGTGTTCCAGTTCATCTGGAGTGCACGAGTCCACTGCGGCTCTGACAGCCGGGTCCCCTGGCTGCTGTCAACGCACAGGCCCCGCTCCTGTGTTGTTACTCTTAAGAACAAAGGCTTGCTTGCACCACTCAGTAAATCCTTCCCCACCAGCCATTCCTTCTTCCCTGCTTGCTTGCTTCCTTCCTTTTCTTTTTCTACTTTCTTCTTTTCTTTTTTCCTGTACCTTTTTTATTGAACATGTAAACTGACAACTTCCAGACCCCCAAATAATTATTTTTCCTCCAAATATAAGAAAGAAAAAGGAAGAAAGACAAGAAAGGAAGGAAGCAAGCAATCGAGCTAGCCACAGGCACCAATGGCTCAGACTTGTGATCTCGCTACTCCAAGGCTAGGTCTGAGGATTCCAGTTTGATGCCAGCCCAGGCAGGAAAGCCCATGAGACTCTTACCTCCAATTAACTGCTTAAAAAGCTGGAAGTGGAGCTGTAGCTCAGGTGGTAGAGTACTACTAGCCTTGAGCAAAAGAAGTCCAGGGACAGCACCCAGGCCCTGAGTTCAAACCCCAGAACCAGTACAGAGAGAGAGAAAGAGAGGAGAGGGAGGAAAGGAAAAAGGGAAGGAAGAAAGAAAAGCAAACAAGTGCACCCTAATAACACCAGCTATGCTTTGTGGTGTGGGCCCCGAGCCTCTGTCCTCTGTAGTGTACTTAAGGCAGCTTCAGAACTGCTTTCTAAGCAGATCCTGGCAGCTGACGTCCGAGGCCTAGATACCCCACACTGAAAAACGAACTCCATAAGATGGGGCTCCCACCCTTTCTTCTTAATTAAAATAGCCCAGGGAGCTGTGACCTCTGAGGAAAGCCATGGGGAGAATCTTCATTTCATTGCCAGGCAGCAGCATCTGGCGTATTTATGGAGGGTTAGGGTCTGACCTCTTACTTATTTACCATACGTAATAAGAACTTAGCTGATTTCCCACATTGATGTTTTAATGAAACAGCAATAGCTTCTCCCTGTGGAGAGATAAGGGAGATAAGGACATAGTTCACGGGACCCCATAAGCCAGTGAGGGCAGCACTAGGGTTTGGAAAAGAGCTATAAATGGGTAGCAGGGGGTGGGGAAGGGGGGTGTGTTCTGTGTCTTGGTGGAAGCAAAGTTTCTAATTGTAAAGAAAGCTTGTTGGTACACATTGCAAAAACACGGGGTTCATTCTGCCATACTTTTAGGGTGACAGATGGTTTGCCACATGACAGCTAGCTAGAATTATCAATTTCCTTAAACACAAATTTTTCAATGTGATAGTTGGTAATTAGCCTGCAGATACACGTTTAGCCCCCCACATAGAGCAGTGTTAGGAAAACGATGATGCAGACCTGAGAAGGTGGCTCGGTGGTAGAGCGCTTGCCTCGCATGCCTGAGGCCCTGGGTTCGATTCCTCAGCACCACATAAGCAGAAAAAGCCGGAAGTGGCTCAAGTGGTAGAGCACTATTGAGCTGTAGAGCTGAGGGACGGCGCCCAGGCCCAGAGTTCAGGCCCCACAACTGATTTCAAAAAAAAAAGATGATGCATGGGAGGACATGGAATTTGCCCTCGTGCGCAGGGACCCCACCTGCAGGTGTGAGGAAGGGGTGTTGTGTGCTATGCCTGCTGGATTGCAATACACAGATTTGAGCCTGTCACAAGCTTCTAAGGGAACTTGGGTTTTCATCCTGAGGAAGAACAGCAGAGAGCAGTAGGAAGCGCACTCACTGCGGGGTCCAGGCAGCAAGACCCAGCCCCTGCCCCACAGCCGCCCCTTCATCCCCGGGGTAAGGGGCCTCCAGCCAGAGCTTTTATAAACCTAACCTGTCCCTGAGCTTCTTTTTTTTTTTTTTTTTGTCGGTCGTGGGTCTTGAACTCTGGGCCTGGGCGCTGTCCCTCAGCTCTTCAGCTTAAGGCAAGCGCTCTACCACTTGAGCTACAGCGCCACTTCCTGTTTTCTGGTGGTTTATTGGAGATAGGAGTCTCCGGTCTCTCCTGCCCGGGCTGGCTTTGAACCGCGATCCTCAGATCTCAGCCTCCTGAGTAGCTAGGATTACAGGCGTGAGCCACCAGCGCCCGGCTCCCTGAGCTTCTTTTGCTCCAGGCTAGTGCTCTACCACTTGAGCCACAGCGCCATTTCTGGCTTTTTCTGTTTATGTGGTACTGAGGATTTGAACCCAGGGCTTCATGCATGCTAGGCAAGCACTCTTACTACTAAGCCATATTCCCAGCTCCGGTAGTGTCCTTTTTTTTTTTTTTAATGAGAAATGACAACCACCAAAGGATTAAAATGGTATAACAAGCCAGGCAGCAATGGCTCACGCTGCTACTCAGAAGGCTGAGATCTGAGGATCACAGTTTAAAGCCAGTATAGGCAGGAAAGTTTGTGAGACTCTGAGCTATAATGAACGAGCAAAAAGCCAGATGTAGAGTTGTGGCTCAAGTGGTTGAGTGCCAGCCTTGAGCAGAAAAGCTCAGAGAGAACACTCAGGCCCTGAATTTCAAGCCTCATTTGACACCAAAAAAATAATACAGCAGCCATTTGGACACTGCCCTGGTGATAGGCTCTGCTCTTCAAATTTTGTAAATATATTTCACTCCCAGAAACTCTCACCTAATCAAGCCACCAGGAGACTGGCATTTCCCTGAGCATTTCCTGAAGTGTGCAGGGGCCAGTTGCCCTGCCCTCCACCCTGTGAGCATGCTCCGTTCATTCTTGGCGTGGCCGGGATGCCTCTCCCTCACTGAGTTATGTAATGCACTGGGGACACATTCATTTTATTTAGGAGTAAGTGGATGCTTTCAATGGATCTTTGGCTCTGCTTGGTTCCAGACTGCAGTCCTTCCTGTACTGCATGGAGAGCACAACGGGCCCTGGAGGAGGGACCTAGGATTTAAGTGAAGGGCAGAGCAAGCCAAGGTCAGCAAGCAGATGCCTAAAGACAAGGAACATTGAACGTATGGGCAGAAAGAGCTGCAGGACACAACTCAGTTCATGTTCTCATGATAAAGGCCTTGGCATGGCCTAGAATTTAGAAGAACAGCACTGGAGAATGAGATTTCATTGTTTTTTACGAAGAGCTCCCCGCCCCCCAGCCCTCTTTCTTGCGGGACACAGGCCTCAGATGGGCACTGAGAATTCATGAGGCGTTTCCAGCTTAGCCAACGCAGCAGTGTACACGCACACGACCTGCTGCTGCTTCCCTTGTTGGAGAGGAGTGCTGTATACCAAGCCATAGGAACAGCAGAGGCCTAGGCCTGGCTACAGCGGCACAGGAAAGTAAGGGGACATGCTACTCGTGTAGACCGCTAGGTGATGCCTGGGGGCTGTGGTATCGGGCCAGGAATGGGTCCCCAGATTCAAATAATGAAGGCAAGGTCAGACTCAGGTGATGAGGCCAGAGGGAAGGAGGTAGGCTGTACTGCAGCATGGGACATGAGCATTCACATCCTTTAAAATGACAGACTGTCCAAAGCAAAGACCCGAGTCCCATGAGGAGTTGAGGGTCAAGTTTAGGAGGTGAGTTTATCTTGCGCATCCTGGGAGTATAGGTGGAGAGATGTCGTGATTATGCTTGTACGTTACAATGGTTCTTTGGACCACAGGGTGAGTAGAGGGAGAGATTGGTAGCAGCGTGAAGATCTGATTGGGAGGCCTAACTAATGCAGGCAAAGAATGCACAGGCCTGCCCGATCGAGGCAGGCGATGGGCGCTAGATTCTACGAATGTAGAATGAACTAGACACCAAGAACAGGAAAGGGAAGAGAGAGGATCTTCAAGTCCTCAAATTCCTGACTTGCTCTTCTGGTGAGTGGGCTTGTGGTTCACATAAAGAAGCCAGAGTGGAATTAGATTCCAGGAAGCTACCAGCAAGACTATCCCATCTCACACACTCAGGTCACAGTCACACTGACAGCTATGGTTCATTGCCACACAGGGCTACAAAACAAAGTAGCGAAGGAGGTAAAAGGGAGGGGAAACTTCTAGACTCTACCTGGACTCGTTCATAGAAATAGAACATGTGAGACACTGCCCACCGGGGACATTCTCCGTGACTCAGTCCCCAAGTTGTTTATTGGGGCTGATGACAAGGGGTCCCTTAACCTGGCCTGTGGAAATCCTAGACTCTTGGAGGAAAGCAGGTGGCTGGCATAAGCCATATTGTTGGTACAGTTTACACCGAGTAGGGCATAAATACAGACTTGAGCACCTCCCCAAATGCTCATTGAAACCTGGTGGTGGTTTACACTGGACTCCCAGCACTCCGGAAGCTGAGTCAGGAAGATAAAGAATTCTAGGCTGGCCTAGAAATCGTCAAGGTTGAATCTAATGAGGAAACCAAGGCCCCACCTCAGAATGACAGCCATACCTTGCCCAGCAGTGAATAAAATCTAGGTTGTCCTGGGGCCCTCAAAAGCGGAGCTGGCCTTATTAAAACTTCCACCTGGAAGGGTTCTTTCTAGGCAGCCTGTGAATCAGCCATTCGCTTTCAGTCACCCTTGCACTAATTAAGACCTTTGCCTTCCCTGGACTCTTATGTAGCCAGCAATTATATGCTTCCAGGCTCTCTGTTGGCCACTAGTCATGAAAGATAAATGTAGGGAAGTCTTTTCCCTCAAGTTACCTTCAGTTGTAGGACCAGGAGTGGGCTAGCTACCGTGACCACTGGGCTGGGAGAAGTGGAAATAAGTCAAACACAAAGCAAGTTACTTGTCTACATGAACTCTCGTGAAGGGTGAAGTGGAACTTGAAAACTATACAGTGAAGTTGGTGAGCATTTTTTATTCAGTTGTGGATTTCATCCAACTTAAGTTGGATGTAAGAATACTACTAGAAACCTATATAGTGATTATTCTCTAAGATGTCCATTTCACTCAACATGTTTAATTTGGCTTTGTTCTTGGCAGTTACCTGTGGTACCTGGAGAAGTGAACTAGTAGCTGGGCACCAGTGGCTCACTAGGTATTCAGGAGGCTGAGATCTCAGGACTGTGGCTTAAATGGTAGAGTGCTTGTCTTGAGCTGAAGAGCTTAGAGACAGCACCCAGGCCCAGAGTTCAAACCCCACGACCCACTAAAAAAAAAAAAAAAAAAGTGAACTAGTAAGCTATAGTCCCAGTCACTCAGAAGACTGGGACAGGAAGATTGAGTCCAGGAGTTCAAAATTTTCTCTCTGTCTTTCTCTCTCTGTCTCTGTCTGTCTGTCTGTCTCTCTCTCTCTCTCTCTCTCACACACACACACACACACTCACAAATGACCTTTTCCATGTCCATTCCCAGCCTATTTAGGGCTGGATCATATGCACTTACATGTTCGTTGCTACTTATTATATGGCTATACAGCCCACCTTAAAATTAGTGGACAAACTGTAATCCTAACTACTCAGGAGGCTGAGATCTGAGCATCCGTATTTGAAGCAGGCATAGGGAGTCAGGTCTGTGAGACTCTTATCCCCAAGGAACCAGAAAAAAAGCCAGAAGTGGAGTTGTAGCTCAAGTGGTAGAGTGCCAACCTTGAGCTCAAAAGGTAAAAGCTCCCAGACCAAGCCCCAATACTAACGATGATGATGATGATGATGATGATAGGCAATAGATTGCATTATACAAAATTATCTCCAGGGATTATCAGATAAGTGTTAGCCAAACTTCACAGTAGGATGGAAGTTATTTCTTGACCATTTGTATAGACTCATATACATGCATATATATATATATATATATATATATATATATATATATATATATATATATGATAAAATGTCCCGTCTTGAATCTTTATCCTTAGCTCTGCTTCATTTACAGCCTCCTTTGTCATCCAGAGAGCCTTTGTTCTTTCAGCTCTCAAACATGATTCATTAATGCTGTGTAGCTGCGTAGCCTCACATGGGGAAAAGGCTGAATATTCTGTAAGATGCATAATCCATTTAAACACCATCTTGCTTTTCAGCTTAACAACAAACGTGACTTACACAGATGGGAGGGCAATTTGCTTACTTCCCTGTTCACATGATGTGTGCTTTTAGGGTAGTAAGTTTGCTTTCCATAGCTAGCCAAAAATAATATTGACAAATTCATGAAGGCTTCCATCTGATTCTGTTACAAACTTATGCAAATATATTTAGACAGTTAAGCAAATAGAATAATTAAACATTCAGATGTCAAGAATGGAGCGGGGGAAATGATAGCAGCTGTCCGGTTCCACTTTCTGGCCTCAAGTTGGGAGTTAATGGAGTGTTTGAATATACACCTTGACAACCAAATTTTTGAAGTATGATTAGATTTTTCTGGTTTGAGTTGGGGTTTTTTTTCCTTTTTTTTTTTTTTTTAGATTTAAATAAAGCACAGTATGTTACAGTTGCAGGAAGTTACAAGTTTTTGTGAGAGTACTTTTTTTCTTTTTCTTTCTTGCTGCACATGTTACTTAGAATTTTAAAAAACATTCAGTGTATCTGTCATGACCCCTCCCTCTGGGACCAGGCCACTCCTGGATGAACTCACTCAGAGCAAGAGCTTCTCAAAATACAAAATCAAATTGTTTGTCTTAAAAATGTTATTTCAAAGTCTTCAAAAAAAATAGACTAAAACTTGGCAAAAATAATCTGAGGAGTTGTCTCCTGAAAGTCTCTGAGATTTCATTTACAAAGCCTGCTTCCAAAGAAATTTACTATGTGTGTCATAAGTCTGGAACTTTCTCCTGATGCCATCTTCTAAATTCCCAATAAATATCTTTGAAGTGTTAAATTATCTTTCAACGTGTTGAAAATAGGATGTCTTTTTTTCCCCTCAGTTTAGCAATCAATGACTGATTGTTCTTCCAAAACACTTAAAATATTAAACCCAATCAGAGCTTTGCAAAGTAGCAAGTATTTTTTTTTCCATCTTGAAAAAATGCATTAGTATTCCTGACATCTTTCTCAGCTGTGTACCCAGGGGTGCCGAGAATGCCCCCCCAGGCTGGGCTGCGAGGTTTTGAGTGGACAGATAGATGAGCGTGACTAGGCTGACCTTCATTCCTGTTGGAGGGGAGGAAGGAAGGGTCTGGAAGGGCCCCTGCCTCATAATCCCCCCCCCCAATCCCCTGTCATCACTCTCCTCCTCCCAGACCAGTAACACACACACACACACACACACACACACACTGTGTTTGTCAGAACTCTCTTGTGGTCAGGAGAAAGAGAAACAGGACTCAGATTTGGGGAGAAAGATGGGAGGAATTGACCAAATTGACACCGAAGTTCTGTCATTGGTCCCGCCTCAGCCATTGCTAGATTCAGGCTCCAGGCCCTGCTCTCTACTTCAGCCCAGCTCTCCGCCTGGACGCCCCCTGCCCAGGCCGCAGTGACCCGCCCTGCACAGCGCCCACTGTCCCAGAGCAAGGAGAGCCTCCTCTCCACCTCCGCCTACCGTTTTTCAGGAGCCATTCCCCCCAGTGTGGACAGCCGGCTGGGGGGGGGGAGGGAGGGGGAGGGGAAAGGGAGGGGGCGCGCCTCGGCTCCCCCTCCCCTCCTCCATGCTCACAGTACACTAGTGGCCACTGCTCAGACCGCAGTCATTTTAACAAACCCAACTGGACTTCCAGGCGTTCCTGCTTGTGTCCTGTGTGTGTTGAGTGGATCCTGCCCCCTGGGAACTGGCCTTCTGCATCCAGCAGAAGCCCTGGCGCTCGGGAAGGAGCCACAGCGCTGAGGCTTTCTAAATATTTTGGCATAGAAAGGAAGCCTAGTCCTTAGTCCAACGCTGGCTCGTCAGTGGCCAGAGTACAGGTTTCCATGACAACTTCACTCCCACCACCTGGGGTGTGGTGACCTGAGCTTCTTCACCAGATATCCCAGAAGCCTCACTTGATCTCCTCATTAAGGCCATGTGTGTACATCTTGGTGCTTCTGATTGGTAAGTATTAAACTCGTATCCAGCTGAATATGAGGTGGCTCATGCCTGTGATCCTAGTTACCCAAGATGCTTAGAGCTGAGGGTAAATAATTGTTTGAAGCCAGCAGTAAAGTCCGTACACTCTCACCTCTGTGTAACCAGCAAAAAGCCAGAAATGGAGATGTGGCTCAAGTAGTAGAGTGCAACTTTACATGAAAAAGCCAAGCAAGAATTTGAAATCCTGAGTTCAACTCCCAGTAATAGTGCATACATACATATATACATACATATAAAATCAAATTGTATTTGTCCAGTTAATCACTTCTTTTTCATCATGTTAAATCCATTAGTAATAGATACCAGCTTATTACCTGAAATAAGATTGCATGTTAAACTGAAATGTAGATGCATAATGACATGTATTAGAAACACAAATCTCAGCCAGGCGCAGGTGGCTCACACCTGTAATCCTCGCTACTCAGGAGGTTGAGATCTGAGGATCAAGATTCAAAGCCAGCCCGGGCAAGAAAGTCCAAGAGACTCTTATCTCCAATGAACCACCAGAAAACCAGAAGTGGCCCTGTAGCTCAAGTGGTAGAGCTGAGGGACACTGCCCAGGCCTAGAGTTCAAGCCCCAGGACTGACCAAAAAAAAAAAAATCTCGGGCCTGGGAAGGTGGCTCAGTGGTAGAGCACTTGCCTTGCATGCATGAGGCCCTGGATTCGATTCCCCAGCACCACATAAGCAAAAAGAAAAAAAGCCAGAAGTGCCACTGTGGCTCAAGTGGTAGAGCGCTAGCCTTGAGCTGAAGAGCTGAGGGACAGCACCCAGGCCCAGAGTTCAGGCCCCATGACCGGACCAAAAAAAAAACAAAAAAAATCTCCATATACTCATGAGTGAATCTCCAGCCAGCAACCTAGGCTCACAGTGTGGTTCAATTCTTCTCCAGGAATTGGACTATGGTGGCAGCCTGCCATCTTGGCATCCCCATTAATTCCTTTCTTTATCTTGATACTTATCCACCAAAGAACTCAGAAGCAGGCCCCTGTAACTTTTACATGAGAACTTCTGGGGTGTGTGTGTATATATATATATATGCATATACACATGTGTATGTGTGTGTATACATATATTCAGTGAATGGTTGCTCAGTGGCATTTTTGTCACTTTTAGTGAGGCTCTGGAAGGCTTGGAAGTCACTTGAGAGAAGTCACTTAAGTAAATGAACCAGATAACCCCCTCTGATTCTGGCCTTTGGCAAGGAGGACACTTCTGGATAAACAAAGCTTAATTACTGCTAGAATGAAGATCTGATAAGCGGAGGCTGTTTTGATTAGATCAAAAGATGGCAAGGAGAAGTTTATCCTTGGCGCTGCTCTCTGTGAGAAGGGAGAAGGGCCTGCCTGACCACACCGAAGTTGAAAATCCACTTTGTGATTTTTGCCAGGCACCCAGGGTTTTTGCCTGATGACCCAGAGAAAGGCACTTGAGCCAAGATCTTATCAGTAACTGAACTGGAGACACCTCAGGAGTTTCCAGGATCATTTTTCACTTTTTCTTCTTGGAAGTGGTTAAGAATTCTATCTGATCTTTGAAGTCCTGAGGAATTTCCTCATGGCCCCGAGTAGCTGCTCCAGGTCTGATTGTTCTTGAACTGAGGGCTCTGTTACAGCATCCATCTGCTGCCTGTCCAGTCTCATCTCTTCTTCTTGTGTGCTTTTTGGGGGATTCTCATATTTTCATCCACCAATCATAGGAGCCTCTCAATAGTCTTTGAGGAGACAGCCCAATCATTTTTTTTTAACAGCTTCATTGAAGAGAAATTTCTTAAGCTTGATGTGAACTGTGTGACTATTTTAATGTAACCCCACATCCTAAGACAGTTGAACCTGACAGTGTAATTTTACAAACATTCTTACGTGTGCAAAAGGATTGCCACTTTACCACGCTCACCATCACCAACAATGGTGCATTCATTGGCAGGATCATCCGTATCCTGAAAAACAGTATCAATTCTTGGCCACAGCTGCATTTCCTTTGAACTAGGTTCAAGCTCTTTGAAGCATTGATCCAGCTTTGACTCCTCTCTGTGGACATGTGCCAGCTTGCCTGATTTCATTAAATTTTTGGAAAGCACTGAAACTATGGTATCATTTCGTTGCAGCCCTCACATCCATCATAATCCGGGGCAGTCTTGGTGAGATTTGAGAAACTAGAACTGGAAAGCGGAGGATGGCAGGTCGGGGGCAGGTCGGGGTTGCCCTGAGTACTGGCTTCCTCCAAATTCATCTGCCTTTACTTGACTTTTTTTCTTTTCATTTCTTTTCTTTTTTTTTTTTTTTTGCCAGTCCTGGGGCTTGAACTCAGGTCCTGGGCACTGTCCCTGAGCTTCTTTTGCTCAAGGCTAGCACTCTACCACTTGAGCCTCAGCAGTGCTTCTTTTTCTGGGTATGTGGTACTGAGGAACCAAACCCAGGCTTCATGCATGCTAAGGTAAGCACTCTACCACGAAGCCACATTCCCAGCCCCCTTGATTTTTCTTTTTCTAAAACTGGCTTTATTCTGAAGCGCCTATAGTCATAAGGCCCAAACTCTGGATCCTAGAGCTTTTTTTTTTTTTTTAAGTTTTTTTGGTCGGTCATGTGGCTTGAATTCTGGGCCTGGGCGCTGTTCCTCAGCTCTTCAGCTCAAGGCAAGGGCTCTACCACTTGAGCCACAGCACCACTTCGATTTTCTGGTAGTTGATTGGAGATAAGTCTCACAGACTTTCCTGCCAGGCTGGCTTTGAACCGTGATCCTCAGATCTCAGCCTCCTGAGTAGCCTGGCTCTAAGGCTTTTAATTAGGCACTCACCACCTGCCTGCATTATTCTCTCTGGTTGGATGGGTCACCCCTAACCCTCCACGTTGTGCAATGAAGAAGGGCACGATAGCCTCCAGTGGGTTTTCCCCTTGCTGTCCCGGGGGCTACAGCACCTTGTATACCAGCCGCTGGGGGCAAAAGCTCAGTGCAGACTCTGTGTGGTAGGTTCTCAGCCTGTGCTTCACCCCTTCCCACTCCCTTCCCTGGAACCAAATCCCCCACCCTGTGCCTTGGATCCGCAGCTTCGAGTTTTCACCTTTGGCGTTGGTGAAGTGCTTGTTGGTTTTGTCTGTCGCACTGCTAGCATTTAAACTCAAGGCCTCTCATCTGTTTGGTAGGTGCTCTACCACGTAAACCATTCCCCCAGCCCAAATTATATTTGGGGGAAAAAATAGACTCATGGATTCTAGAAGATAAAATAAAACAGGAATAGATTCTAAGTAAAATGACTATAAAAGTACACCCCTTAGGTTTAACTAGGTTTTAATCTGACTTCCTGCACTATGTCAAAATACTAAGATTGTACCAGTTTGTACTTTAGACTTTTGCTTTTAGAAAAAGTAAAAATGATTGGTGATCTAGTAATGCAGATTCAGACACATCACCAGCCCCTCTTGTTGAATGGGCATTGCCTATTTCATTGATTATAAATTGCTGTGTCACTGGTTAAACATTGCTTTGGATACCTTTACATAAAGTTATGAAACAGCCACCTTCTGTTCAAGTTCTTCTACTCTCGTTTCTTTTGAAGTCCTTTTGTTCATAACACTTTCTTCTCTAAGGGCCAGATGGTAGTTTGGTGGCCTATACATTCTCTGTCCTAACCACTTAATGGGGCCTTATGACTATAGGCGCTTCAGAATAAAGCCACAGTTGTAGCAAAAGAAAAATCAAGGGGGCTGGGAATGTGGCTTAGTGGTAGAGTGTTTGCCTAGCATGCATGAAGCCCTGGGTTCCATTCCTCAGTACCACATACACAGAAAAGGCCAGAAGTGGTGCTAAGACTCAAGTGGTAGAGTGCTAGCCTTGAGCAAAAGAAGCTCAGGGACAGTGCCCAGGCCCTGAGTACTTAAGGCCCTGATCCAGGTCCCTTTCTCCCAGTATAAAATACATAATGCGGTAAAGTAAATGATGGTTGTCATCTTCTACGTCTAGCAGACAGGCTTGGTAGAAAATCTTTCATGCAAGAATCAAATTTACAATAGGTTTGCAGGAAATTACAATGGGTAAAATGGGGAGGGGGAGAAAAAGCAGCATCTTAAAATTGGATAGTCTCTAACCCACCACACCAAGCTGCTATCTCTCAGCCTCTTTGCTCAAAGCTCGCAATCTACCACTTGCCCCCCAGGTCCACTTCCTGCTGCGTATGTGTTGATGTGCGCATGTGCTGGTGGGTTGATGGTTTGGCTCTATTTCAGCACGCGAGGGAATTACTCAGACGCTTGTCGGGTGTCTGACCCACATATTTCTGGGAGGATGTGCCATCCTGGGAAGCTTTCACTCACCAGGTCACTGGGAGGGCAGCAGAAAGAGGAATGGTGACCTCCAAATAGACCTTCAAAGTAATGTAACGTAGGGCCAGACCTGCCGAGAAAATAAGAGTTCAAGGAAAACTGACTTGTTTTGTTGAAGAAAAACAGATAGATGAGCATTAACTTGCTTGGTCCTGTTAATCCTCTTTATGATGAAAATAACCCTCTTTTATCATTATTTATCACTGTTAAGACTTTATAAGCCCAAATGAAAAATGTATGTTATTTCCTATTTATCTCAGACAAGAAGGGGTTTTTTGTTTGCTTGCTTGCTTATTTAGGGCTTTTTTGAGGGGGGAGCTCATGTATAGCTTTGCAGTGCTGAAAATATTTGCAAAAAGAATACCAAAAAAGACTACAAAAGCATAAGAATATTTACAAAAAGACGAAAAAATATACCAGCAAGAAGATAAAATGCTTAACCTCCCTACAAAATTATCAGATACAAAAAGGTTAAAAAATGCTACCTATAATGATGTTAATCAAAACGAACCCATTAATTACACAGAAGATAGAATTAGTGGACAAGGACATGGAGAACAAGTATTGTGACTGTAGGGTACAGTGCCTGGAATGAAAAAGATCCTCCTAATTATTGGCAAATAAACAGTGCAGGAGAAAAGAATACTTAAAGACCAAAATGAGCGAAGAATACATCAGGCAGAAGAGCTTTGGGACAAAAATACATGTAATTAGAGACCCATGTGAGAGGAAGGAAGGAACTAAAAAAAGGCCAGGCACAGTGGCTTACGTGTATAATCCCGGCTGCTCAGAAATCAGAAATTGAGAGAACCACTATTGGAGTCCAGCCTGGGCAAAAAAGTTAATGAGACCTCCATCTCAACAAAAAAGCCTAGTGTGTTGGAACACACCTGACAGCTCAGCTGTGTGGGCCTGGGCAGAAAAATAAGACCCTAACCTGAAAAATAATGAAGATAAAAATGACATGGGGCAGAGCTTCAATAGTAGAATGCCCGCTTAGGAAGTGTGAGGCCTGAGTTCAAACCCCAATACTTAAAAAAAAAAAATTAAAAATGTCCAGGAAGAGAAAAATGGAAATACACTTTTGTTTGCTTCTTCTACCATCTGTGAATTAATATCCCTTAAAGGAAGATTGAAAAGCCTAAGGATGTATACTCTAAATACTAAGGAAATCCCTTAAAATACAGTAACAAATAATTGTAATTAGAAAGCAACCACGAAGGTCAAATGAAATCATTAAAAATGCTCAGTCTTGCCATGTATGGTGGCAGCAGCCTGGAATCGTAGCACGTGAGAGGTGAGGAGGAGGATTGCGAACATTGGGACAGTCTGGCTCCATAGTGGGTTTGAGGAGACCTTGGGCTGCATAGCAAGGCCAACTATGTAAGTAATCACAGTAAGTCAGATGCCGGTGGCTCACGCCTGTAATCCTTGCTACTCAGAAGATCGTGATTTGAAGCCAGCCAGGGCAAGAAAGTCTGTGAGAGCTGGGGCGGCATATTCATAGCAAAGTAGAACTAAAGCAAAGAATAGGAACAGCAAAATAAAAAGGATTGACTCAACATGCTAAAGGGATCATTTCATCAATAGACATAAAAATCCCATGCTTATAGATAAAATAGTATCGCATCAACATTCATGAAACAAAAGAACCAGCAAGGATAAAGAGTCAAATCCACAAATACAGTCAGAAAATGCTAAACTTCTCAGAACAGATGGACTGAAGTCAATAAGGATGTGGACTTGCTGATACTACACACCAGCTTGACCTAATTGGCATGAATGGAGCACTCCACCCAACAACAGCAAAGTACACACTCTTTGCAAATGTACACAGAACACTTGGCAGACTCTTATTCTGGGTCACAGAATAAGTCTCCATAAATTTTAAAGGATTCAAATTGCACAAAATATGTTCTCAGACCACAGTGGGATTAAAGGAGAAATCAACACTGAAAGGCATCTGCGAAAACTCCAAATATGTTGAAACTAAATGAGCCTTGGAGTGAGCAAAGATAATTACCAGTCACCTGAGGATGTGTACCAACAGAAAACAGACTGAGAACTCAGTATGAAAGAGTGAAGGCATGGCTCAGGTGGTTAGACTAGAGCCAATGAGCGGAAGTGTCAGGTACTGAGTTTGAGTACTGGTCTCAGACTGACCAAAGAAAGAATAAAAGAACTCAATATGAAATTAACTGTTCTTTTCTAAAGCACAAAAGATTTAAACACACTTCACTTAAGAAAATATAAGGTGGGCTGGGAATGTAGCTTAGTGGTAAGAGTGCTTGCCTAGCATGCATGAAGCCCTAGGCCCAATTCCCCAATAACAAATAAATAGAAAAGGCTGGAAGCGTGGTGCTGTGGCTCAAGTGGTACAGTGCTAGTCTTGAACACAAAGAGGCTCAGGAACAGAGGCCAGACCATTAAGTTCAAGCCCCGGGACCAGCAAAAAAAAAAAAAAAGAAAAGTTAATAAGCCCATAGTTTTATCATCATTAGTAGCTAAGGGAAAACAGATGCAAGCCACGGTAGATACCACTGCATAGGTTGGAGCATGTCTACAGTTTGAGACTGCGGAAGGCTGGCTGTGCTTCTACGCGTTTCTCTTATACCATTTCTGTCCCAATCAGAGATGCCTTGCTTATGTATTTGCAAGCTTAGATTTTGAGTGTAGCTTTACATTCAAGCTGTCCAGCTGCTCTCTCTTTTACTAGTTGTACTAGTTTTTGGGTATTTATTTCCCAGTCTGTAATGTGTGTTTGTAACGGCTATTACCAGAACCCATGATTTCTCCAAAATCAGTTTAACCCACAGCCAGTAAGGATTTGGGAGATGCACTGCACTTACAGGGTTCTAAAGCCTAGGTTCCGGGATCTTTATAAAAGAATCTATTAATGCCTGTGAAGTAAGTATAATTTAGCAGTTCCTTGGTTATTTTCAGTGGACACCCAGATAAGATCAAGTCAGAGGGCTGGGAATGTGGCTCAGTGATAGAGTGCTTACCTAGTATGCATGAAGCCCTGGGTTCAGTTCCCCAGTACCACAGTCACAGCAAAAAACAGAAGTGGTGCTGTGGGTCCAGTGGTAGAGTGCTAGCCTTGAACAAAAAAAGCTCAGGGACAGTGCCAAGTTGAAGCCCAGGACTGGCAAAAAAAAAAAAAAAAAACAAGATCAACTCAGAGCGCCTACCCCACCCCCCGGGGGGGGCAGCTCGCTGGCTCCCCGTAGTGCTACATGGACCTTATCAGGGGCTTCCTTGCTCTGACAGTTCCCCTGGTGTTCCATTGGTGGCAAATTTGATGGGAAAATACAAGGTTCCGTGCACATCAGTCCACATTGTGATTCTCAGCAGGAAGAGTTCCATTCTGAAAGTAGAGTCATTGGAGATGGCTGTTCATTGCTCACAGGTCGGGGCCTCTGCCGAGGCTCTGCTTTCTAGTCTGCTCTTGCTCCTTCCAGATAAGCAGCCCCAATTCTCAGAAGTGATGTCTACATCACTGAGAAGAAAGGTGAGCATCTTCGGATTCACCACAAATTTCTCCCACTTAGAAGAAAGAAGTGGAGGCCTAGAGAGGTAGTGCAGTGGTAGATCGCTCACCTAGCATGCAGAAGGTCCTGGGTTCGATCCCCAGCAATGCAACAAAACAAAATAATAAGCAAAAGTAATTTTTTAAGTTTAAAGTAGTCTAATATTTTGACTAGTTTTACCCCCTACTTTTGTGCAAAAATGACCAAAAGCCATGTTCTGATTGATGGCAGCAGTTGAGCTGCCTGGAAGCACAGATCATAGCCTGACTTCCTCTGTCCTGGCCTTTCCACCCGGAGAGTGGAATTTTCAGATCTAGCAATAATGTATCAATAAACACACGGCAAAAATAGTTGGTCAGATGTCAGATATACTGGGTTCAGGGCGCTTCTTGGGTTTTGTCATCTCAAGTGAATCTAAACTTTTAGATACTCAATTCTGACACTGCATTCTGCCCTGGAGTGGATAATGTTGCAGTCTTAGGAACAGCAGCTGCCCTGGAGTGTCTGTGAGGTCTTCCTAGTAATTGGTAGCTTTTATTCCAAGAGTTAAGGGATGGTGCAGTATCACTGTGGCCAAATATGATCATTCCTTTCTCTTCAGCTATACAATGTTATTAGTTTATGCTAATCCCTAGCCCCTCACAGATTATAGAGGCTTCATACCTTCTCCAAGAGCCACCCAGCGCCTTGCTGAGCGCTGGGGCAGAAAGACTGCCATGGAGAACAGCTGGTAACCCAGGCAACCAGAAAACTAACTGTGAGCGGTTCCCACCAGTGACGCTGGTGTCTGCTGCTCCTGCTGGGAAACAGTCAGCATGGTGGTCATTCAGGTGCCCCCTCGGCTCCGCGAAGCCACCACAGAACAAGAGAAAAGGCTGGGCACAGGTGGCTAGCTCACTCCTGTAATCCTGCCTACTCAGGAGGCTGAGATCTGCGAATCACAGTTCCAGAGCAGCCTGAGCAGACAAACACAAGAGACAGCGCCAGTTAGTCAGCAACACTCCACAAGTGTCGATGTGGCTGAAGTGAGGGGGCGCCAGCCTTGTGTGTCAAGGCTGGGCACTTGAGAGGCCCTGAATTCAAGCCTCCAGCACTAGCGCAGACTAGCCTGTGCCCTCCTCTGTGAGGCGAGGAAGTTGGCGCCCAGCTCCGAGGGTGCTGCGGTCATGGTGTAAACCCACAGAGCTGTGCGAGGCGGGGGTGGTGTGAAGTCAGCCAGGAGCTCACGGTACCAGCCCCCCCATTCCCCCCCATTCCCCCCCCCCCGTGACGCGGCCCTCACAAGGCCACCCTGTCCCTCAGAGATGGATGACTTGGCTTTTCCCGGGTTTGTTGGAACATAACTAATATTTATTGTGCTGGACTTACTGTTCAGCGTGGCAGGGGCCTCCATCCTCCCCTGTGCTCTGGGTTTACAAAAATGGGAACTGCCCTGGTGAGGAGGAAGCCATCATCCCCTTGCCCCCCCCCCACCCCTCCTACAGACAGTGGGCCTGGGCTTGGGGGGCCACAGGAAGACTTAGAGGGAAAGGTTTGGACAGTCGCTGTGCAGTAGCTCCCGGGGGGGGGGGGGGTGTAAGAGGGGAGATGGCGGGAAATGGCGCGCGGGCCTCGCTTTCTTTCTAGCCGTTCCCCTCAGTCCCCTGGGCTCTGGAGGTGATCACAGTTCCACTTGGCTCATCAGAGGAACCGGAAGCTCTCCGGGGCCAGGCGGTGACCTTTGCCATGCTTCCTCTTCTGCAGATGAGCACGATGCCCGGACTGCCCACTCGGCCCTGCTTTTATGACATAGATCTTGACACAGAAACAGAGCAAGTTCAAGGCTTGTTCTGACGGAACAACAGACGCACAGGACCCCACCCAGGTAAGCCCATTTCATTTTCTCTCTCTTCTTTCTTTTCCAGCTCATATGTGTATGGCATTGAGTCCAGGAAAAAACCCCTCATGTCATCTGTGAAGAGGGGTTTATTGGGATGGGGGCCTCCCACTCATGCGTGGCTCTATAAAACCCAAGAGATGGTTTGGTATAGGACAAGACGGGCACGACGCGTCTCATTCATGGATGCGTCTCATTGGCTGCCCACAGATGCCCACCTGTATCGATGGCTTTGTATGGCCCATGAGTTGTGTTCTAAATGTACAAATGGCCCATGACAGAAGACAAGTTTCCTCATCCCTACAAAGTATCTCTGACCACTTTAACAAAGCATTGTGCTTGTTGCACTGTTGGTGGGAGTGTCAAGTAGTACAACCACGCTGGACAGCAGTCTGGAAGTGCTTAAAAAACTAAACGTAGATCTTCCTATAGCCACACCACTCCTGGGCATTTACCCAAAACATCACAAGTCAGGGTACTATAAAGACACTTGAACATCCATGTTCATTGCTGCCCTGCTCACAATAGCCAAGTTATGTAAACAGCCCAGATGCCCTACAGTAAATGAGGGGTCCAAAAAAATGTAATACGTACCTATCCGCCATTAGAAAAAATAATATCAAGGCTGGGAAGGTGGCTTAGTGGTAGAGCGCTTGCCTTGCATGCATGAGGCCCTGGGTTCGATTCCCCAGTACCACATAAGAAAAAAGAAAAAAGCCGGAAGTGGCGCTGTGGCTCAAGTGGTAGAGCACTAGCCTAGAGCTGAGGGACAGCGCTCAGGCCCAGAGTTCAGGCCCCACGACCCAAAAAAAAAAAAGAAAAATTAATATCATTTGCAGGGAAATGGGTAGACCCAGAACAAACCATGTTAAATGAGGTCAGGCAGGCTCAGAGAGACAAGTGGCACATGTTTTCTCTCGTATGTGGAAGCTAGACCTACAATACACCAGGACTGATCAATTATACAGGACTCTTGAGACTGAAGGAGGCTATTCTTGGGGAAGCAGACCAAAGGCACAGGGCCTATAGGCTTCTGATTATATAAAATACTTTTCAGAACTTTAAAAATAGTCATTACCCCAAAAAAATAAATAAATAAAAATAGTCATTATTATTATTGTTGTCCCAGAATTTAAACCAGAATCTGCTAGCATTTAAAGAGAGTAGCTTCCAACGTTGCCAGTACACATCCTTCCTTGCAGAGTTAAGAATGGCATGAGAGAAATCTTAGTACGTTTCCTAACATTGCCATAACCAGCGTCCTAACCCCGGTGGCTTAGAACACAGAGAGTGTGCACGTGCTGTTCTGGAAGCTGGGCGTTCCGCGCTGTCCGCTGAGCAGGGGCCAGGCTCCCTCCGAGGGTGGCAGGGACGTGTCCACTGTGCAGCGTCTCTCTGCAGTCTCTGCCTCCACGGTTGCCTGGCGTCCGCCCTGTGTGTCTCCGTGTTCGTGAGGCCTTCTTTTTTTCTAAGAATGCCAGTGAATATTGGCATTCAGGTCCTCCCCGGCGACCTCATCTGCAAAAAGACCCTGTGTGCTAATATAAGTAACTGCCGCCAGTACCCAGCCTTAGGGCCCCACTATATCTTTGGGGGTGTACAATTCAACCCTGAGAACACACATCGACACGGGCAGGTCCTCTGATTTGGGGTGCAAGAGGGAACAAGGCAGCCGACAGGCTTGACTCAAAGCTTCTCCACCATCCCGAGCCGGGCGCTGCTGGCCTCATTCCTGTGTACCCCTCATTGTGGCAGCCACCCCTGGTCTGGTGGCTCTGCCCTGAACTGCCCGTCACCTAAGATGTGACCACCACGGACCTCCGTCCCAGAAAACCCCGAGTCCAAGTTTGAAAGGGCCTGCCGTGCCTACCCCATATACCAAATCCATCCTCACCGAGCTCTCAGAGCCCCCAGCGCCTCCTTCCAGGCCACACCCATTCCTTAGCCCCTAACCTCAGCTGCTTGCTGGCTTGGCCGGCGTAGCCCACTCCACACTGCATCTGACCTTCAAATGATCCCGCTAGACCTAGAGACCTGTCCCCCACCCTCCGAGCAGGACCTCAGCCAGTCTTCAAAACTGCCATGTGGTCAGCTTGTGGACTCTTTTTGTTTTTATTAGTCTTTTTTTGTCAGTTGTAGGGCTTGAACTCTGGGCCTGGGCACTGTCCCTCAGTTCTTCAGCTCAAGGCAAGTGCTCTACCACTTGAGCCACAGCGCCACTTCCAGTTCTCTGGTGGTTTATTGGAAATAAGCATCTCATGGACTTTCCTGCCTGGGCTGGCTTTGAACAGTGATCCTCAGATCTCAGCCTCCTGAGTAGCTAGGATGACAGGCGTGAGCCACCAGCGCCTGGCTTCTTTTTTTTCTAATGCCATTTCTGGGGCTTGAACTCTAGGCCTGGGCACTGTCCCTGATGACAAGTTTAAGAAAGACCCATCAAACTCAGGCTTGGTAAGAGCTTTATTTTTGGTCTTTTATTCTGACTGCAGGTGCATGGCTTGGGTTTCCCAGCCTTGGGAGAATAACAGTATCATTTCTTCTAAATGGAAAAATTGACCCCATGAATCCTGCATGGGACATTTCTGTCATTCATCTCCAAGAACACGCGTGTACAGTGGTCTTATCCCTGGAATAGTATTTTTCCAGCCTCGTGGCCAGTTGGCACATGCTCTCCAAGGCGATCGCGTGTGCCAGTTGCTACCTTCATTGTGGCAGTTACCATACCAGCCCTGCCGAGGCCCACAGCCAAGCTCTGCGGATGTCTGCACTTCTTTATTACTTCACATTTCTGTGTTCCTTGTGTCTTGCTCCGGGTTTGCTCTAAAGATGGGGCGGGCAGCTCTAGTGCCTACCTCCCATGGGCCACGCACGCCACGCCGCGCCTGCGCGGTAGGCGCAGCGCTGTCGTTTCACAAGGCCACAGAAGCCAGTGGCGGGGGGTGGGGGAGGTGCTGGCCCGGTTGGGGCCCCATGCCTGGGACTGCAGGCCCACCTCCTCACCAGTCTCTCCTCACGGCCGCCCTAACACCTGTGCTGTGGCATCATCGCGGGGGGGATGAGCCCGTTTCTATTGAAAACGGCGCAGACACCTGCTCCGCTTGCACAGCTGGTTCCTATGAGGGCCTGTTTCCCCCCTGAGCTGCTTAAGCCCGTCCCACCCAGCCTTTGTGTCCCAAACCCTAGGCTCTGGTTTCAATCGTGAGCAACACAGACTTTGGCCCATTGCAAAAAGGAGATAATGCTGGATACTTGAATAGGTGAGGGTGCGGTTCTGTTTTTAATAACTAAAGATAATGATTGTTATTAAAAGTATGACTTAGTCCAAGTTCTTTTTATCCTTGTAACCGGACCCTGAGCCCATTCTCGTTTTCAATGGCACTTGTCCCCTCATTTGTCCAACGCTTTTTTTTTTTTCCTTTTATGAGCTGCTAAATAGTATTCTAGGTGTGCTGGGCACGGATTCAAACCCATCCTTTGACTCTCCTTGAACAATTAAAAACAGATCTGGTGTCCTGAGATAAAAGCACAATGTGAAGCAAACATCCCTCTTGGTGACTGGTCAGCCTGCAGATCCAGCAAACCTCACGGCCGTTTCCTATGCCTCTACTGAGAGCCAGAGAATGCGTTGCAGTGCGGGCAGTGTGGGCAGTGGGCAGTGAGGGTTCATTGGGGTCTCAGAAAAGGAAGTATCTGGCTCCCTTACTTGGCTTTTTTTTTCTTCCTCCAGTCCTAGCACTTAAACTCAGGGCCTGGGCACTGTCCCTGAGCTTCTTTTGCTCAAGGCTAGCACTCTACCACTTGAGACACAGCACTACTTCCTGCTTTTTCTGTGTATGTGGTACTGAGGAATCGAACCCAGGGCTTCATGCATCCTGGGCAAGCACTCTACCACCGAGCCACATTCCCAGCCCCTTACTTTGCTTGTATAGGGACCAGACTGTAGATGGTTCCGGACCCTCAGTGCATTCATGGTAGTGGGAGCATGGCAGAGCGTGCCCAGCGTGGAAGGAAGCGGGCCTGCCTCCTGACGCCTCCCTCACTTTCCTTCTGAGAAACTGCGTGCGACTCAGCAGGAGGCCACCACAACTTCAGCTGTGGCTCCTTTGGCCCAAGACTTCCCTGTCGAGAGTTCGCCATTGTCTTCACAATAAAGACATGATTCACTCTTTGTGATGCCACTAAATAGAAGGTGTTTGTCCCAGTGAAATTAATCCTGCTGTCCAATCTTGTTTGATGTGATTAGATTTGGGGGTTTGATTTTTTTCTCTCTCTCATTCTGAGCCTCTATCATATTTCTGGGCCTTGGCTGGATTCATTTAAATGAGCCCACAATCAAGCCTGGCAGAATTCCTGAATTATTCAGGTACCTCCCTTGTTTCCTTCTAGTGCAGTTAAGTGCAGATCAGATTCACTGGTTCTGCTGGAAACATTGGCTATTTACCAACGAATTGCTTTTCTTGAATTGTACACACAGAAAGAAGTATAATAACTGCTTATTTCTTCCTTAAGCTGCCTCTGGGATGGAAAACTTCAAGAATACATAATCATTCATTAGTCCTGAGTAGCGTAGCCACCTGCCAGCTCTTCTGTGGACTAGGTCTGCTCGACACCAGTGTGCACACCATTGGCTGCAAGGGGCCTGGGAAGGACACCAGACTCTGTGATTCGGGTCTTAATCTTTTCACACAGCCACTCAAAAATTATTCATCGTCATTGTGTTACAAGAAGAGCCGTAGGGATGGGAAGGCGGCGCAGTGGTAGAGCGCTTGCCTCGTGTGCTTGAAGCCCTGGGTTCAATTCCCCAGTACCACATACACAGCAAAAGTCAGAAGTGGTGCTATGGCTCAAGTGGTAGAGTGCTAACCTTGAGCAAAAGAAGCTCAGGGACAGTCCCCAGGCCCTGAGTTCAAGCCCCAGGACTGACCAAAATTCGAAGAGCCTTAGACCAGGTACCAATGCTCACACTTACAATCCTAGCTCCTCAGGTGGCTGAGATCTAAGGACTCTTATCTCTAACCAGCAAAAACAAAAGCCAGAAGGGGAGCTGTGGCTCAAGTAGTAGAGCACTAGTCTTGATCCAAAACAATCTCAGCACTCGGGCCAACTTCAGGCCCCAGGACTGGCACAAAGAAAAATAAAGAGGAGCCTCAGGCCTTGACTGAGCCATCCTTGGAGCAGAGTGCATTCTCCCACCACCATTTCCACGCCCAGGCCGAGCGCAGGGAGAGCTACACGAATGAAATAACCCTCTGGCCGAGACTGGCTGTGTGAAAGGCTAGGAAACCATCATGACATTCTTAATTTTTTTTAAAGAAATTTTCTGGGCACATTTTGATTTCTTAGAGTTCACATACCAAAATGGACTGCTTCCTAGCTGCTTGACTGGAGACACACCTCAGTGGTGGAGCACTTACCTCGCCGGTGCCAGATCCCGGGTTCAATCCTCTGCATAAAAAGGAATGTACTTTCCCACTGAATATTTCCAGAACTTTTTTTTCCTACTGAATAAGCACTCATTGTTACAGTCTCACCTTAGCTATTTGACCTCTGTGTGCTTTTCTGCCATAGTCAGACTTTGCCTTCAAGTTTCCTTCAGGTGTCACGCCACAGCCAGGTGTGCTGGCATATCCCAGCACTCAGAAGGCAGACGCTAGGAGAGCTCTGGTTCAAGACCAGCCCAGACTACATAGTAAGGGAAAGGAAGGAAGGAGGAAGGAAGGGGGGGGAGGAGGAGGAGGAGGAGAATATACAGACTCTAAATCTCCTTGTAACACAAAACCATAGGACACAAAGGCTGTGTGACTAGCCAGCAGGTCTTTCATTTCCCAGCAGCATGGGAAGATGGGAGGGGGCAGGTGGGAGGGGGAGTGTCTGGCTAAGCTAAAGGCATTTTCTAGCCCACAGAGTCACTGTCCTCTGCCCTTTTCTCCTGGAACTTTTTGGCCATGTGTCCAAGTGGAGGGATAAGAGCTATACCAAGCAAACTCCCTCCCTGACATGCAGAGCATTTCATTCTGATCATCTGCGCTATACTTGCAGCAGTCCAACTTGCTGTTTCCTCCCCTGGTTTGGAATCTGCTGTTGGGATAATGCGGTTTCTCACCCCTGCTTCCCAGCCCCGTCTTCTACTTTTAGACTGACCAAGCATCTCTGCCCCCCCCACCTCCACACCCCTCCATTACCTGTGGGAGACCCACTCCCCCTGAGTCCAGCCAAGCGAATTCTCTTGGCTCACTGATAAATCCTTCCATATGTAAACACAGATGAAAGTCACGTGCTTGCATTTCTATCTTTTGGGATTTTTTTTACATTTTCCTCACGACTTGAACTCGGGGCCTCATATTCTTACTCAGCATTTTCCACTCACTGCTGGTGCTCTTTCACTTAAGCCACACCTCCCATCCAGCATTTTGCTGGCTCATTGGTGATAAGAGTCTCATAGATTTATAGATTGGTCCACCCAAGCTGCTAACTGCAGTGTTGCAGGCATACCAGGAGGTGTGGCTCAAGTGGAAGAGCACCAGCGGTGAGTGGAAAATGTTGAGTAAGAGTATGAGGCATACCAGGGAAGTCACCGTGATCCTGGACCCTGCTCAGAAGTTGGGGTGCTGTCTTCGGGGACCATGCGGACTAGTGCTTACAGAGCCCCTTAGAGACCTAGCTGAGTCTTGGGAATGGAGTCACGTCTTGAGTTTTCTTCTTTTGGAAAAGCTGCTCTTAAACTTCTGAACCTTTTTTGTTTTTTTCTATTTTTCAGTCTACCCAGACACAAATGGCTCCTTGCCTTCTTGCTGCCGTTGGAGAAGAGAGTGAACCTGCAATTCACTGGAGAAATGGGGAAAGAGGCCAAAGATGTCTTCTTCATTCAAGACAGATTCTGTTTCTAGCCGAGTGTAGTATTCACCAAAAGGACCTCCACCACGTCTGAAGGAAACTAATTTATTTTCTGTTTCTGCAGTTTACATTATTTCTTGCTGCTTATACTTTACAATGTTTAGTTTCTGAGGACTAAGGGATTACAGAGTGTGAACTTGAAGGTAACATTTTCCACTGCAGACTTGCCTATTTCATCTTCTTTTTATTTTGTTTAAGTGCTGGGGGTGGAACTTGGGGCCTTGGCACACGCACTGGGCAAGTGCTCTACCACTGAGCTGCACTGTTTATTCTAACTTTGAAATGAAATAAATATACGTCTAGGAAAACAACTCACAAGTTTTCAGGTCCAGGTGCTCCCTGGAAGCTAGTGAGGTTTTTACCTGATACCAGTTTCATGGAAACACACACACACACAGAAATATCTGGCCGGGCACCAGTGGCTCATGCCTCAAATCCTAGCTACTCAGAAGGCTGAGATCGGAGGATTGCAATTCAAAGCCAGCCCAGGCAGGAAAGTCCATGAGACTCTTTATCTCCAATTAACCAGCAAAAACCTGGGAGTGGAGCTGTGCTCAAATGTTAGAGCACCATCCTTGAGCAAGAAACTAAGGAACAGCACCCAGGCCTTGAGTTCAAGTCCCAGTACCAGTACCAAAAAGAAAGAGAAAGATCTGGGTCACTGTGAGATCTGACTGCCCTAGAGTTGGAGGTCTCTTTGAACAAAATACACTGTCTATTCAGAACTACTTTGAGTTTTACATCATGTACCTAAAACAAATGGGTTTGTGTACGTGTTTTTCCACCAGAGAATGTATCTCAGTGGGCATGAAATTTTTTCGAAAGCCCTTAGGGGGTAACAAAAGTAGCTCTTAAAGGTCAGGTGTTTGGCAAATGTTTGTCCTTTTCTTCAACCCCTAATTCATAGTAGAGAATGTTCTGTGGCCTGCTCTCTACTCTTGGAAGTACTGACCCTTCTTTCCTTCCATGTTTTCCTGTAATAATATGAAATTATGTAATCATTAAAACAAAATCAAGGATTCAGGAACAAACAACAAGTGATTGTCCTCAAAAGCAATGTAAGTAAAATAGTCGCTATAAATATCCTAAAAGTCCCACGGCACATCCCACAGGGCCCTTCCTGTGCCCTCCCCCGCTGCCCCCTTCCAGGACTCTGCTCACCCCACAATGTGCCTTTATGCCCTGTCTGCTCTGCCCAAAACTCTTGAGTAACTAAAGAGCCCCCCATTCAAATGCTGCCTATCGTAAGGATAATTTCACATGGCCATTGTGTCCCTCTTTTTCCGTGGACTTCACATGTCAACACACCACTCCAAATATACAGGTAACTCGTATAAATATTTGTGTGTGTGCCTGCCAGACCTGGGGCTTGAATTCAAGGCCAAGCACTGTCCCTGAGCTAGTTTTCGCTCTACCAGTTTGAGCCACAGCGTCATTTCCTGCTTTGTGGTGGTTAATTAGAGGTAAGGGTATCATGAACTTTCTGGCTTAGGCTGGCTTTGAACCATGATCCTCAGATCTCGACCTCCTGAGTAGCTAGTATTAGACGCATGAGCCAACAGTGCCCCAAAAGGGTAGAAGCAAACCATGGTTCCACTCAGTGGCTCAAGCTTGTAGTCCTAGCTACTCGGGAGGGTGAGATCTGAAAGTCTAGATTCTTAGCCACCTCAGGGCAGAAACACCTGAGAGATCCTCAGCTCTAATACCACCAAAAAGCTAGAGGTGAGAAGTATGGCTCAGATAGTAGAGTGCCAACCTTGAGCAAAAAAAAAGGGGGGGGCAAGCAAGAGTTCAAAGCCTTGAGTTCAATCCCCAGCACCAGCACTCCACGCACAAAATAGCCCATCTGCTGCTGAGGTACATTCACAGTGACTGCAGTACCCAGAATGCCAGTGTGAATGGAGGTTTTAAGCTGTTGCCTTCTACTATCTCTGTGTTTATTCCCTTCCTCTGTCACCTTAAGTTTCCTTTTCTATTTCTAAAGATGTTTAAGGTGCAAATACTTTTGAAACCAGTATTGGGAAGGCCTCAGACCTGGGACTGCGTCTCTTCGTGGTTTCACCGGGCAACGCCTCATGGCCCCTCTTTGTGCACATCTTCTGCATTCACCTTGGGATGACCTTCACTGCAGTGGCTCGGACTCTGGACTTGTCCCCCATGGGGTCTCGCCAGGCCTGTTAGTCTGTGGTCTCTCATCCACTGCCCTGCCGGAGGGGACACGCACGTGCCGGAGCTGTCTGCTCCCCGCCACAGGGAAGGAAGGCCTGACCAGCAAGCCTCAGCTCCTGGTGACTTGATGGGTCCTGAGCAGGAGGAAGGATGGCCATGTTCTGTGTTCCCGGGTTTCTCAGCCATGGGCCCCGCTCGCCTCCTGTTGAAACTATTCAGGGAAAACAGCTGCGTCGCTATGTAGAACATAGAACATGTACAGACCTTTGTTCTTAGTTACCAAAAAAAATGCAGTAGAACGACTATTTAGCATTTACATTGTATTAACTATTCTAAGTCATCTAGGGATGAGAAGATTATATGCAAATACTATGCCACTTTTTGTTGTTGTTGCTTATTGTTCCAGTACTGAGTCTTGAACTCAGTGTCGAGCACCATTCATTGACTTTTTCACTCAAGGCTAGCACTCTACCGTTTGAGCCACAGCTCCTCTTGCAGCTTTCTGGTAGTAAACTGGAGATGAGTTTCACAGACTTTCCTGCCCATGCTGATTTGGAGCTGCAGTCCTCAGATCTCAGCCTCCTGAGTAGCTAGGGTTACAGGCCACCAATGCACAGCTAACCACTTTTTAACATTGAACCCTTCATTAATTTTTATGTAACCCTGAATTTTGGAATATGAGCTACAGCAGCAGGGACTACATCACTTTATATATGGACTTGAACATCCTTGATTTTTAGTGTGGTAAGGCCTGGGCATTTCCCCTGAGGCTGTGTTGTAAGAAGTAACCTTTGACCTGGTAGGTTTAAGTTAGAAATCTTCCCAAGAGGGCTGGAGGCATGGCTCAGCAGTAGAGCACCAGCCCAGCAAGTGCCAAGTCCTAACTCTAGCCCTGAAGACGAGGTCTTCCTCTGTAGCCCAGGCTGACTCTAACTCTTGATCCTCCCACCTCAACCCTCTTGTGTGCTGGGATTACAACCTTGCACCACCACACACAGCACTGGTGAATATTCTTTACTCCTCTGTTGCCAGGGCTATTTTGTTTTAACTAGACTTTGCTGATTCCATTAAAGCAGTAAAGAAGAATGCTTCCCAACACATGTTTAAAGAGTCCTACCTCCCTCCAGTCTGATACTAACCAGAATTTAATTTTTATAATGTACATCTGCCCTCAAATGAGACATATTAAACTTACCTTGCTTAGCTCAGAAAAGACTCTAAATATACATATTTATGTATTGCCCTTGCGCATTTGTATGCACAAGGGAATCGAAACTGTGTGTATATGAATAACATTCATTATAAACCATTTAACCCAGATGCTCTGAAAAGGTTGAGCATCTAAAAGATTAGTTGATTAGTAAAAAGTGCTTTGCACTGTGCCTTCATTTCCAGTACGGCACACACAGACCTCCGAAAGACTAACAGCCACTTCAGCAAGAAAAGATGGGCCAGCAGTCAGGTCTGTGGACTTGAGTGGTCTTTAAAAAAAAAAAACAACAACACAATTTTCACCAATCTCTAACTATAATACAGCATTTCCTTCTACCATGAAGTCAGCAGCTGACCACAGTTGTATAAGCAATTACCTATGTCTTTGTCACCAATGGAAATCACTAATTTTTCATCCAGGTTCAGTAGTGTACTCCTGTAATCTTAGCTATTGGAGAGGCATCAGTAATAGGATCATGATCCAAAGCCTGAGGTCAGCCAGCCTCTGCAAAGAAACATGAGACCCTACGTGAAGCAATAACTAAAGCCCAAAAGGTCTGGAGGTGCACCTCAGGGGGTAGAGCACCCGCCTTGCTCACGCGAGGCCCTGAGCTCAAACCTCCGTTCTGCCAAAGAAGGAAGAAAGAAATCGCTGGTGTTTTAATAGTGCATAAGATCCAGCACATATTCAGTCATTCCCACCTTAATCAGGGTAGTTATACCTACCACTTTCCTTGCCTTGTGGGTAACAGGTGTGGGTGTGCACATGCACGTGTGTGTGTTGTATGTGTATTGCTGTTTGCAAATCCAGTTGCCTTACCAATATGAGTCATCACATTTCACAGTTACTGGCTCGCTCCAAATAGATATTATCCATTCCTAGAAAGGGTACACAGCTCTTCCAGTCTGTCTGTTCACAGGGTCTTGGCACACAAAAAGAAGCAGAGGAAACTGGAGGCTAAACCTGGTTCGGGCAGCAATACCTTCTTTGGGCTGCACCTGCCTTGATATCTGCCTCAGGCTGGCCCTGAGGTCCCTGGGCACCTGGGCTGTGTGGAATCAAGAAGCAAGATTCTTGGCAGCACAGGGGTGGCAATTCTGCCACAAGCCCCTTGGATGCAGCTCTGGACACGAGTTCTGTGTCGGTCCCCTCCTGTTAGCATCCTTCCCTCCCACCCTGCCCTGCCTGGGGGTGGGGCTTCCCTGTGTTGCCTAGCAACAGTGACCTCAGCTGTGGGCCAGCCCCATCCCCAGCTCATACAGGTCTTCAGCTTCCAGCCAAGTTTTGAGAACTATAGGTTTGGTGACAGCTAGCTAAGTCTTCTGAAAAATTACAGGTTTTACTGTATGGATTTCATGCTAGACGAACTTAGCATTGTTGCATAGTATTTTTAAGTCACTACTAAGTTCATTCATCCTACAAACCTGTTTGGGTCAGAAGAAAGAATGAGGAGCAGGAAATCAGTATACACATTCCCTGGCTAAAGGGATCATTTGGGGAGGGCAGGGGTTGGGGAGGGGAAGAGATATTCTTCACTGTAACCCCAACCCACCAAATAGTTGGCTGGAAAGCAGTGATTGATCAATAAATGCTTTCTGAGTGAATATTCATTTGTCCACTCCTTGGGCCTGTGTCCGCCTGCTCCAGGCTGGCTTGTATGTTAACTACTAATACTGTCAGAGTTAGATTGAATTCTAGGGCTCTTGGGTGTGCCTGAGACTTGTGATTGGCGTGTATGCCTGCCAAGGGAAGCGAAGAAACTATTGAGAGACATAAATCACAAAAGCCTTCAAAGTCACAGGCAGGACATCGAGCCTACAAGCTACCAGTGTGGTACGTCACGCACTGACCACAGGTCAAACTCTCAGGTCTAGCTGTTGGTTATTCACCTCTGATCCGCCTTCAACCATGAAGTTACCAAGAATGAGGCAAAAAATCCTGCTGGAACTCATGAATTTCTCTTTTTTTGTCAGTCATGGGGCCTGGATTCTGGGCCTGGGTGCTGTCCCTCAGCTCTGCAGCTCAAGGCTAGTGCCCTACCACTTGCCACAGCGCCACTTCCAGCTTTTTTCTGCTTATGTGGTGCTGAGGAATTGAACCCAGGGCCTCATGCATGCGCAAGGCAAGCGCTGTACCACTGAGCCAACTTCCCAGCCCCCAGATTCATGAATTTCCTAAGAGTAAGACAGTGTGCACAGACAGGCCTGGTCCGCCATCATCAGCTGCACGTGCGTTTGTACAATTTAAAGGTAAGAAAAATAAGATTTGTTTGTCCATCATGGGGCTTGAACTCAGGGCCTGGGTGCTGTCCTTACACTTTTTTCTCAAGGCTAGCACTGTACTACTTTAAGCCACAGCTCCACTTCCAGTTTTTGAGTAGTTAATTGGAGATAAAAGTCTCATGGGGACTTTTCTGCCAAAGATGGCTTCAAACTGTGATCCTCAGATCTCAGCCTCCTGAGTGGTTAGGATTGCAGATGTCACACACACACACACACACACACACACACACACACAGGTGCCCATCATGATAAAAAAAAGTTCAATACAGGTCCTGAGACAAATTCAGGGTCTGGGCACTGTCCCTGAGCTTTTTCTATATAGGCTAGCTCTGCCAGTTGAGCCACAACTCTGCTTCTGTTGTCTATCTAGGTGGTTAATTGGAGAGGAGAGTCTCACAGACTGGCTTTGAATCACAATCCTCATAGCTCAGTCTTCTGAGTAGCTAAGATTATAGGCATGAGCTGGTAGCAACTGGCAAATTGTTTTATTTTGTTGTTGGTCATGGGGCTTGAACTCTGGGCCTGGGCGCTGTCCTTGAACTCTTCAGCTCAAGGCAAGCACTCTACCACTTGAGCCACAGCACCACTTCTGGTTTTCAAGTAGTTAATTGGAGGTAAAAGTCTCATGACCTTCCTGCCCAGGCTAGCTTTAAACCGTGATCCTTAGCCTCCTGAATAGCTAGGATTACAGGCGTGAGCCACCAGCGCCAGCTCCCAGGTTTAATTTCTTATGTGACCTCAGAAAGCACAGCTCACCTCTTTAGGACATTTCATTGACAGCAAAGGACGGTTGGGGTGTTTGGAGCTCAGTGTCTCCTTTCCCAGTGTCAGGCAGAGCATCACACTAGGCTCTGTGAACTCAGGAAGATGATGACGCTACAAACAGCTCCATGCTGGCCCACTTTTATAAAGTCACACTCAGGGCTTAGGCCTCCTAGCTTTTCCACACTGACTTTGTGTTTTAACCTCTGAGATGCTTTCAAAATACTGACTTCCAAGATGAACATCAGTGTAATCCTAGCTATTCAGGGGATTTAAAAGTCCTTATGACTGCAAAATAACCAGCAAAAAGAATCAAACTAGAGTCATGATTCAAGTGGCAGAATGCTAGCTGAGCAAGCAGACTAGTTGACTGAACTTGAGGACACTAGAGTTCAAATCCCGGTGGGTGGGAGGACTTTCAGATTCATTGTCAACTACATTCCTCATACTTCATGTCTGAAGTACGACTGAAGACAAGCTTATTCCAAAAATGGTCCAGTGCCCCCCTTCTGCCTTGGCACAGCCGGGCTCAAAGGAAAGCAGCCTGAGCATGAGCTTAGCGTGTTTATATAACACATCGGCCCAACTTAAATATTTCTCACAGTGCTGTCGGGGCTGCAAACCTTTGCCCAGCACATCTACGTGAATGTCACGTGCTTGCTCAGCGCTGGGTGGGTATCTGTTTATGCAAAAGGCTCCAGCGAGCATGGAGCCAGTTAATATCTTCAGCTGTGCATCATTGCTTACGTAGGTTACAGTGAAGCTCGGGAAGAGACGGACGCTTTCTCAAAGCCATCAGGAGAGTTACCCTGTCTGCTCAGGAGATCCAGTTAATGAATGTGCACTTGGCAGGGTCTTACAATTAAGGGCTGTTTTTTGCTTGCTCAGATAATTGCAGGAGCCCTGATGCTTTTTCTCTCAGCCTCCCAATGACCTCGCCCTAGATAGGAAACAGTGTACCAGACAAAGAAAGAGCAGGCACCCTGAGCACTGCCCATTTGCATGGGTTCAGAAGTTGCCAATAGGGACAGGAAGGGATACTTTGCAATGTCAAGAGCTTTTCTAGGTCCTGGGGGAAACAACAGGCCGCACAGCCCTCTCTCCCCAGGCATGCTAGATGGTGTCTTCCTTAGAACCCGGCTTGAAATGTGTAACATTCCAGAATCTCAGACACCCTGAAACCCAAATGTGAGTACAGAAATCCATCCCAAAGCCAAAAGTGAATGCTTTCTAAATGATGCCTGGCCACCTTGCTCATCATTAGCAGAGATAATTGAGCTGACTGTAAATACAGAAACAGAAGTGACAGGAACTGAATTGTGGAGAACAAACTACAGATGGACAGAAAATCCACTTAAGAGCTAAGTAATTAGGGAGGCCGGGAGCCAAGGCAGGGGGAGGGCGAGGAGCTGGAGAGTGGGCGGGGTCTGAGAGGAGGAGGGGGAGGGGAGGAAGCCAGTGCTGGGGGTGGGGGATGGGGAGGGCCAGAACGCTGAGCTTGCACCGGAGTTCCACTGGCAGTGGGTTCTGGTGTCTGGCGAGTCTGAAGTCTGCTAGGCAGACATGACAGATGGGGCCTGGACCAAGGTGGAAAAAAAAAAACAAGACCAAAGTGCTCCCTGAGGGGACATCTGAGCCCCTCTTGCAGCCGTGAGACAGAGCAGAGATGGCACCGCATGCAACCCAACCTGGCGGCCCAACGCCTCACTTAGAGGACGGAAGACAGCCATGGCAGCCCCGATTCACTGCGTGCTTCAAAGTAGCTAGCTAGTAAGATTGTGTGTGTGTGTGTGTGTGTGTGTGTGTGTGTGCGTGTGTGTGTGTGTGTGTGTGTGTGTGT
>NW_012267314.1:4225376-4271440 GCF_000151885.1 Dipodomys ordii | reverse complement strand
GGCCAGCCAAGACCACAGAGAGAAACCCAGTCTTCAAATAACAACAAAACAAAACACTTAAAACCTTTTGACTCATCTGACACAAATGTGTCTCCCATGTTTAACTACATAATCTCGAGTACAGAGGTGGACCTTGGTCTTGATTACTGGGTTCTACTAAATTTAGTTTAGACACCTAAATAATTCATTCCTCTTTCTTCTCTTCAGGTGTTTCACTTGTAAAATGATAGGCTTGAGAAGAATTGTCCGCTCTGTTCTTGAAGCTCTGATAGCCTAGATTTAACTGTTTTCTGAGAGTCTACAATGTACCAGGCTCTCTGGGAGGTTCAAGTTTGCTTGACTTGCTTGGCTGGTGCTCTACCACTTACGCCATACAGTCAGCATGGATTTTTGCTGATTTCCTTGAAGACGAAAATGAAACATTTTACCTAGGGTTGATCTTAAATCTCAATCCTCTTATTTCAGCCTCCTGAGTCGCTGGGATTACAGGCGTGAGTCACTGGTGCCCAGCTTCTGTTGTACATGTTATAGGCAGTGCCTCAGCCATTCTTTGCACAGATCTCAAGAGGGTGCGGTGAATACCCTTGTGTGAGAGATGGAAAAGGGAGGCCAGAGAGACTCGTGGCTTGTGCCAGTGCGCTCCCGTGAGTGACCTGCGACGTGCGCTTTGGAGTTCAGTCTGTGGGGTCCTAAACTCATGCTGGCAGCTGCCGCTCAGGCTGCCAGCAGGAAGAGCACCAGAACCAACCCACCAAGGAGCTTCCAACCTGGAAAAGACATCAGCCTGGAATTTAAGACCAAAGTAGAACAATGCAGCCATTTCTGTCTTGCTTCTTTTCCTGCTGGGTGGCAGATGATGCCGTGGTCTCCTGGGGCTGGAGGCTGAGGGACACGGCAGACACACCCGTCAGTGGCGTGGGCTGGCTCTTTTCAAAATAGGTTTTCACAGCAGCCTTCATTAGCTCTCTCTAAACAAATCAGAACTCCCTCCCCTCAAGATCTGATAGAGTTTGTCAATGTAATAAAAGCATTAGGAGAAAACAGGTATGGCTTTTAGCTTGTGCCTGTTCCCGCAGCCCGCAAGACTTGCTGTGAAGAGTCAACTTCCCTAAATATCTAGGCTGGGAAACAGGTGCTAACTCCTGGGAATACAGAATAGACTCACAGACCTGCAAATACTCCAGCTCTGTGTTTAATTATTTTTCTTTCCGGTCTCTGATGAGGAAGAAGTACAGTGGACATGCACCTGTGCCGTCAGGGAGTCCCAGCTAGAAACGAAGAAAGAAAAGCACGAGCAGGGCTGGGAATGCGGCTCAGTGGTAGAGTGCTTGCCTAGCAGGCATGAAGCCCTGGGTTCAAGATGCCTCAGTACCACATACACAGAAAAAAAAAGAAGTGGTACCGTGGCTCAAGTGGGTAGAGTGTTAGCCTTGAGCAAAAGCAGCTCAGGGACAGTGCCCAGGCCCTGAATTCAAGTCACAGGACTGCCCCCCCACCAAAAAAAAAAAAAGAAGAAGAAGAAGAAAGAAAAGCAAAGGAAGACACAAGAGAGCAACCAAGCACCCGGGCTGTGCTGGGAAACTGGAAACCATGCAGGTGTGATCTTTGTAAGCTAAAATCATTGGGAATCAACCTAGGGAGTGGATAGCAACAACAAACACAAAAACTCATTGGACCATCGTTGATGATGTCATGTAGCCTTGAGCGTGAGGCAGGCCCTGACCAGAACAAACCATTGCCCATGTCAATGGCATATCAGCTTTGAAATATGAAGCCAAGTTGGCCAACCATTTTGTAGAAGTAGAGACAGGTCTGAAAGAGATTTTAAGCTTCCTAAACAGGCCAGGCTCACGCCTCTCATCCTAGATACTCAGGAGGCAGAGATTTGAGGATTGCAGTTAAAAACCAGCCAGGGTGGGAAAGTCTGTGAGACTCTTATCTCCAAGTGGATCAATGGCTCAAGTGGTAGAGCTCTAGCCTTGAGCAAAAAAGCTCAGGGACAGTGCTCAAGCCCCCAGTTCAAGCCCCAGGACCAGGGTGCTCACATGCACACACACACACACACACACACACATATTTGTCAACAAGAATTAAAAAGAGCTACAACAGAGAACCAAGAAAGAGACTACTTTGGAATACATTAGAGAAGCAACTTAAAGTAACAGGAATCTGACTGCAGCCAAGCGTGCCTTTCTTCACAATCCCACCTTGGCTAACTCTACTCACTAGAAGTCACAAGGGAGAAACTGGTGGCTCTCATGAGAATCCACTGACTGGCACATGCATTCTGGTTATTTTGGAGATGGAGTCTTGCAGACTTTGCTATGTTTAAGGCAACACACACACACACACACACACACACACACACACACACACACACACACCCTCAAGTATTCATTTGGATTCAAATGTTCTCACTCCTTTTTTCATTTCCTATACAGTCCAGGATTGAAAATGCCTTTGGCGCACAGGTGTGGTGGTGCACTTCTGTAATCCCAGTACTGGAGAGGAAGAGGCAGGAACACCATGAGGTCAAGACCAGACTGATCTTACATAGGAAGAACTTGTCTCAAAAACAGAAGGTCTTTGGTTGTAAATTTATATGTATACTTCTGTCTTTTATAATCCTCTCTCTCCCTCTCTCTCCATCTCTTTCCCTCCCTTCCTGCCCTCCCTCATGAATTCAGAGCATTGTACTTGCTAAGAAAGCACCCCATCACTTTGCCATGTACCCAGTCCATATACACTCTCTCGATAACCAAGAACTGTTGCCTGGCGTGGGTTAGAACAGTTTGGCAGGGGCTGGGAATGTGGCTTAGTGGTAGAGTGCTTGCCTCACATCCATGAAGCTCTGGGTTTGATCCCTCAGTACCACAGAAACAGAAAAGGCCAGAAGTGGTGCTGTGGCTCAAGTGGTAGAGTGCTAGCCTTGAGCAAAAGCAGCTCAGGGACAGTGCCCGTACCTTGAGTTCAAGCCCCAAGACTGGCACAAAAAAACAAAAAAAATCAGGCAGAGCTGTGTTAGTTAGCTATTACTTCATCACTAATTACTCTTCACTATTCATCTCCATCCTACCACCACTCTAAGAAAATCCTTCCTAGAACCTGAAGATAACCGTTTGTATCTGATATCCATCTAAGAAGATCAGAGCAATAGTGGTGACTGGTCTTCATTAGAACTTGCCAACAATACAAGGCTGTGGTTTACTACTGCAGTCACCTGTGAAACCAAGCTTTGTCTTCCTGAGTGGAGACGAATCCCATGAGCACTGAAATGGATGATCATCCACCAAAATCACCATGCCAATCCACACACCACCACTCAGTAGCCACCTCTTCTCAAAGAAACAGTACCAATCCACCAACTAAAAGTATTCAGGAGATTTAAACCTTAACAAATCCTAGACCCAGATGCTTATATCCCAGTGAAAGATTATAAAATTCATGAAGAAACCAGGCAATATGTCCCCCCCCCAAAAAAAAACAAACATCACAGTAAAAACTTAGTGACAGTGAAGAGGAAGAAACTCCAAACAAAGAGCTCAATAAAATGATGAGTGGTTCATGAAATAAACCTGTGTACAAACCTGGACAAATTCGAAGAGGATTCAAATAGATAACAAGAGAAATCAAAAGAAGAGAATATAGACAATTGAATTAACTAAAGAAGGCAATGAAAGATTTGAAAGAAGAATTCATTAAGGAGATGGAATTTTTTTTATAATATGGAAATGAAGAGTTCAATTGTCCAGGTAACTCAGTTGAGAGGTTGGAGGCATGGGTCAGTTGGTGGAGCACTAGCCAATGAGCAAAAGCAACCTGTACCAAGTTTGAGTTCCAGTCTCAGACCTAAAAACAACAAAAACTAGTTGAAAGTCTAGGTAACAGAAAAATTTGAAAACAGAATACCAGAAGTTGGAGACCAAGCAGTGAAATTAGATCAAACAACCAAAGACATTGGTGTAGAGGTGGGGGGGGGGGACACTTAGAAGATACCAAGGGGACTTGAGACCTCTCAGACTGCAGTTAAAAGACCAAATCTATGAATGATGGGGCTAGACGAGGAAGAAGAAAAGAAAATTCAAGTTATTGAGAGCCTATTTAACAAAATAATGGCAGAAAACTCCAAACTCAAGAATCATCTTCATGAGGGGAAGCTTAAAGAATTCCAAGTTTAGTCAGGTGCCTGTGACTTACGTCTATGATCCTAGCTACCCAAGAGGCTGAGAGCTGAGGATTGCAGTTCAAAGCCAACTCAGGCAGAAAAGTTCCCTTGAGACTCTTATCTCCAATACACTACTCAAAAAAGCCAGAAGTGGTGCTGTGGCTCAAGTGGTAGAGCACTAGTGTTGAGTAAAAAGAGGCTCAGGGACAGCACCCACATGCTGAGTTCAAGCCCCAGAACCAGCAAAAAAAAAATAATAATAATCAGAGAAGAAATAATCCTAGACACATAATAGTAATAACACTAAGTGTACAGAATATTGAAAGCTATGAAACAGAGGAGACAAATGGGAAGTCCACTAGAAAGAGATTTCTTGACAAAGACACAGAAATGCAAGGAAAGCATAGAAAGACATTACTAAAAGATAAGAATTGAGAATGTGGCTTAGTGGTAGAGTGTTTGCCTAGCATGCATGAAGAAGCCTGGGTTCAATTCCTCGGTACCACATACACAAAAAAGCCAGAGGTGGCGCTGTGGCTCAAGTCTAAACAGTGCTAGCAAAAAAAAAAAAAAAAGGTAAGAATTGAAAGACAAGAATTGCCAACCCAGACTACTTTACCAAAGAAGCTATCCATCAAAATGGATGGAGAAATAATAATCTTTTGTGATAAACTAAAGCTCAACAAATTCATGACTACTAAAGTAGTGCTGAAAAAGAGACAGAGAACCAGACAGAAGCTGTATCCTTGTTATGATTGACTCTGAAAGTCACATAGCATTTTTCCTACCAGTCATTGATTAGAACGATGCCACACTTCTGCCTGACTTCAGAGGGAGGGAACACAGGCCCTCACTTCCAGAGGAAGAATCAAACCCATGGTAAGAAGAGTGTACGCAGTGAGACATAGCTAGAGATTCAGCCCTCTTTGGAAAATACAACCTTCTGCCACAGAATTCTGCTTTATGCTGACTTCTGTAGGGATATGATCTCTGGTGCAATGATTTCACCAATGAGAGGGTCTGGGTGAATTCTAACAGATCGAGAGGGAATATTAGATGTCTGGTGACATGGAGAAGATGGGATTGGAAAGGTATGCTAAGGCCAATTTGAGAGCACCTGGAATGACATTACATTTTTCCACCAGGGAGCCATAGAAGTTTACAGCCAAGATTGCGGTCATGGCCCCAGAGAGGGTGAATGAGAAAAGGACAAGAGGAACTAATGAAAGTGATCCAGGTGAGAAAAGTTGAAGATTTAGCCAGTGGCACTTGTCTACATCAATTGAACATTTTTGGTTGTCCTTAATTACAAAAACACTTAGGACTCAAATAATTAGAGCATTTAATATGATTAGATTTCAAAGTTTTTTTTTTTTTTTTTGGGTCCGGTCATGGGGCCTGAACTCTGGGCCTGGACGCTGTCCCTCAGCTCTTCAGCTCAAGGCTAGCACTCTACCACTTGAGCCACAGCCGGCTTTTTTCTTTTTGCTTATGTGGTGCTGAGGAATCGAACCCAGGGCCTCTGGCATGAAAGACATGTGCTCTACCACTGAGCCACCTTCCCAGCCTAGATTTCAAAGTTTTATTATTTATTTATTTATTTATTTTGCCATCATGGGGCTTGAATTCCGGTGCACTGTCCCTGAGCTTCTGTTTGTTCAAGGCTAGCACTCTACCACTTGAGCCACAGCACCACTTCCAGCTTTTTCTGTTTATGTGGTACTGAGAAATTGAACTCAGGGCTTCATGGATGCTAGGCAAGCACTCTATTACTAAGCCACATTGCCAGCCCATATTTCAAGGTTTTAAAATAGCCACTTGATAGTTTTGTATTTGTAATAGTACACATACCAAATAAACAAATTTGCTTGAAGTATTACACTATTTCACACATGACTGAAATTTTATAAAGCACTGATTTTACTCGTAAACTCCATACTGTCCCTCCACTGCTTCCTTTTGGATTTGTTGTAAGTTTATCAAATAAATTCTTTCAGTCCCTCTGTCTACCTTTGCTGACTTGACTTCATCTTTCTAGTAAGCCAACAAAATTCACTGAGCAAATTTCATGGCTGAAGTATGCTTTAAAAGTTTGAGAGAGCCGAGCGCCAGTGGCTCACACCTGTAATCCTAGCTACTCAGGAGGCTGAGATCTGAGGATCTCGGTTCAAAGCCAGCCCGGGCAGGAAAGTCTGTGAGACTCTTATCTCCAATAAACCACTCCAAAACCAGAAGTGGAGCTGTAGCTCAAGTGGTAGAGCGATCGCCTTGAGCTGAAGAGCACAGGGACAAAGCCCAAGCCCAGAGTTCAAGCCCTACAACCAACCAAAAAAACAAAAACAAAAAAGTGTGAGAGAGAAGCCAGGCACCGGTGGCTCACGCCTGTAATCCTAGCTACTCAGGAAGCTGAGATCTGAGGATTGTGGTTCAAAGCCAGGCCAGGCAGGAAAGTTTGTGAGACTCTTATCTCCAATGAACCACCAGAAAACCAGAAGTGGCGTTGTGGCTCAAGTGGTAGAGCACTAGTCTTGAGCTGCAGAGCTCAGGGACAGCACCCAGGCTGTGAGTTCAAGCCCCACGGCTGACTAAAAAAAAAAAAGTTTGAGAGACTCAGGGGAGAGAGGAGGATATGGCAAACATCTCAAGAATCTGATAAAATGTCCCAGGTGAGTGCGATGTCTTGTGAAGTGGGTGGTGGCGGGAGCCAGAGGCCCTGTGAATTAGGTGAACATTGCCACCTGTGTTAGGTCACAGGGGTCACAGGCGCTTCTGGCCTTGGAAATGAGAACTTTGTGTGACACGGGGTGTTCACTCAGCACTTTAAAAAGGTTTTATTAACTTCATTGTTATATGAAGGTAGTGTACAATGTACAGAGGGATTCCAATTACATGAGTCAGGTAATGAGCACATTTGCTTTCATACCGTGTCTCCCTGCCCTCACTCCCTCCCAGCCCCACCCACGAGTTGTACAGTTCACTTTCATCCGTGCCCGGTGAGCTCCATGGCTGCACTTTTTCACCCTTTCTCCCTCCGGTTCTGTGCCCTCCCCCCCCCAAAGATATACATGTGAATACACCATACAGAAAGAAAAGAAGACGGGGAGGTGGGGGGGGAGTGGTAAAAGGGAGAAAATGAGGGAGGGTAACGATTTTAAAGGAAAAGTACTCATTGCCTTACTTATATAACTAACCCCCCTGTCATCCCCTTTACAATAAAATTGTTATAAAAGACAGAATCATCAAAAATTAAGGACATAAAAGAAGAGTTCTCTTGTTTCTGTATCGTGGAATTCAGTTCTGTGTGTGTGTGTGTGAATATATATTATAAAGCAACATGTAGGTATTGCACCTTTGTGTTTCTGTACTAAGGGTATCTGCTTTTGGTCTCACTGAGCATGAGTATCTAGAATCCTGTAGAATTTTATCATATCCCGGTGCATTTTAGATCCACTTTCTGTGCATTGGAGAGAACATCGCTCAGCATTGTGCACGTGAGTCTCTCAGGATGAGTGGCAGTGAGCAGCCTTTCCGTGCTGACAGCCTCACCCTGCGGCGCCGGCCCTGAGCCCGGTGACCAGCGCCGGCCCTGTGCCCGGTGACCAGCGCCGGCCCTGTGCCCGGTGACCAGCGCCGGCCCTGTGCCCGGTGACCAGCCCCGGCCCTGTGCCCGGTGACCAGCGCCGGCCCTGTGCCCGGTGACCAGCAGAGATTGCTACCCACACACCGTGACGGGTTCTGGCCTTTCACCTGACCCGGTGTAGGTACACTTACAACGCGGACTTGAGCTGAATTTGGCTTTGGCTTGCTTTGTTTAAACTCTTGACTAGCTGTCTAAACACACCGCGGCACGAGTTATGGTCTTGCCATCCTTCTATCAAGGCTGGCCTTTTATTTGCCTTTTTCTTCTTGCTCTTGAAACACACTCGAGTCTAGGCTTTGTCAGGTTGATACATGGCTTACTTTGGGGGTTGTATAGGCTGAAACCATATACACATTCCACAGCCTGCTGCGTTTCTGCTCTGAAGTCAAGAAGATGAGCCTTGAACCCTTAGAGGGACATGCAAGGAAAGGGTACACCCCAACTTAGTACTAAAAGAGAGAAGGGGCCTCAGAACTCAAGCTGGTACACTTTAAAAGGGGGTGCTGGAGAGAGGGAGAGAGCAGCTGCAGATGCTTGCGTGGTGAATGTCCTCCTGAGAGAAGCTGTTGTCCTGAAGAGGATCGGAGACTCTCTAGGTAGAGACTTTCCAGAGAATGCTTTAAGCAGGACTGACAGACTGTCTTCAAGAAAAGGTGTGAAAGGAATTCAATTCAATGAAATGGATTTGTCGGTAACTTTCCACTTACCTTTCTTCCCTTAGACATCATCAGTAAGTCTGTGAAGACAAGTTTGTATGAAGGACTCATGCTGAAGAATAGATCTTTGGGGCTGGAATTGTGGCTCAGTGTAGAGTGCTTGCCTAGCATGTATGAAGCCCTGGCTTCAATTCCTCAGTACCACATACACAGAAAAAGCTGGAAGTGATGCTGTGGCTCAAGTGGTAGAGTGCTAGTCCTGAGCAAACAAAGCTCAGGGACAGTGCCTAGGCCCTGAGTTCAAGCTCCAGCACTGGGAAGGAAGAAGGAGGAGGAGGAGCAGGAGGAGGAGGAGCAGGAGGAGGAGGAGCAGGAGGAGGAGGAGATCTTTTGTAGCTGGGCACCAGTGGCTCACACCTGTAACCCTAGCAGCTCAGGAGCCTGAGATCTGAGGATTGCAGTTCTAGGCCAGCCCAGGCAGGAAAGTCCATGAAACTCTTATCTCTAATTAATCACCAGAAAACCAGCAGTGGCACTGTAACTCAAATTAGTAGAGTGCTAGCCTTGAATGAAAAGGCTCAGGGACAGCAGGCAAGCCCTGAGTTCAAACCCCACAACTGACGCACACACCCAAAAAAATGTCTCTAAGTTACTTGCAACACAGACAAATTGTACTCAGTCAATCAGTGCTCCGTGGCAGCTGCTTTGTAGCACAGGAAAACAAAACAAAACAATAACAACCAAAAAAAAAATCCTAACTGGAGCCAGTGGCTCAGGCCTGTAACCCTAGCTACTCAGTAAGCAGAGATCTGAGGATTTCAGTTTGAAGCCAGGCTGGGCAGCAAAATCTGTGAGACTCTTATCTCTAATTAACTGCAAAAACCCAGAAATGGAGCTGTGGCTCAAGTGGTAGAGCATTACCTTTGAGCACAAAAGCTCAGGGACAGTGCCCAGGCCTTGAGCTCAAGCCCCAGGACCAGGATACATCACACACACACACACACACACACCTGGAAGTGGCACAAATTTTCTTGGCCAGTTTGTGGCAGATGGCAGACTGACAGGAAGGGTCCAGAGCAGGGAGGGATCCTGTGAGGCCAGCCGTGAGCTCTGCGTCCTTCGGGATGGACTGGCAATCACAGCACACAGTATGTACACAGGATGCCCATCAGTCCCTGAAACTTCCTGCCCCACGACACACCAAAGACAGCTGAAAGTCACTACTCAGTCACTTTAGAGCCTCCCACGGGCCCGCATAGGATAAAGGGCAGGAGCTATGTCCCCCCACCCCCATCCCCACCCCTGTCAGTTGTAGGGCTTGAGTTCAGGGCCTGGGCGCTGTCCCTGAGCTCTTATGCTCCAGGCTAGTGCTCTACCACTTTGAGCCACAGCACCACTTCTGGTTTTCTGGTGGTTCATTGGCGATAAGGGTCTCACAGGCTTTCCTGCCTGGGCTAGCTTTGATTTGTGATCCTCAGATCTCAGCCTCCTGTGTAGCTAGGATTACCAATGTGAGCCCCCAGCTCCCAGCTTAGGAGCTGTGTTTTCTAATAAAGCAAAGCACAGGTGACAGGGTGTGGGGATCGTGGGCTGCTCCAACTCTGGAGGGAAGCAGGAAGCTAGAGTTACAGCACGCTCATGGCCTCTGCTTAATCGGGACCTACAGCACCTGCCCTAGGGCTAGTGATCCTTCAGGGGGGCTGGGGGATGGCAGCTGGCTCAGTGTGTGAGCACTGACCCAAACAAACAAGCCTGAGATGCAACATCTCATCTTCGAAGCAGAGCAAGTGCAGGAACAAACCCCAGGCCCACCCCCCCCCCAATAAAAAAGAGCAGCAACTTCAGGGCAAACTGGGGAGATCAGGGGAGCCACTGCAGCCCAGGGAGGAGGGAGGAGGGAAACCCGCCATGTGAACCAGGCCTTCTGAACGTCTGACTCCCCACGGAAAGCAGCCCCGGTGGGAAGATGTGCGGGTGCCCCAGGAGACAAAGAAGTAGAAAAGCCCTGAAAATGAAGGTTTTATTCATGGAAGGAAATCCTGGAGGAAATGGAGAAGAATAGGAGTCCAAAGGCAGGGAAGAATAGGAGTCTAAAGATGGCGCAGGGAAGACGCCCCCTCGTCAGCTGAAATGGGGGAGGAGGGCTGTAGGGTCAGGAGGCTGCTGTCTTTGTCCTGATGGGGAGGTCCAGCCTGACGTGGTGGAGGAGGAGTCAGCCTGGAGCCGCAGCCGTGGCTCAGGCACCGGCAGAATGTGGCTCAGGCGCTGGCATCAGAGATCCTCTAGCTCCAGGTTCCGATGCATGGCTGATGTCCTGGCAGCTGGGGAACATGTCTCTTTTTGGACATTGTTTCTAGCCGGTCGCTCACATCTGTCATCCTAGCTACTCAGGAGGCTGCTCCCAGTTCAAAGCCAGCCCGGGCAGGAAAGTCCATCAGACTCTTACCTGCAATGAACTAGCGGAAAACCACAAGTGGCAATGTGGCTCCAGTGACAGAGCACTAGCAGCCTTGAGCCAAAAAGCTCAGGGACAGCGCCCAGGCCCTGAGTACAAGCCCCACGACTGGCAAGAAAAGAAAGAAAGAAAAAATGCTAAGCCAAGAGAAGTGGCCAGCCCTGTAGGCGGCAGATAGAACTCTTATCTACCAATTTGACTTATAAAACTTCTGCAAAGTTCCCTTAATTCCTTCTCTCTCTCCCCATTCCATCTACCCACCCCCCCCCACAGAGAAGATGCCCCTATGTTGCCCAATCTGGCCTCTATTCCTGATCTTCCTCCTCCTCTGCCTGCCTAGCTAGTCCTCCTTTTAAAAATGAAAAAAGAGCCAGATAGAGTGAATACCTTGTCTCACCCAGAAAGTTGCTCCCTAATAGGAGAGATGTTTTTTATTTAAACAACTAGTCACTATTGATTGACAAGATACTGCGTGGGGCCTCTTAACTTTAAACACAGATCTTTCAACCTTGGAAGAACTGCGTGGAAGGAAAGAAGTTCTTCATCCACCACCTCCCCGCCCCACCCCACCCCACCCCCTCCACCCCCTGCTGCCAATCCTGCATTTCTTATTTTGTCCCAAGTTGAGAGCTAAGATTGCTCTGGTTGGGCTGAAACTTGAGGATGGCCATCATCCAAAATGAAAGCTGTGTCCAGCTGGCCTAAACACTCCAGATGTTGCTCTACAAGAGCCCAAATGTCAGAGACAGGAGATCACCTCCACCCAGCACCTCTGAGGAAACGAAGGAGCCTGGCCAAGCAGAGTTTCTTTGGCCGCCCTGTGACCCAGCTCTGCAGGTTGCCGTTAGAGACAGGGCACTTTCTGAAGTAATGTTCTTTGAGCACTTACTTGGTGGCAAGCTGTGAGACGGCAGAGAAGACAGGGGCAGGAAGAGCTGGGGGCTGTGCTGTTCTCTGTCCCTGCCTTGTCTATTTGGTGTTAGTTGGTCTTCTGTGACTATAACAGAATATCCACAGTGGCCAGCGCAGACAGAGAAAGGCTGGTTTGGGCTCACTGTTTCTATAGTTCCAGATGGACTAACCTTGTTGCATTGGCTTAGTAATAATAAGTACATCTTGGCGGGAGCACAGAGTGAAGCACCTCCCTCAAGAGACAGGAAGCAAAGAGAGAGAGAGCAAGGGGCTGGGGCCCCACAATCCCCTTGGGGCACGCCCCCAATTAGGCCTCACTGCTCATTAATTCAGCAATGGCAACTCCTGGAAATCACACCTGATGGCCTTTGGGTAGACATTCAACACCTGTGTTGTGGTTGTGACCACTGCTGATGTGGAACTTGAAAAAAGTCTAAAGCCAGGTACCGGTGGCTCACGCCTGTCATCCCAGCTACCCAGGGAGCTGAGACCTGAGGATCACTGCTCAGAGCAAGGCAGGAAAGCTTGTAAGACTCTTATCACCAATAAACTACTCAGAAAAAGCCAGCAGTGGTGCTGTGGCTCAAGTGGTAGAACACCAGCCTTGAGCAAAAGAAGTTTGGAGACAGAGCCCAGGCCCTGAGTTCAGCCCAGGACAGGAAGGAAGAAAGAGAGAAAGAGAGGAAGGAAGGAAGGAAGGAAGGAAGGAAGGAAGGAAGGAAGGAAGGAAGGAAGGAAGGAAGGAAGGAAGGAAGGAAGGGAGGAAGGAAGGGAGGGAGGGAGGGAGGGAAGTTCACTATTGAGAGGTGTCTGAACTCCTGTAGTGGGTGGGAGATGAGTCTCACACAGTAAGAATTGTTTGAAAGAGCTTCAAGTGGTCAGTCTTGGTTTGGTGTCCATGGCTTTGAATGGTTGCCCAGGCCTTCTCTTTTAGGTCATAAATGGGGGTGTGAGTTTGTGCTTTTGAGCACAGGAAGCAGGCAGTTACACAGCAACAGGGCTGGGGGCGGGCGGGGCAGCATTCCCCCGTGGAAGGAAGCACAGGGCATTCAAAGCCGGCATTCCCACGACAAGACTTCCCAGTGTAGTCGGGACGGGCGCCTGGGACCCCAGACCAGGCTGGAGAGCTTCAGGCTGACGGCCTGCCGGGTTGTGCGTGCCCAGGCCCTGGCCACACTTCCTTCTTAGAGGGTGAGGAGGGGATTGTTAATAGCACCTCTGTCTCTCGTGGAAGCACCCCCAGTGTGGACACTTGGTGTGTTTACAAACAGCCTCTACGGAGCCGGGCTTTTATGGGCCCAGGGGCATAAAGACCAGAGGGCCGAGCTGAGAACCGTTCAGACCATGAAAGAAACAGGGTTTGACCTGGAAGGGGGAGACAAAGCAGAGCTGGGCTGTGTCCTAAGTAACTGACCTTGACCCTTGACCCGCTGCACTGAGATCACTTGGGACACTGATCTGTGCAGAGGGACACAGGGTGCCCTGGGAGCAACCGCATCTGAAGTGTGGGAACGGAGAGTTCCCCGAGAGCAAGAGGCGGGGTGACCCTTCACCCCAGGTGCAGCTGTGCTCAGGGCTGGCTCTGCTTGTGACCTGCGGGGGGGTCAGGGGGTGCAGGCATCTCCAGGGGATGAAGATGCTCCTGAGGAAACCAAGAGAAGGCTGAGTGATAGCCAGAGAAAAGGAGTCATGGCCTTTGCACACATACCTAGAGCCCGGGGCTGTGCCCCGCCCAAGCGGACAGGAAGGCCGGAGTGGAGAGCAGAACAACAGGAAGCAGGGAGGTGGGGAGGCTGGCCCGGGGGGCGCGGGGCACTTGGTGGGGGGGCAGGAAGTTGACAGCCAGGAGTGGCCATTCATGAAGGATGGCTGTCACACTCTGTTCTGGAAAGGGCACCTGGGTCCCAGACAGGATGACACTGGACACCCAGACAACCACCTCCAATCCCAGCCTCCGCCTACCAGCTTGTGACCTAGCTGCAAAAATGGGGGCGGGGGGGGGAGAGAAACAGAGACAGAGAGACAGAAAGAAACAAAGAAACAGAGAGAGACATACATAGAGACAGAGACACAGAGGCAGAGAAATACAGAGACACAGACACAGAGAGAGGCTCTGGGGACCCCCCTGAGCTGAAGGGGACACTTGGCTTCAGGGGAGGAGATGGCACGCAGCAGCACATGCACATGGCAGACGTTGTTGAAGCGCCCGTTCACTGGAGCTCTTCTTCTCCTCTGTGGCCTTAGAGTTCATCACCACCCAAAGCCACGCGTTCTTCCAACCCCAGTGCCCAGACGGCCACGGCCACGAGGCTGCCCCCTCCGCGGCTCCGCACCCCCGAGGCTCCGCACCCCCCAGCACCTCCTGGGGCAGAGGGCGCTGGCGCTGGCTCTGTTTGTGCCTCCTGTTGTTCGTACTCGGCATAGCAGCCAGGCTTGGGAAGCAGTGGTGCGGTCGCTGGGGAGTTTTGTTCTTAACTTGGTTGAACTGGTGCTTGTTTCTTGATTTTAATTTAGGGTTTGGTGTGTGTGTGTGTAGACCTCGGATGTGTCTGCTAGCTTCCTGAGGTGGCTGTAGCCACCACAAATGTGGTAGGCTAAAACACCACAAACCTACTGTAGGTCAGAAGCCTGAAAGTAAGGGATTTCCTGAGCCAACGCCTTCAAAGGCTCTGGCAAGAGAATCTATGCCTTGCGTTTTCCAGCTCCTGCTGGTGCTAGCATCCCTTGGCTTGTGGCTCCACCACTCCAATCTCAGCCTCTGTCTGCACATGGCTTCCTCCCTTTGTCTCTCTTAGGAGGTTATTTATCCTCATCAAATTTAGGTCTCAGCAGGTAATCTACAATAATCTTAGTTCAAGATTCTTAGCCAGATGCTGGTGGCTCACACTTGTAATCCTAGCTATCTACTTAGGAGGCTGAGATCTGAAGACTGAGGTTCAAAAGCCAGCTCAGGCAGAAAAGCCCATGAGACACTTCAATTAACCATCAAGAAGATAGAAGTAGCAGTGAGGATCAAGGGTTAGAGTTCAAGCTTTGATTGGAAAGGGAGGGCATAAAGGCTTGAGTTCAAACCCCAGTCCGGCACTAATAAATAGAAGCTCTTTAATTCAATTACATGCTTGGGGGTGGGGTAGGGCAGGGAACAATTCAATCCATTAGCAATGTTCTTCCATATCATAAGAAACAGTTTCAAACCACTACACACACAGAGGCATTCAGCATTAAGGACAACCTACACGGAAGCAGTCAAGATGAGGTTAGCCAAATGCAGAGATGGGCGTGCGGAAACACACACTAGATCTGGGACCAGAATTCAGCACTCGGGTCTGGAGATAAAGAGTCTCGGATTTGTCTGCCGAGGCTGGCTTCAAACCACCATTCTCACCAGAAGGCGAAGCAGGTCGTGCGAGCTTCCTGAGCATGGCTCTCGGCCGCGGGCATCTGTTGGCCATCTAGAGGAAATGCTGGCACCCGAGGAGCTCCGCATTCGCTCACACAAGAATCACACCCAGGTCGCGATTTGCATTCTCCTATCTCAGCAAAAGGCCTCACGAGACATTCCTGAGTTTCAGTGGGAGGAAAAATGAGTTGCTTTATGAGCGCTCGCAGCCTGTGTCTGGACTGTTGACTGCTACAATCTGCTGAAGTGTCACAAGCTTATCTACAAACCCGGCCTGGGCAGCAAACCCAGGCTGAACACCGTGGATTCCACCAGCTCCGCTGTGGCTCTTGGGTCACCTCTCAAGAAGCCCTTCGTGTGTGTGCCGGGCTGGGCTGGATGGCCTAGCAAGCCCTGGGGGAAGCAGAGAACCTGCACTCTCTGCTCCCTGCCTGGGCCCCTCTCCCTCATCACCGTCTCTCCCTCACCCCCCAGTCCTCCAGCTCTGTACCCAAACAAAATGGGGGCCTGAGGGCTGGAGGAAAGAAGTAGATTGTGCCCCAGGGGACAGCCTCACTACTCAGGAGACTGGTCCCAAGATAACAATTCGAAGCCAGACTAGGCACAAATCCTTGAGATGCTGATCTCCAATTAGCCAACAAAAACCTGACTAGAGGTGTGGCTCAAGAGGTTCAGTGCCAGCTATGAATAAAAATGCTGAGCAAGAGTACAACTCCCTGAGTTCAAGCACTTGTACTGACACATGTGTGTGTGTGCGCGCGCGCGCACGCACACACACACACACACACACAAGGCCCCAGTCACACTGGCTTAGAACCCACTCTACTGTGATCTTAATTTGATTGTATCTGTAAACCCCACATACGAATCCAGTCAAATTTATAAAGTGCAGCGAATTGTTTGTTTTTGCCAGTTCTAGAGCTTGAACTCGGGGTCTGGGCACCGTCCCTGAGCTTCTTTTGCTCAAGGCTAGTGCTCTACCACTTAAGCCACAGCGCCACTTACAGTTTTCTGAGTGGTTTATTGGAGATAAGAGTCTCACAGACTTTTCCTGCTCAGGCTGGCTTTGAACCTCAGATCTCAGCCTCCTGAGTAGCAAGAATTAAAGGCATGAGCCACCAGCACCCAGCCTTCAGCATATCTTTTGAGAGGCAACTGAACCCCAAACAGAAAGCATCATCTATCATCTGACACCCACATAACAGAATCTACAATAGTCAGGATGTGAACCTCAGAACTTCAGCCATATTGAGTTTTCCCTTATTGGACTCCAGAGAATAAATTTGGTCATTCTTGCCAAAGGCCTTTCAATTATTATGAAGTCCTTCCAGCCAGCCTTCAATGTTTCTTTATAGTTCAGTTTTCCAGATTTTCCATGAAGATCTTACAATCTGGCAATAGCTAGATGGAGAACCATTCTCACAGGCAACCATAGCTAAAGATACCAAATGTAGACCTGGTCGGGCAGACCGGCATTAGTGTATGCATCACATTCTGGGCTGTAAGAATGTCAGTTTTGCATTGAGGTGTCTGTTGCTTGTCTTGCAGAGAATCATTGGGGTTTTTTTTGGTCCAGTTGTGGGGCCTGAACTCTGGGCGTGGGCGCTGTCCCTCAGCTCTTCAGCTCAAGGCTAGTGCTCTACCACTTGAGCAACAGCGCCACTTCTGGCTTTTTTTTTCTTTTTGCTTTATGGTGCTGAGGAATCGAACCCAGGGCCTCATGCATGCAAGGCAAGTGCTCTACCACTGAGCCATCTTTCCAGCCCCAGTCATTGGGTTTTTGGGGGAGTGTTTGGGGGTGTATGCACTTGTATGCCCATCTTGGAGCTTGAATTCAGGGTGTGGGCCCCATCCCTAAGTTTTTCGCTCAAGGTTAGTGCTCCATCAGTCGAGCCACAACTCCCAAGTTTTTGGTGATTAACTGGAGATGAGAGTCTCCTAGACTCAGCCTTCTGAGGAGCTGGAATTATAGGCATGAGCCACCAGTGCCTTGCAGGCATCATAGATTTTGAAAAGTTCAGCTAGATTGTTGATTCCAATCAAGTTTGTAGTCAACTGAAATCTCGGAGCTATTCCATAGCCATTTTGGGGAAAGGTCACCTCTCACATGATCTGTGCTGTTTCTCTAAGAATCTTCTGCACATTGAGCTCTGTTACATTCTCCTTATCTCTCTCTGTACTTCTTGTCATTCCTGCATTGGTCATACAACCCCCAACTGCGGTCATCTGGCTTTCCAGTAGAAAAGTGACAAGGCAGAGAATGAGTATGATGGTACTATGAAGACTCCACTACGCTGGGCTAGACTATCATTGGTCATTTCTTAATCATCAACAATACACAGAAAAGTGCACAAACATGAATAGATAGCAAATGAACACAGAGCACATGCCTGTGCACCCACCATGTCAAGAAGAGAACTCTAGGCTGGGAGGTTTTACTAAGCATAGTTCTCTTGAAATCTTCAAGCCTGTTTAGTAATTATTATCAAACTTGGTCCACAGATGATTGAGTCAAACTCAGAAAGGTGAAGTGATTTGTCTAGAGAAAGAGGAAAGAACAGAAAAGTCCCAGCAGGCATTTTGCAGTTCCACTGTTGGCTCTGGTCTTCAGATGGGAAACCTGGTGTCAGTGGCTCACACCTGTAATCCTACCTACTCAGGAGGCTGAGATCTGAGGATCCAGCCTAAGCAGGAAAGTCTGTGAGACTCTTATCTCCAATTAACTACTAAAAAAGCAGAAATGGCACTGTGGCTTAAAGTGGTAGAGTGCTAGCCTTGGGTAAAACAGCTCAGGGACAGTGCCCAGGCCCTGAGTTCAAGCCACACTCTGGAGCCAATGAAGTTTATAAGAACTTGGTTTTTGAATAAAATAAATTCAAAGAATAGTCCTGGGCCTTTCAGACCAGTCAAGTTGGCAGACTTTAAATACTACTGGTTCATCGGGGTTTCCAGAAGTCTTAGAAAATTGAGATCTGGAACTTCAGGGTTAAAATGACAGGCAGGTGAAGCCAGGCACTGGTGGCTCATGCCTGTTATCCTAGCTACTCAGGAGGCTGAGATGTGAGGATTGTGGTTCAAAGCCAGTCTGGGCAGGAAAGTCCATGAGACTCTTATCTCCTATTAACCACCAGAAAACCAGAAGTGGCGCTGTGGCTCAAGCGGTAGAGCGCTACAGCACCTTGAGCTGAAGTGCTCAGAGACAGAGCCCAGGCCCAGAGTTCAAGCCCTATGACCGACCAAAACAAAAAACAAAAAAAGACAGGCAGGTGAGACCCAGGGAGATTACCAGGGAGGAGCGGGAATGGTCTTGGAGAACTGAGAACTGGGCTTTGGAGAAGAGCCAATAACTCACTATCACCTGTACCCAGGGTGGGGGTCCACACGTGACAGTGATGGCCAGATGATGGCGTCACAAATGGCCGGCTGCTGAGAACACTGGAGAAGGCCAACCCTGGCTCGACAGAGTGATTTAAAAGCAAGTCTGGGGCTGGGATGTAGCTCAGTGGCAAAGCGCTTGCCTAGCAAGCGCAACGTCCTGGGTTCGATCCCCAGTACCAAAAAAGAAAAGACAAAAAAAAAATACAGTTAAAAGCAAGTCTGAAAAACCTAAAACACCAAACTAGTCCTATTATTTCCCTGCTTAAAAGTCTCTGGAATGTTCTCACCCTCTCTGCTATCTCCCTTTTCCTGATAAAACCCCTCCTCCACCCAGATTCAGCACTGGCTCCTCCGGGAGGCGTCGGGAGCCTTTCTAAGCTTGACTTAGTCAGTTCCTCTGTGCAGACCTTAAGGGACTCCCTAACTCTTACAGTTGGGGCCTCTAGCTCAAGACTGGAATTCTGTTTCCTGGATGACCTCTGCCACGAAGGAAGGATCTGGGCAGAAAGAGGATGATTTATTCACTTCCTCGCATTCCCGCTGCTCAGCAAAGTGCCCGGACAAAGGGAGCAGGGCAGCCCTTGTGCTGCAGCAGTGGGGAGGGGTAGACAGCGTCGGGGAGGCTGCAGAGATGGAGGCTACTGGGAACTTTAGGACAGTGATTCCTAAATCCTGGTCAGCCTCAAAGCATTTTCAGGAGCCCTAGGGTATTTCACAATGCAGATACTCAGACAGCTTCCAAGGGTACTGACTCAGCATCCTTGGAAGAAGAATCTTGAATTCTTTTAAAAGTCCCTCCGGCGATTCTGATACTTGTCTAGTTGGGCAGCCACTGCCAAGATATTTCTTAGAGAACTCCCAGAAGGCAGAGAAGGGGACAGGAAAGACCCTAGACTTAATCCAGGTGTCTGAAGGGAGGGAACAGTGGAGAAGGCAGGTCCCCTGGGCATCAGCTGGGGCTCAGTCACTGTGACCTTGAGGTGACCTGGCTGTTTGGATGAGAAAAGGAGAAGCTGCTGTAATCACTCTGTTCACTGTACTTTTTTTTTTCTTTTCTTTTTTTTTTTGTTGGTCGTGGGGCCTGAACTCTGGGCCTGGGCTCTTTAGCTCCTCAGCTCAAGGCAAGCGCTCTACCACTAAGCCACCTTCCCAGTCCCTGTTTGCTGTAGTTTTGCAGAAGGAGGTGGAAATGGCTTTTACTTCCTTTCCTTCCTTCTTTCTTTCTTTCGCTCTTTCTTTCTTTCTTCCTTCCTTCCTTCCTTCCTTCCTCCATCCCTTCCTCTCTCCCTTCCTTCCTTCCTTCCTCCCTCCCTTCCTTCCTTCCTTCCTTCTTTTCTGTTAGTCAGTTATGGGGCTTGAACTCTGAGCCTGGGAGCTTTCCCTCAGCTCTTCAGGTCAAGGCTAGCACTCTACCACTTGAGCCACAGCACTACTTCTGGTTTTCTGGTAGTTTATTGAAGAGTCTCACGGACTTTCCTGCCCAGGCTGGCTTTGAACCTCGATCCTCAGATTTCAGCCTCCTGAGTAGCTAGGATTACAGGCCTGAGCCATTGGCACCCAGCCTCCCTGAGCTTCTTTTGCTCAAGATGAGCACTCTATCACTTAAGCCAGAGCACCACTTCCAGCCTTTTCTGTTTATGTGGTACTTTTGCAAGCATGCTACCACTGTGCCAGCTTCCCAGCCCAAGGCTTTTACTTTCTAGAACTGATTAAGCCAGACAATCAGTAGTGATCACGTAGCAGCAGACATATCTGTTTAGTGTACTTTCTGCTGTCCTGGAATCGAATGAACAGGTGCAGAGCAGCCTGGACTCAGACACACATGCTCCAAAGAGTTGAAAGCTATCTCCCAGAAGATCTATGCTTCACAAATGATCACAATTAGATTCTAGTGAATGTCACTGACTTGAAAGTTTGTTTTTAGCATCTTAATCCTAGGTTCATAAAGGAACATTTGACACACCATTCCTAAAAGGCAAAGCCATGTCTGTAAAAGTACCAATTTTCCAATTAATCTGAAATTATCATTTGAGTTCCAATTCAGTAAATATCAGAGGTCATGGCTGAGGAGCACAGAGAGGAACCAGATCTATTAAGTGACTCAAAATAGAGACCAGAGAAATTTCTCCAATGAATATGAATAAGCATTAGAGCCTGTCTGGATATTTTCAATTTAAAATGAGTTTTTCTCCTACCCTGTTTTGAGTGAAATCTGCAGCGCTGTTTGTCGGGTCCGCTTTTCTGCAAGTCTTCATTGATGGGGCCACGGTAGGAGCGGCCTCACTTTCACAAAACTCTATTCGAGCTCCATAAAATGAAGCCACCTGTCCCTGGGGCTGCTGTCTCTTCTCCCAGGACACCAGCTCTTAGAATCCAGGGTGGAAGGCGATCCTTTTCCAGACCTGAAAAGTAGAGGGTTCAAAGACTGCCTAGGTCAGGAAAGTCTGAGAATTTTATCTCCAATTGGCCACCAAAAAACCCCAAAACAAAAAACCAGGAAGTAGAGCTGTGGCTCAGTGGCAGAGTACCAACCAGCCTTGAGCAAAACATAAGGGGCAGTGCCCGGGCCCTGAGTTTAAGCCCCAGTACCAGCACAAAAGACTTTAAAAATAAATAAATAAATAAAGCAATCACTAGTCTGAACAACAACAAGGAACCACAAAAGGAGCCGGCAGTGCAGGCAGAGCAGGCTGTCCCTAGGGGGCGCTGTGCAGACCTCAGGGGCAGATCTGCTCACGGTGCGCATGGAGGCCAAGGGACCCAGGTACAGCTTTAATTTCCTCTCCCTTTCTTCCTCTGGAACAACAACAACAAAAAAAGAATCATAAAGTTTCTATCCACCTTGGTATACACAGTTAAAATGGACCCTTACAACCATAGGCGTAATGAATTGAAGATGCCCGCCTCAGAGTGATTCTGCAGAGACGTTTGATTATTTGGATCCAGCCGCTAGAATGTTTATTTTCCAATGGACACAGGCTTTAGACTCCCAGGAAATGAAAAGAAGAAGAAGATTGTGCAGTTTTCCCACACTGCTGTCTCCAAGGCACGGATGGAGGAGGCAGGTACTACAGGGCAGTGGGACGTTTCCTGTGCCCTCCCCTGGCTGCAGGCATGCGCAGTGGACTGACGGGCCTTGTGCACACCTCTGCATGGTGCCAGAGAAATACCCACTTGTGGAGGCGGGGGGCATGCTGGCATTTAAGAATCCTGCAAAAGAATCCTTTACAGGCTATGCAGGGAACCATTTGCCTCCAAGAGCAGCCAGATCTCCCATCGGAGACCCAGCTTCTTGTCCACATGGTCAGCACCTTTTATCCTCTCTTACAGCAGCAGGAAGGTCTCTGCAGGAGAGAAGTGGGAGCAAGCCCACTAAGCCTAATCCTAACTGCTCAGGAGGCTGAGATCTGAGGATTGAAGTTCGAAGCCAACCTGGGCAGGAAAGTCAATGAGACTCTTATCTCCAATTAACCATCTAAAAGCTAAAAGTACAGCTGTGGGCTCAAGGGGAAGAGCACCAGTCTTGAGAAGAAAATAAAAGTCAAACAAGAGTATGAGGCCCTGAGTTCAAGCCCTAGTACCTGCACACACACACACACACACACACACACACACACAGAATTAGGGGCAGGGAGCAGTATTAGGTATGCTCAGGTCTGCAGACCAATTGTGCACCAATGTGGCTAGGACCTGTGCTTTTTTCCCCCCTCAGAATGCTCACATAAAAGCCGAGGAGCTCTTGTTCTTGTAACGCTGTAACTTAAGCCGACGTTTCAAAACATAGAATCCATCCAGCAGTGGCTGGCCAGGGGGCGGGAGGCAGGCTGGCTGCTGAGCAGATGGAACGCAAGATTGGGTTCCGAGTTCCTACTGTAAGACAGCAAGGGCAGATGTCAACGGGGGACCACCCAGGGAACATTAAACACAGATCGGCTCTGGAAGGCTTAGGTTCAGAGGTGGGAGGGGTATGAGAGTTTTGATCCTGGGCAAAAACAACCATATTGAACGGTCCCCAGAATCCCTGCTCCTCGTACCCTGCCCTAAGGTAGCCAGAACAGCTAAGAAGCCACAAACACCCGCGTGGGCCAGTGCTTCCCTGCCTTTCCTTCAGTCTCTCCTGCCTGCAGACAGGGAGGCAAAGCCAAAAAGGCAAAATAAGAAGAGGAGCCTCGGGGCTTTCTAGTCACTGAGCATGGAGAAACAGGTCTGCCAGGGGTCAGCACCCCCAGGCTCGCAGTCACCTGGGATTTAGATGGACACTAACTTCACTGTCAAACAGATCTTTGATCTTTTTAAATGTATTCTGAGATAACAGAGAGTTCACAGGGACCAAGATCTGCCTCTTTCCCTTGTCTATTCCACTTCTCCTCTTTCTTTGCAGCAATTTCCGGCCTTGGTGTCATAGAAGTTCCCACCTTCCCCCCACCCCCTTCTTGTACTCCAAGAAGCATCTCTAGAAATATAGGCTGTGTGTGTGTGTGTGTGTGTGTGTGTGTGTGTGTGTGTGTGTGCGCGCGCGCGCATTAGGGATTTAAACCAAGGACCTCTACACTTAGTTTGGCTTTTATTTATGTATGTGTTTATTTATTTTTATGAAGGCTGGTACTCTACTAGTTAAGCCACAGCTCTACTCTCTGCTTCATTGGAAGGAAGAGAGTTTCAGGGACTTTTCTGCCCTAGACCGGCTTCTAACTGTGATCCTCAGATCTCAGCCTCGTGAGTAGCTAGGATTACAGGCCTGAGGGCCATTGGTGCCTGGACACATTTTCTTTTTGTTTGTTTTTATGACAGACTGTTTTGGGCTGAATTACCCAGGCTAGCCTCAAACTCACAATCTTTCTGTCGCAGTCTCCTGAATAGTTGGGATTACAGGTACACAGCACCATGTTCAATACAGGAACTTTCTTCCATAATTACAATGTTGCTGCCGCTGTTGTTGTTGTCAGTTGTGAGGCATTTCAGTACTGGGCACTGTCCCTGAGCTCTTTTTGCTCAAAGCTAGCACTCTATCACTTTGAGCCATAGCGCCACTTTGTTAGCCATAGCACTGCATTCTGAGTAGTTTATTGGAAATAAGAATCTCATGGACTTTCCTGCCTGGCCTGGCTTTATTTATTTTTTGGGTCCGGTCGTGGGGCCTGAACTCTGGGCCTGGGCACTGTCCCTCAGCTCTTCAGCTCAAGGCTAGCGCTCTACCACTTGAGCCACAGCTCCACTTCCGGATTTTTTTCTTTTTGCTTATGTGGTGCTGAGGAATCGAACTCAGGGCCTCGTGCATGCAGGCCAGGGCTCTACCACTGAGCCACCTTCCCAGCCCCTGGCCTGGCTTTAAACTGAGATCCTCAGATCTCAGCCTCCTAGTAGCTAGGATTGGGGGTGTGAGCCACCAGCGCCTGGCAACTAATTGTACACTTTAAGCATATAATGACATTGTAACTGGGCTTAAAAATAAACCACTTGAAAACTGGAAGTGGTGCTGTGGCTCAAGCGTTAGAGCACTCGCCTTGAGCTGAAGAGCGCAGGGACAGCGCCCAGGCCCAGAGTTCAAGGCCCACGACCAACCCCCCCCCCAAAAAAATGTACAATTAATTAGTCTTTGATGTCAGTTAAATCACATAAAGTTCATAAAATTGACTTTTTCCATTGGCTTCTGTGAGTCTGGAGCCAAAAATAAATAGGTTTCATTTTGTTGTTATGCTTCTTTTTTTTTTTCTACATGTACCAAAATCTCATACTCAACAGCAAGCTCTGGTTTGCAAAAGATTTACTGTTTGCACCTGTCTGTAAGACTTTGTACAAATTAAACAAAGACACACATACAAGCGCCTGTTATGCTTCCTTTTGTTAGCTTGTTTACTTATTTGTTTGTTTTGAGGTAGGGTCTCCCTATGCAGCCTGGAATACAGGATCCTTCTGCTTCAGGCTCACAAAGGCCGGGATTACAGGAGTGCATTTCCATGCCCAATTTGTTATACATTTGTTATACATGTTAAAGCCTTCTTATTCTTCCCTTCTTTTTCCAATGTCCTTAGCCTGGATCATAAATTAGAATAGTGATCCTTCACCCATAATCCTTTAATCTACCCCTATGAGGTGTTGGTTGTAAATGTATGCCTGTAGTCAATGTTTGGTTTATTCTGAGTTGGAACAGATATTTTTCTCCTTATGTACTGAAAACTCCAACTTTCAGGCAAAACCAAGTAATCTGATTACAAGTGGCAATGATGTGATCATTTGGATATTTTGAAATGTCATACTTTTAAGTTATCGTGGCTGGGTGCGGTAGTATGTGGCTATACTACCAGCATGAAGGAGGTGCAGACAGAAGAATCTTGAGGTTGAGGCTTCCCTGAGCTACATGGTGAACCTTTGTCCAAAAAAAAAAAAAAAAGAGAGATATCATGATAATAGCGTGGGCTTGGAAAACTATTTTTTAAAACTTAAAACAAACAAAATCATGACAATGTCTCAATAGCTAAAATTTCCGGTTAACAGCTTTAGTCACAGGATAGCCTCTTTTTTAAAAGATAATCTTCTGAACTAAAAATAGCTACTCCCTGCATTGTTTCCATAACGTCTTCCCTAAAATAGACCCGTAGTTTCCTTGGAAAATGTGGGGATCTGCTTGATTCCACAGAACTTAGTTCTACTTACAAAGCTCATCTCTGAAACAAAAAAGACAATTCTAGTGACGGAAGGGGGAAAATAATTCCGTTATCTGTGAATATTTCCAGCTCCTTCTGGGTTGTCACAAGCCAGGTGAGGGAGGCAGAGGCTGGGAGCTAAATGCAGATTCCCCGGCGTCCGGGCCTTGCAGTACCACTGAGCTCCACCCCACTTCTCCCAATCCTTTGAGGGAATATTTTCATTTCTGCTTTCTTGAATTACTTCAAAAAATAGTCAAAGGGGCGGGGAATGTGGCTTAGTGGAGAGTGCTTGCCTAACATGCATGAAGTCCTGAGTTCAATTCCTCTGTACCACATACACAGAAAACACCAGAAGTAGTGCTGTGGCTCAAATAATAGAGTGCTAGCCTTGAGCAAAGAAGCTCAGGGACAGCGCCTGGGCCCTGAGTTCAAGCCTCAGGATTGGCAAAAAAAAAACAAAAAAGATAGTCAAATAGGCCTCTATTTTGGATCATATTGATTTCATATTTCCATCCTCAATTTTCTCTCCTCTAGAGAAACACAGGCGAGAATACAACCTTAGTAAACCTTCTGCATGCCTGGCTGGGTGATTTTATGTAGATTTGTCCTCTTTCTATCCCATTTAGACTGCTTTGCTATAAACCGAAGTTATGGCAGCTGGTGTTGGTAGGGGGATGGGGACTGAGGACTGAGCCCAAGGCCCTGCAGTGATACGCAAGCACTCTGCTACTTGAGCCATCGCCCCTGCTTTTACTAAAGCTTTTAGAATAATGTTTATCCAACTGTGTGTGTGCACTATCCCAGGCAGGGTCAGAGCTGACCACAAATAACCGTGACAGGACAGCCCCAGAGTCCCAACCCGAAATTAAGATGGAAAGACACTGATCACCGGAAATCCAAGTCTCACAGGAGATTAGTGCCTCCAAGTTTTGCTGCCCAGCCTGGCTTGGAACTGCAATCTTCAGATCTCAGCCTCCGAGGAGCTGAAAGTACGGACATGAGACATGGGGACCAGATTTCTATTTATTTACCTATCTACCTACCTATCTATCTACCTACCTATCTATTTATTTTTATTATTTATTTAGTTAGTTGGTCCTGGGGCTTGAACTCTGGGCCTGGGTGCTGTTCCTCAGCTCTTCAGCTCAAGGCAAGCCCTCTACCATTTGAGCCACAGCCACATTTCTGGTTTCCTGGTGGTTCATTGGAGGTAAGAGTCTCATGGACTTTCCTTCCCGGGCTGGCTGTGAACCATGATCCTCAGATCTCAGCCTCCTGAGTAGCTATGATGACAGGCGTGAGCCACCGGCGCCTGGCTTTCACATAATTTTTAAAGCATCCTTTAAAGCAAACATACCAAGGCTCTGCCTTGCAGTGGGCAGACGGCCCTTCATGACTATTTAACAGGTAAGCAGGAGAAACAGTACAGGCTACGTGTGATGGATGAACCCTGGCCTGGTATACAGGAGCAGAATGGATGACTCATCTTCCCTGTATGTTCAAAGGCTTCCCATTGCAAACATGGGCAACCTGGTGGGGTAGGAGTGAAGGCAAGAAGGACCTGTTAGCCGCTCTTTACAGAAAGGCCCGTTCAGATGAACTATTCCTGGCAGCCACGCGCTTTCCCAGCCCTGCTTTCCTTCTCTGCTGGCTCCTTTCCAGGCCAGCGCCTTCGGGAATGTTTAGTTTATGGTCCCTGGGGACTGGACTGTGGGGAACCCCCTCACCCCCCAAAAGACAGAGATCACATTTCCTCCTGCACCCGTCTCCTTCTATAAAAGAGACCGGGCCTGGCCATGCTGTCCACCTTGGCCATCGCTCTGCTAGTGGGTGGATGGGCGTCGGGAAGGGAGAACTAGCCTCGTGACGTCGTGAAAGGAAAGGGCGCAGAGCAACAAGCCCCAACCCAAAGGGGTTCCGGCAACTGAATTTTATTTTTTTTTGTTGGTCCTGGGGCTTGAACTCTGGGCCTGGGCGCTGTCCCTCAGCCCTTGAGCTCAAGGCTAGCGCTCTACCACTTGAGCCACAGTGTCACTTCTGGTTTTCTAGTGGTTTATTGGAGATAAGAGTTTCACAGACTTTCCTGCCCGGGCTTGGCTTTGAACCACAATCCTCAGATCTCAGCCTCCTGAGGAGCTAGGATGACAGGCATGAGCCACCGGCGCCCGGCATAAAGATTTTTTTTTTTTTTGCCAGTCGTGGGGCTTGAACTCTGGGCCTAGGTCTGTCCCTCAGCTCTTCAGCTCAAGGCTAGCGCTCTACCACTTGAGCCACAGCGCCACTTGCAATTGAATTTTTAAAATAATTTTTGGCGCTGGGGAGGTGGTTCAGTGGTAGAGCACTTGCCTTGCATGCATGAGGCCCTGGGTTCAGTTCCTCAGCACCACATAAGCAGAAAAAAAAAAGCTGGAAGTGGCGTTGTGGCTCACATGGTAGAGTGCTAGCCTTGAGGTGAAGAGCTGAGGGACAGCGCCCAGGCCCAGAGTTCAGGCCCCACGACCAGACCCTAATAATAATAATAATACTTTTTGCCAAGGGCTGGGTGATTCATTCCTGTAGTCCTAGCTACTCAGGAGACTAAGATCTGAGGATCATGGTTCTAAGTCAACAGGTCAGATAAATTTGAGCAATTCTGATTTCCTCCCGTTGACCACCAAAAAGCCGGAAGTTAAGGTATGTCTCATGAGGTAGAGCACCATCCTTGAGCGAATGAGAACACGAGACCCTGAGGTCAAGCCCCAGTATTGGCACAAAAATCAAAATAAGTAAATAATAAACAAAATAAACCCATTTTAATAGATTTCATTGTTCTGTTTTCATAGATGCAAATGAACTATGTAGACCACATTAATCTTCATTCACGCTTTGTTAGCCCTGCCACTCCCACACATGCCCATCCCCAACAACCTGGAAGACACCACTCCTAACCCCTCTACACCAAACCACCCTGCACGCAGCAGAACCAAACAGCAGACCAAGAGTTAATTCTATTAGGACTCTACTATCTTGAAAGTACAATCACTCGTATTCAAACTATAGTAACTTCCTAAATAACTTTGCCAAAAGTCTCACAGAGAGTGATTTGTGATGCTCCATTAGAGGGAGGTGGAAAGGCACAGGGGCCGTTCTGGAATGTTCTTGAATAATTCAGTGATGCTTGTCCGTTGCAAGTCACAGCAAAGGAAAGCTTCCAATAACCCAGTGTGCGCAGTCAGAAGGGCAAAGCTGGGTACTTCTTCCATTAACATTGTAATTGTGTTGGGAGTCAACCTTTGTTTTGCTCTTGAAGGACAAAGACTGAATCTTAATGTACAAGTCAGGGCCCAGGAAGATCCATTTCTCATGCCCTGGAGTAACCCCATCTGCTGACGTGGCCACGCCCGAAGCCGGGAGGCAGCTCCTCAGTTACAGACCTTTCCAATCTTCAATCTCACAGGAGACTCAAGAAAGGAATAAAGGAGCAGGTGGCTCACACCTGTAATCTCAGCTAATCCAGAGGCTGAAATCTGAGAATCAAAGTTCAAAGCCATCTGGGGAGGGAGGAGCAGATAAATACAAGATATTTTGAGCTCCAATTAAGCAGCAAAGCTGGAAATGCAGGTCTGGTTCAAGTAGAAGATTGTATGTGTGTGGGGTACTATATTCAAGTCCAGTACTGTGTGTGTGTGTGTGTGTGTGTGTGTGTGTACAGAGTTAATGAAACCCAATATGTGCTGGCCATTTTACACAAAGCACCTTTGACATTCTTACCACATGGAAAGTCATATATCATTATCTCTGTAGATAAAGAAAACAAGGCCCAGAGAACTGTGACTCATTTCCACATGACTCTCAGCTTCCAAAAGGCAAAGCCAGGATTTCATTTTATTTATTTATTTTTGTCAGTCATGGGGCTTGAACTCGGGGCCTGGGTAAGCTCTTTAGCTCAAGGCAAATGTTCTACTATTTGAGCCACAGAGACACGGTTTTCTGGTGGTTTATTGGAGATAAGAGTCTCACGGCCTTTCCTGCCTAGGCTGGCTTTGAACCTAGATCCTCAGATCTCAGCCTCCTGAGTAGCTAGGATTAAAGGCATGAGCCACTGGTGCCCGGCAGGATTTTAAAATTAACTGTCTGATTTCAAAGCTTAATCAAGACCACCAGCCCTATTCCTGTAAGAATGTGGAGGGGATCAGGAAGCTATGTCTGGTCTAGCTTCTGCTCCCTTACCCTCCCTTTCCTTACCCCTGTAGATTTATTATCATTAAGATACAGTGAACCAGCCAGGCGCTGGTGGCTCACATCCATCATCCTAGCATCTCAGGAAGCTGAGATCTGAGGATTGTGGTTCAAAGCTGATCCAAGAAAGAAAGTAATGAGACTCTTGTATTTAATTAACCACCCAAATAGCAGGAAGTGGGGCTGTAGCTCAAGTGGTAGAGAGCTAGCCTTGAGTAAAAAAGCTGAGGGACAAACTCCCAGGCCTTGAGTTCAAGCCCCAGGACTGACACTCCCAAATAAATAAATAAATAAAGATACAGTAGACAAGCCAGGGATGTTGGTGTATGCTTGTAATCCTAGCATCCAAGAGGTAGACGCAGTAGAGTCAAGAGTTTATAAACCAGGTGCTAGTGGCTCACATCTATAATCAGGAATATATATATATATAATATATATATATATATTTTATGTAGTATATATAGTATATATATATATATATATATAGTATATATATATAATATATACTCAGGAAGCTGAGGTCTGAGGACTGACGTTTCAAGTCAGCCAGGGCAAGAAAGTCCTTGAGACTTTTATCTCTGATAAATTATTCAGAAAAAGCTGGCGCTGTGGATCAAGTGGTAGAGCACTAGCCTTAAGCAAAAGAGGCCCAGGGACAGTGCCCAGGCCCTGAGTTCAAACCCTAGGACCACTGGCAAAAAAAAACAAAAAAGAGTGTATGCTTTATATAGTGAGATCTTGTCTCAAAAGAATAAAAAAAGGAAAGGGAGGAGAGGGGAGGGGAAGGGAAAGGGAAAGGGAGGAGAGCGAAAGGAAGAGAAAGAGAAGGAAGGGGAAGCGCAGAAAAAAGAAAAGAAAGAAAAAGAAGGAAGGAAAGGACAGGGATGGGAAGGGACGGGACAGGAAGGGACACAAAGGAGAAGGACATCCACCAGCAGCCTGCCAAAAGCAGCTGTGTGGGGAGACAGAAATCAAATAAGAAACAACCTAAGGCTGGCGCTGAGCTTAGCAAGCAGTGCCAGCCACTCCTCTTGATTTCACAATTGCGGGACGGACATGTTAAGAACGTTGCTAGGTTCAGGTCATTGGGTCTGGGTACCAGAAAACTCATCATCGTGTTAGAGAAAGAATGGAAGGATTGACCTCCAGAGACTTAAGCAGGGAGCAGGTTTATTAATGCAAAGCAATGCAAAGGTAAACCGTCCAGACAGGAGGCCAGGCGGGCACAAAGAGACTGCTGTGCTGGGGATGCCAACATGTCAGGCTTCTACTGGGGTCAGGGAAACGGGGTTCATGTGTCATTCACTTGGTTGTGTGTCATCAACTCTTCCCGCATATGGCCTAGGGAGGTCTTGGCCTTGAATGCTCAGCAAGCCCCAGAAGAATAGTGAGCTGTATTCCAAAAGGCCCAGCAAATCTCTTTATATAATTGCAGCAAGTATCTGTCTTTGATGAAGGAAAATATTGTGCTGGGTGCTGCTGGCTCATGTTCATAATCCTACCTACAGGAGGCTGAGATCTGAGGATTGTGGTTTGAAGCCAACCCAGGCAGGAAAGTCTGTGAGGTTCTTATCTCCAAGTTAACCACCAGAAAACCAGAAGTGATTCTGTGGCTCAAAGTAGTAAAGCATTAGCCTTGAGGGGAAAAGCTCAGTGACAGCCTTCAGGCCCTGAGTTCAAGCCCCACAACTGACAAAAAAGAGAGAGACAGAAAGAGAGACACAGAGACAAAGAAGAGAGAGAGAGAAAGAGTCTGTGTTGGTGACAAATAGGTTCTCAGGAATCACAGGAGCCGTCAGCTTCTTCGGAAGTGTGAAGCTATAAAGAGAAATATAGACCCTGAGGGCATGTCGGTCAGTGAACAGGGAAACACACAGACTACATATAGTGATGTCTAATGTAACAATATACAGCCATAGAAGTAGGAACAACAAAAGCTTAAGGGGATGGCTCAAGCTGTAAAGTGCCTGTTTAGCAAGCAAGAGGCCAGGAGTTCAAATCCCAGTATCGCCGATAGAAAAGAAAACTGAAAAGGAAGTATAAAAAAACAAAAATAAATGGGGCCACATAATACTCTGTGCTAACACTGGCAGTGGTTTAGGAAGGGAAGAGAAAAACTCAGAGAGTTGCTCTAGACATCATATTTGCAAGTAAAATCTTCCATCTCTGGTGACTTTCACTGTAATTAGAGAAACAACTTCACCTGTTAGGAGACACAATTCTAATTTGGGGATGGTTGTATAAAGAACAGTCATTAAGTTTATAGTTTTCATTGGTATTTTACATTTGCCCGTCTTATCTCTGGAGGTTATAAACTTAATGGGAACAGAGGCCGTATGCTTTTATAGCATACTGGTCTTTAAACTGTCAAGAAGAAAAAAAAAGGGGTATCATTTAGCCTGAGATTTTTTAATACAGGGTCATTATTCCTTTTCTCCAATAATTGCTCTGCTTTCCCATATACACATGGCTATTATTCTCTCACCCCTAGATGGTTCACCTAGGATTAGTTGTAACATTGAACGAGAAGGCTGGTTCTTAACTAAGACACCAGAGAAAGGAAGGGTAATTTCGTGGCTGTCTAGACTGGAAGGAATGGAAACTACATCCCCATCTGTGATGTAGAAAGGTTGTCTGTGATCTGCTTCTTGGAGGGGAAAAACAAAACAAAACAAAAAAAAACTCCAGCTTGATTCCTAGCTTCTGTTTTCTACAACAATAGAGGTTTTCTCTGCTCAGCACATGGATGCGTATCTAATCACTGGGCTCCGGTAGATTTATGCCTTCTTCCTGATCTACACAGCAATGCCCAGAACACCTTGCACTACTCACCTCGGGAGAGGGAGAGTTTATTAGGTATTCTGCAAGCATGAATCATATTTATCACCAAATTCAAGATAACGGAGAACACAGAAGAGAAATTAGTGAATTTACCAAGTACAGTGTGCTGATCAGTTCAAGCACAATTATTTTTAATGCATGTAGTTTGCCTGGATTTTTGCATTTATGGGAGATAATAGATGCAATGGGGAAAAGGCTGGCAAGTAATATTTCATTCGTTCCCTTTAATAAAAGCTGAACGAGAAAATAGATTGGAAAATATGCTGTAAATCCTAAAACACGGTGAGTTATTCTTACTGAGTTCATTGTCTGGTAAACAGGATTTAAAAGAGAAAAGGCGAGAACATGAACTACATTAGTTAGCTCACTTTCTTTCTTTTGCCAGCATCCCAAAGCATTTTGTTTTCTGTGTATTTTAACAGTTTTCACATGGAAAAGAATCTCACCCTGATGAATGTTTGCAGTTCAAAAATGGGTCTACTTTCAATTCCATTTTCAAAAACAGGCAAAAGACTTAAGAATATCACAAAAAGAAACTATATGAACAATAAACACAAAAACTGCTCATGATTAATCGCCACAGAAATGCATATGAAGCCTACAGTTATTTAATACTACAGGCCCAACATATGGCTAACACTGAAAAAAAGATGCCAATATTGAGAACTGGCAAATTCATGAAGTTCCTAGATTCTCTCGTATTGTTTGTAAGTTCATAAATTAGTACATTGGAAAAGCGTATTGGTAGGTCCAGTAAGCTGGGGGTGTTGACTTCTACCGGGGGCTGTGGCCATTTGTTACTGCAGCAATAGAAAAATGAATGCAGTACTCAACAGATGTGTGTACCCATGTACACCAGGAAACATCTGAGAAGATATTCACAGCAGTGTTATTTATAAGGACCCCCAGTAAGCCAGGGACCAGAGGCACACGCCTGTTATTCTAGCTATTTAAGAGGCTGAGATCTGAAGATCAAGGTTCAAAGCCAGCCCAACAGATACACTTGATCGTGACTTCTCTGCACTTAATCAGCAAAAGCCAGAAGTGGAAATATGGCTTAAGTGATAGACTACCAGCCTTGAACGAAAAAGCTAAGGAAGTGCAGGAGGCCCTGAGTTCAAGTCCCAGGATCAAACAATTAAAATTAAAAAGAACCCCAAAGTAGCACTGGTGGCTCATGCTTGTAATCCTAGTTGCTCAGGAGGCTAAGATCTAAGGATTGTGGTTCAAAGCCAGCCTGAGCAAGAAAGTCTGTGAGATTCTTATCTCTACTTAACCACAAAAACCCTGTAAATGGAACTGAAACTAACATGGAAGAGCACTAGCCTTGAGCAAAAAACTCAGGGAAAGCACCTAAGCTCCTGAGTTCAAGCCCCAGAACTGGCGCGCGCACACACACACACACACACACACACACACACACACACACTGCAGAGCTCCATGTATGCACATAAAGTTCAAAAACAGTGAAAAGGATGCCACTGAGCAAGAGGCAATGCACTCCAAAAATGACATGTTGAGTCAAAAACCCCTTGTACAACTATTAAAGATAATTTAAAAAATATTTTTTGAACAGCAACCACTCAGGAAGCTGGCAGTGTAGTTCAGTAGCAAAGCCTGTTCTCTGCATGCACTTAGCCCTAGACTTAGTCTCCAGCATCAAACCCCCCAAATAACACATACCAATCGAGCTGTTCTCTGAGTGTGTTTTCTGTGGTGATTGTCTATAGTAGAATATCTGAGAATGGATGGCTTACCCAGGGAGAAGTGGGTCAGGGAAGGGAGCAGGGCTGGCCCGGAACAAAGCGCTATGACAGAGGCTGCAGGCATGGGGTCCGTAGGGAGGGCATTAATGACCCATAATGCCACAGGAGCATGGTGCTCTTGATAATTGGGAGGTCTCTGTTGACTTAAGAACTCAGATTGCAGTGGGCAGAGGAATGAATGAGATGTGAGTAAGGTGATATTACCTGGAAGGAAAGAGCTCCATCTTCTGACTTAATAACACCTTAGAGGCTGGTGAGTCACCAAGCTGACCTCTTTTTCTTCCCCATTTGTAGGAGTCTGGGCCTTCACTTAGCCTTTCCCTCTGGAGAACGCAGCCTTCCAGATCTGTCTGATACACACAAGGCTGAGGAGCTCTGCTATGAGAAGCCCTGTGGCTTCTAGTATACAACCCATCACTCCGCTCCCAGCTCCAATGCCACCTCCCTGCACCCCCTACCCGTCCTTTCCCATCCTCCCACTTGCTGAACGACTACAATATTGTATCATGCCACTTGCACACGTGTATCTAATGTACTCTGAGATATTCACACCTCTTCACTCTTTCTCATTCTACTTCCTTCTTTCCTCACTTTTTTTTTCCTTTGTTGGTCCTGGAGCTTGAACTCAGGGTTTGGGCTCTATCCTAGAGCTCTTTAGCCGTCTACTACTTTGAGCCATAGCTCTACTTTGGTTTTCTGCTGGCTAATTGGAGGTAAGACTCTCATGGGCTTTGCTGCCTGGGCTGGCAGTGAACTGCAGCCCTCAATCTCAGCCTACTGAGTACTTAGGATTACAGGCTTGAGCCATTTACGCCTGGCTGACTTGCTACATCTTAAATATGATACGTTTTAACTGGGATTCTGAGTTCTTAACATTAACCATAAATGATACGATCATTCAATTGAATTAGAAAAAAAGCACTTGAAAAACATCCAACATCTATTCATCATTAAAGTGTTCACTAGGTATAGACAGAATGTACTTGAACACAATAAACACCGGGAAGGTCATAAGCAGTGGGAGAAAAGGTCTGATACAAAGCAAAAATGTTGCCTCTCTCTTAGCACTTCTACTTAATTTTCTGGAAGTCCTGCCCCTCCCCCCCACACACACACATAGGGGAAAAGGTAAAATACTTCTGCAAATGGCATGAATCATATGTGTAAAAGCTCTAATAACTCAATAACAATAACAACCTGTCAGAAACTACTAAATTCAATGAAGTTGTGAGGTACAGATTGAACATACAGATGAGAATCATCGTTCAAAGCCATCCTGGGCAGAAAAGTCTGTGAATCATCAATTAGCCAGGAAAAAAGCTGGAAGCTGAGGTGGCTCAAATGGTAGAACAGCAGCCTGGAGTGAAAAAGCTCAACAAGACTCGGAGAGAAAGGTCCCGAGTTCAAGCCCAACACAGGCACGTGTACATGCGCACGTGCGCGCCTGCGTGTGCACACACATATACACACACACAAAGCCAAAGATCAAGGATATTTCTGGAGGCTGGGAATGTGGCTCAGTGGTAGAGTGCTTGTCTAGCATGCACAAAGCCCTGGGTTCAATTCCTCAGTACCACGTACACAGAAAAGACCAGAAGTGGCACTGTGGCTCAAGTGGTAGAGCACTAGCCTTGAACACAGACAGCTTCAGGAACAGCACCCAGGACCTGAGTTCAAGCCCCAGGACTGGCAATAAAATAAAAAGGACACACACACACACATTTTTTTTTTGTCGGTTGTGGGTCTTGAACTCTGGGCCTGGGCGCTGTCCCTGTGCTCTTCAGCTCAAGGTGAACACTCTAGCACTTGAGCCACAGCACCACTTCCTAAAAAGGATATTTCTGTACACAAACAGCTATCTGAAAAGGAAACTAGGAATGGGAGAGCATCCATTTCCATAGCAACAGCTCACCTTCACCCAGCATCTCCCCTCTGCTCTCCCCAGTCCCTGCCCTCCGTTATTCTACTTGGCTTCTAAGAGTTCAACTGCCCCACGTATGAGCGATATTATATGATATTTGGCTCACTTGACATAATTTCACCTACTATCACCCATTGTCATGCCAAAGGGGACCCCTCTTTCTGTGTGTGCGTGCACGCACTGGCACTAGGTCTTGAACCCCATTATGCAGGATGAGCAAGTTCTGCAGCTCTGATGTCACTACAGTGTCCATTAAGAGAATGTCTTCTCAGAACAGCACATGCACAAAAGTAACTATGAGAACTACCAGGTATGTTATCTGGATTGTGGTGCTGATTTTGCAATGGATATGAAGCATGAAGTTGAGCCCAGTGTGGTGGCTCATGCCTATAATCCCAGCTACTCTGGAGGTAGAGGCGGGATGATGGGAAGTTTGAAGCCAGCCCAGGGTAAAGTAGTGAGACTAGCTAAAAAATGAAACAAAAGACGGACTCAGGTAGTACTGTGTCTGTCTAGTATGCTCAGAGATCTGGGTCCAGCACCCAAAATGAACAAACAAGCAAATTAAATAAACTAATAAAGAAATAACTGGCCCCGCACCGGCCGCTTGTGCCTGTAGCACTAGCTACTCTGGAGGCTGAGCTCTGATGATTCTAGTTTGAAGCCAACCCTGGAACAAAAGCTTGCAAGACTCTTAGTTCCAACTGACCACCAAAAAGCCACAAGTAGAAGTATGACTCAAGTGGTAGAGCACTAGCCTTGAGCAAGAAACACTCAGGGACATTACCCAGGCTCAGAGTTCAAGTCCCAGGACTGGCACAATAATAATAATTATTATATTATGGTAATAATATTAATAGTATGAAGTTATATACTTTCACTATATTTGATTGGCATTTGTTCATTATGCCTTAATAAAGCTATGGGGGGGAGGGGAGGAACAGAAAGAATGTAGTTGCTTAATGTTGAATCCATCAGGACTCTTGTCCAAACATGGAATTTATTTGTTCACAGACCCCAAGGAAGGGTTGAGCAACAAAGCCAGACGAGATCAAGAACCCAGCTGGCCCTGGAACTGGGACCAAGAGTTTCAACATCATGAAGCTCTTTCCATTTCTAGACCCTGCTGCTGGCCTTTGTCCTGTTCACTGTAGTTGGCTTCATGTGCAGAAGAAAACAAAGGCTCCCAAACCACCCTCCAAAGAGGGGCTAGCCCCTCAGCCCCTCTTGTGTTTTGGTGTCAAAACTGTTTATATGACCCTTTCCAAATCCACTTGGGGGGAGGGGCAGTTGTTTGTTTCCGTGCCAGTATTGGGGCTTAAATTCAGGCCCTTGGGTTTTTCACACAAGCCTGGTTGGTACTCTACCCCTTGAGCCACAGCTCCATTTCTAGCTTGTTAGCTGTTCAATTAAAAATAAGAGTCTCGGGCTGGGAAGTTGGCTCAGTGGTAGAGCACTTGCCTTGCAAGCCTGAGGCCCTGGGTTCGATTCCTCAGCACCATATAAGCAAAAAGAAAAAAGCCGGAAGTGGCACTGTGGCTCAAGTGGTAGAACGCTAGCCTTGAGCTGAAGAACTGAGGGACAGCGCCCAGGCCCAGAGTTCAGGCCCCACAACCGGACCAAAAAAAAAAAAAGAAAAAAAAATAAGAGTCTCACAGACTTTTCTGCCCAGGCTTGGCTTTGCAGTGAGATCTTCAGATCTCAGCCTCCTGAGTAGCTAGGATTATAGGCAGGAGCCAGCAGTGCTCCAGTTTTGTTTTGTTTTGTCAGTTGTGGGGCCTGAACTCAGGGCCTGGGCACTGTCCCTCAGTTCTTCAGCTCAAGTCTGGCACTTTACTACTTAAGCCACAGCACCACTTCCAGTTTTTTCTGCTTATGTGTTGCTAAGGAATCAAACCCAGGGCATCATGCATGCAAGGCAAGTGCTCTACCACTGAGCCACCTTCCCAACCCCGCTCCTGTTTTTGAATATCACTAATCACAGGAGATAATTTGATTGCTAAGATATCATCCATAGATGAGCTGAGAAAGAAAAGCAAATGAAAAAGATGAGCATGCTTTATTCCTTAAACTCTTAGGCTTCTAATTAACTGGCCGCTTGATTTCTACTTCCCCCAAAAGCAGCCACACCATTTAGAAGTGATTTGTAGAAAGCAGATGTAGTAGGGGGCCAAATAGATATCTCGGGCCAGCTGTGAAGACTCTCTATTTTCTCCGTAAGAACAACCCATGGCTGGAGGTCAGAATGCCATAGTCATGCACGTGGGGACAGAAACATCTGGAAACGGTGGAATCTGCTGAAAGCATGTAAACTAAATTGGAAAAGGTGAGCACATGGATTTAAGGATCCCAGGGTAGCAGCCATGACCAAAGTGAGCCACTGCCGAAGCACCAAACTCACAGAAACTTCCAAAGGCTGGAGAGAGCCCCAGCTCCGCACGAGCCCTGCATACTGTGCGGTTAGCTGAGCTCCTTGGCTGGCAGCGGTGGCAGGGCATTGTATCCACAAAGCCACCGCAAAAGCTTCCTGCCAGTCTCCAGCAGAGAAACACCCCTAGTTCAAAACGAGGGTTGTCCTAACAAACAGCCCAACTGAGAAGTCAACTAAGAACTCATGTTTACACACAGGCCAACCTCCCAGAGAAGGGGGACTGTATGCACAATCAACGTGATAGACTGGACCTGGCACCGGTAGTTCACACCGGTAATCCCAGCTACCCAGAAGGAGGAGAACTGAGGGTCATGGTTCAAAGCCAACCTGGGTAGGAAAAATCCATGAGACTCTTTTCCAGTTAACCACCCAAAAGCACAAAGTGGAGCTGTGGCTCAAGTGGCAGAGCTCCAGCCTTGAGTCTTGAGTGAAAGAGCTAAGAAACAGCATCCAGGCCCTGAGTCAAGTCACAAAAGAAAGAATTACAGGTTGGGGTCATTTACTAAACATTTACTTTTGACACAGAGGGCTTGCAGGCATGGTAAAGTGCCTATACAACCCTGAGTTCAAACCCCAGTACTGAAAAAAAATTTTTTTGCGTATATCCAATTAATTCTGGAGCTCATACTAAGTTTCTTCCACGTTTGTTTGTTCACATCAGAGTGGCACCTGTGTAATTCTCTACAGAGAAAGAAAGTTTACACCAGTACTGGGGCTTGAACTCAAGGCTTCTCGCTCTTGCTTGGCTCTTTTGCTTAAGGCTGGTGTTTTACTATGTAAGCTACATCTCCACTTCCAAATTTTTTGTTGATTAACTGGAGAAAAGAATCTAATAAACTCTTCTGAGCAGGCTGGCTTTGAACCCCAATCCTTAGACCTCAGCCTCCTGAGTAGCTAAGATAAAAAAAGATGTCTTGATCTTTCACCGGATGCCAAGTAAAAAGGCCTGCCACCAATGGCGTCTCTCTGTATGCATGCCTAACACGAGAACCAAAATCACTGCCCTCTCTCGCTATATCTGTCTGTCTGTCTGTCTGTCTCTCTCATCCCAAAGGCCTGCTGCCCTGATGATTTGCACCCTTCCCTATTTTAAAAGGAAGTAAACAGGCAAATTTAACAGCTGGAAAGCCCTGGTCTATTTTGGCTTTGGATTTCATTGACAAAAGCCAAATTCCCAATTGGAGAGAATTCCCATTCCATGCTCCATTTCCCTGTTTTTCCCGCCTCTTCCTGTCACTGTTTTCCTTCCTTCCTGCAGCGTTGCTGTCCTTTTTCCTTAGTGTTTCCTTCCTTTAGTAAATATTCCTGGTTCCACCGGGGTGCTGTGGGCCCAGCACATGTACCGTCCCCTGGGTCGGTGGGCCACGCCGTCTCCCCCCTCCGGCCTGTGGGGCAGCCCCTGCGGGTCACAGCACCCCGCCTGGAAGGTGGGGTTCCTAGTAGCTGGCGGGACAGCCACCCCTGGTGAGGCCTAAGTGGAGGCATTGGTATTGATCTCCTGAGTCTCTAGGGGGATTGGCTGCCTGAGTCATACCTTCTAGAACTTTCCTGTTGCAGTGTATGGGTATCACACCTGGAGCAATGGAGACTTGGGGAAAGCCAGGGTGTCGTGAGGCACATGAAGGCCTGGAACCTTAGCGTCAACCTGCACCGCCCAAGCTCACAGCTGAAGGGAGGACGATGGAGCAGGGTGGGAGGACTAGAGGGACATAGCGCTTAGCCATGCGGTGGGAAGGAAGGCTGGGAAGGCTTCCTGGGGGAGGCCACACAGGCGAGCCTGGAGTAAGGAGGAGATGGTCCAGGGCTGGTTGACCTCCCCACGCGTCCCTCCTTCTTTCCTACTCGCCTTCCTCACGGTTGCATCTCTAATCTCCAGATAGAAGACCTCAGTTAGACGGATAGGGAGGAGGGGAGGAGGGGCATGCTGGTCCTAGGGCTATGCAAACTTTCACCCTGGCTCTGATAAAGGGGATAATCCCCAGTTACACTGGAAGCTGAGATCTGAGGATTGAAGAGTTCAAGGACAGCCAAAGTAGACCAATCCAAGAAAATATCTCTATCTAACCATCAAAAAGCTGGAAGTAGAGCTGCAGCTCAAGTGGTAGAATGCCAGACTTAAGTGAAAAAGCTAAGCAAGAGTGTAAGGCCCTGAGTTCAAGTCCCAGTCCCAGTCCAAAACAAAACAAACAAATAAAAAAACAGCCAGCCACCAGTGGCTCACGCCCGCAACCTTAGCTATTCAGGAGGCTGAGATCTGAGGATCACGGTTCAAAGCCAACCCAGGCAGGAAAGTCCATGAGACTCTTATTTCCAATAAACCACCAGAAAACCAGATGTGGCGCAGTGGCTCAAGTGGTAAAGTGCTCACCTTGAGCTAAAGAGCTGAGGGACAGCACCCAGGCCCAGAGTTCAAGCACCATCACCAAAGGAAAAATACACACACACACACACAATTGTACATGAAAAGATATAAGATCTGGGAGTCTGTGGCTCAAGCCTGTAACCTTGCCTACTGGAGAGGCAGAGATCAGAAGGATCAAAGTTCTAAGCCAGCCCTTGGGAGAAAAAAATAGACTGAGTATTGTAAAGAATGTTCATAAATAACTACAAACATGAGCCTTCTATACATAAAAACAAAGCAAAAAAAAAACCAAGAAACACCCTCTCCCCCACAATAAGCTGAGCGCCAGGGCTCACGCCTGTAATCCTAGCTACTCAGGAGGCTGAGATCTGAGGATCACGGTTCAAAGCCAGCCCGAGCAGGAAAGTCCATGAGACTCATCTCCAGTAAACTACTAGAAAACTGGAAGTGGTGCTGTGGCTCAAGTGATAGAGTGCTCGCCTTGAGCTGAAGAGCTGAGGAATAGCGCCCAGACCCAGAGTTCAAGCCCCACAACTGACAAAAAAACAACAACCAAACAAACAAAACAGGTCAGAAAACCCTGGGCCTCTTTAACTGTATTTTTACAAAATATTCCCAGAGACTTTTCAATGTCTTTTGCTAACTTCTATGCTTTCTTCTCCCTTTTTTCTTTATCTTCTTTATGTCTCCTGCCCAACTGACTGCATTTTATTGCCATCTTCCCTTCCCTTGCTGTTTCCTGGCAGATTGTTCAAGGCCATTTGCTTGATATAATGAAAAGAAAGAGGTCCAGAATCTGACAGCTCAGCCACGGGGAGATATACAGCCTTGAGAAAATCACAATGGCCCCGCCCTGTCAGAACAAGGAGAATGTTTTCATTATTGTCCTTATCTCAAATAGTTGTGTAAAGGGGTTTCAAATCAACATTACAGTGTATGAGCACAAAGCATTTTGATCAGTGTCACTCCTTCCATTGTGCGTGTGCGTGCGCGTGCGTGTGTTTATGTGTGTGTGTGTGTGTGTGTGTGTGTGCATGTAGAAAGAACTTTTAAAAAAGTGTAGCTTCGGGCTGGGAAGGTGGCTCAGTGGTAGAGCGCTTGCCTTGCATGCCTGAGGCCCTGGGTTTGATTCCTCAGCACCACATAAGCAAAAAGAAAAAAAAAAGCCGGAAGTGGCGCTGTGGCTCAAGTGGTAGAGCGCTAGCCTTGAGCTGAAGGGCTGAGGGACAGCGCCCAGACCCAGAGTTCAGGCCCCACGACCGGACCAAAAAAAAAAAAAGTGTAGCTTCACCTGTGATTTTATAAAATTCATACATTTAGGGCCAAGGATGGAACTCAGTAGTAGAGCACCCGCCTAGCATGCAGGAGAGACCGAGTTCTAGCCCCAGCACTGCAAAACAAACTAACAACCACAAACACCTGTGCATTTCATATTTGCTTTCTCAATGAATCTGAGATTATTTAGTACAAAAAAGCAATTTCTTGCTGGGCACCAGTGGCTCACACCTCTAATCCTAGCTGCTCAAGAGGCTGGGATCTGAACATCATCGTTCAAAGCAAAACCTGGGTAGGAAAGTCCCTAAGACTCTTATCTCCAATTAGCCAACAAAAAGTCAGAGTGAAGTTGTGGTTCAAGTGGTAGAGAGCCAGTGTTGAGTGAAAAAGCTCAGGGACAGCACCCAGGTCCTGAGTTGGGGTTGGAATAATGAATGAACTTTTGTCCTCCAAATTCTTAGGCCTTGCTCCGTGTGATGGCTCTGGGAAGCAATGGGCTCGGATAAGGTCATCAGAGTGGATTCTGTGGGATTCGTGCCCTAAAAGGAAGACCAGCAGAGGCTCCCTGTCACCCGTGTGAACGCAAGAGGACGTGCCAGCAGGCAGGGGACCCCACCAGGAGCCGATGGCCGGCAGCTGGAGCTTGGACTGCCCAGCCTTAACTACTTGTTCTCTACTTCGCCAAGACTGCGATTACAGGCATGCATCACCACACCAGTCCTAACCTCTGGAACCGTAAGACCTGAATGCCTGTCGTTTAAGCAACACAGTTATTTGTGGCCTGGACACTCCCTCTCCTAGGCCTCTCCTCCCCCTCCCCCCACCTACTCCACTGCCACTGCAGCCCAGGTGAAGCTGCTGCCAGTGTCCTCAGAGCAGACGCCTCCCACCTCTTCCCCCAGCATCCCCACACCCTTCAGACACTAGACAGGAGGTGTGGCTGGAGTGCTAGAGAACCAGCCTTGAATAAGAAAGCCAAGCAAGAACACAAGACCTGCTGGATGCTGGGTGGCTCACGTCTGTGATCCTAACTACTCACGAGGCTGAGATCTGAGGATCGCAGTTCAAAACCAGCCGGGACTCTTATCTCCAATTAACCACCAGAAAACCAGAAGTAGCGCTATGGCTCAAGTGGTAGAGTGCTTGCCTTGAGCTGAAGAGCTGAGGGATGGTGCCCAGGCCCAGAGTTCAAGCTGTACCACCAACAAAACACACAAACACACACAATCAGCATTCATCGGGGGCTCTAGAAACCACGCTACTCTCAGAAGCGCAAGGTAAATGATCAATGGGCCTTGTGCCTTCTGTGCTGAGCCGCAGAGAGTGACTGACAGCTCCATGTCAAGCCCATGTCAAGCACAATGCGTCTGCCTGCGCAGCCAGCAACTCACTGCTGTCCCCGGCCTACGCCACAAACGCAGGCCCGGGCTCCCTTCCCACCCCTCCTGGCGCGTGAGGAGGGGGCTTCGTGCCTCGCATCTGTGACCGCATGAAATCCTTTAACAAGCCAGTGCAAATCAGTTTTTCCGCTCTTCTTTCAGACGTGTGAAAACAGCAAATGAAGCCTTCGAGGCAGGAAGCCATTCAGCCACAGGAGCAGGGGAGGGCCGGCCTCCACGCTTCCACTCCAGGACAGGAACACCATCCCTGAGGCTGCAAAAGCGCCCCACCTGATCGAGGGGTTCCTCGCCTCCCCCACCCCCAGCCACCTGACTGCAGGCCAGCCAGGAAACCGGCCGTAAAGCACTCGGTGCCATTTTAACAACGCAGCCAGCCAGGCTTGCTGATAAAGGAAGAGAATCCTTCCTACAAGTCCTTAAGGTATCAGCCAGAGCCAGGAGAAAGTGGCGTGTGAATGCCAGCAAGGCTTCATAGGCGAGCCGGAAACAGAACAATAGAACCCTTTGAAAATGGTTGAAGAACAACAAATCAATTTGTAAAAAAAAAAGAGAGAGAAAGAAAATGGTTGAAGAAAAGGAGGGAGGGTAAGAGGGAGAAATGGAGAGGGTGGGGGCAGTGCATGCATGTATGGGAATTTCACAGTGAAACTCCTCTTGTACAGTATATGCTAAGAACTTTCTTTCTTTCTTGTCATTCGTGGGGCTTGAACTCTGGGCCAGAGCGCTGTCCCTCAGCTCTTCAGCTCAAGGCTAACACTCTACTACTTGAGCCACGGAACCACTTTGGCTTTTTCTGTTTATATGGTGCTGAGGAATCGAACTCAGGGCCTCATGTATGCGAGGCAAGCACTCTACCACTGAACCACCTTCCCAACCACTAATAACATTCTTGTTAAAAGCTGGGTACAGGAAGTGGCGCTGTAGCTCAAAGTGGTAGAGCGCTTGTCTTGAGCTGAAGAGCTGAGGGACAGTGCTCAAGCCCAGAGTTCAAGCCCCATGACCAATCAAAAATAAATAAATAAATAAAAATTAAAAGCTGGGTACAGGTGGCTCATGTCTATAATCCTAGCTACTCAGGAGACTGAGATCTGAGGATTGTGGTTCAAAGCCAGCCCGGGCAGGAAAATCTGTGAGACTCTTCTCTCCCATTAACTACCAGAAGCACAGAAGTGGCAGTGTGGCTCATAGTGGTAGGGTGTTAGCTCTGAGTATAAAAGTTTAGCAACAGTGTCCAGGCCCTAAGTTCAAGCTCCAGGACTGCTTGAAAAAAAGCTTTTAAAAAGATGTATAGCTAGTCTGGTGTTGGTGGTTCACGTCTATAATCCTAGCTACTTAGGAGGCTGGGGTCTGAAGATTATGGTTCAAAGCCAGCCTAGGCAAGAGCATCCCTGAGACTCTTGTCTCCAATTACCAGAAAACCAGAAGTGGTGCTGTGGCTCAAGTGATAGAGCACTAGCTTTGAGCTGAAGAGCTGAGGGACAGCCTCCAGGCCCAGAGTTCAAGCCCCACAACTGACCAACACACACACACACACACACACACATACACACACATATGTATAGCTAAGATAATTGCTTTTCTTTTGTTGTTATTGTTTTGTTTTGTTAAAGAAAGGAGCTAGGATTTTTTTTTTCTTTTGGTTGGTCATGAGGCTTGAACTCTGGGCTTGGGCGCTGTCGCTGCACTCTTAAGCTCAAGGCGAGCCCTCTACCGCTTCAGCCACAGCACCACTTCTATTTTTCTAGTGGTTTATTGGAGATAAAAGTCTCATGGACTTTCCTGCTCGGGCTGGCTTTGAACTGTGATCCTCAGATCTCAGCCTCTGGAGTAGCTAGGTTTACAGGTGTGAGCCACCAGTGCCTGGCTGAGCTAGGATTTTTGTTGTTGTTGTTGGTCATGGGGCTTGAACTCTGGTCCTGGGCGCTGTCCCTCAGCTCTTCAGCTCAAGGCAGCACTCTACCACTTAAGCTACAGCACCACTTCCATTTTCTGGCGGTTTATTGGAGATCGGAGTCTCACAGTTTTTCCTGCCTGAGCTGGCTTTGAACCGAGATCCTCAGATCCCAGCCTCCTGAGTAGCTAGGATTACAGGTGTGAGCCACCAGTGCCCTGTGTGAGCTAGGATGTCTTAAAAGAAGGAGAACCCATTTCCTGCTTTACCTTCTGCCTGACCTCTCACTAATCATCATTACGCTTCTCAGAGCTACAAGATATTGCTTAATTGGCTATGTTTTATTAGGCAGAGAACACAGTCACAGAGACCACAGAACAAAAGGAAAAAAATCCAGAAACAAAGGCAAAGCCATGAACCTGTCATACCAGCACTTGGGAGGTGATGGAGATGGCGAGGGCGGATTCCCTCAGCCTTACCTGAAGTGGATGTGTCCCTTAAACGAATCTCTGCAAAGCATGAGCCCGTGTGCTCGGATCGCTCAGGTCTAGACTGCCTGGCACCAATCAAAATGACCTTCAATGTCATTTTTTTTTGGGGGGGGGGAGGGTCTGGTCATGGGGCCTGAACTCTGGGCCTGGGCGCTGTCCCTCAGCTCTTCAGCTCAAGGCTAGCGCTCTACCACTTGAGCCACAGTGCCACTTCC
>NW_012267314.1:4206633-4210531 GCF_000151885.1 Dipodomys ordii | reverse complement strand
GGGCTGGGAAGGTGGCTCAGTGGTAGAGCGCTTGCCTTGCATGCATGAGGCCCTGGGTTCGATTCCTCAGCACCACATAAGCAAAAAGAAAAAAGCCAGTAGTGGCGCTGTGGATCAAGTGGTAGAGCACTAGCTTTGAGCTGAAGAGCTGAGGGACAGCGCCCAGGCCCAGAGTTCAGGCCCCACAACTGGACCCCTCCCCACCAAAAAAAGAAGAAGAAAAAAAGAATGAATTGGTTGGGTGCAGGTGGATCATGCCTGTAATCTTAGCTACTCAGGAGGCTGAGATTTGAGAATCACAGTTGGAAGTGAATCTAGACAGGTAAGTCTGTGAGACTCCTATCTCCAAATAACCAGCAAAAAGCTGGAAGTAGAAGAGTGACTCAAGTGGTAGAGCATTAGCCTTGAGTGAAAAAACCCCACAACTATTGAGAGCCAAGGCCTTGAATTCAAGCCCCAGGCACACACAAAAATAAAGAAAAGAAGGGAAGGAAAGAAGGAAGGAAGGAGGGAGGGAAGGAGGGAGGGAAGGAGGGAGGGAGGGAGGGAAGGAGGGAGAGAAGGAAAGAGGGAGGGAAGAAGAAAAAAGGAAAGACAAATGTGTTTCAGAACATGGTTAAAGAGGCAGCAAATCCAAAAGGTTGGGTTATCTTATTTCTATAGAAAACTAGTCTCTTTCTTTTCCTTTTTTTTCTTTTCTCAGTACTGGGGCTTAATCTCTGGGTCCAAGTCCTATCCCTTAGCTTTTAACGCTTAAGGATGGTGCTCTACCACTTGACCCACACATCTACTTCTGGCCTTTTGCTGGTTAGTTGGAGATAAGAGTCTCATGAACTTTCCTACTCAGATTGGATTTGAGCCTCCATCCTCAGATCTCAGTCTCCTGAGTGGCTAAGGTATGAGCCATTAGCATTTGGTTTTAACCACTTTTCCCAGCAATAACTTGTAGTGTAGAGCTTATGACAATCATATATGAGGCCTTAGGTTGAATTCCAGCACTGAAAAACACACACCAAATAACTCCCTCATCTGTAGGTGTGATGGAAGGAATCTATCGGCAAGAAGGAAAACCAAAACAAATAAGACCAAATAAGAATATGGGCTATGAGTGTTTTCATAGCCTGGAAAGCAGACAGAAGCAAGCAGGTGCAGCTGTGAGCAGACCCCAGGGGAAGCATGCGCACATGGTTGTGTACAGACCCAGGGGAGTATGTGGTTGTGTACCACCAGCTTGAAACCTTTGACCTTGGACTCCTTTCTTAACACGGGGAGGCTGGTAGATGTGAAAGGCTTTGTTAAGAATTTCCCAAGAACCAAATAAATACAATCTCACCAAGAGAGAAACTTTTGTACTACTTAGTGATACATTTTCAAATGTGCGGACTTTAATCATGATCAAATAGCACTTTTCTTCCTTTGATGTGTGGGGATGGAACTGAAGGCCTTACGCCTTGGTGTGTGCTCTGCCGCTGGGCTACTTGGTCCCAGAGATCCAGATCAGCTTCCATAGCAATTCTAAACTCTTACCATCCTCCAGGAGACCCAGAACACCTCTTCCACTGTGGAAGAGAAAACTAGTGAAAAGCATCTTATAGAAGGGGTGCTGTGGTTAAGCTTGGACTTTGATATGTTCTGTTTCCTGACTTCCCTCCTTCCCTCCCTCCTTCCATCTCTGTCTCTCTCTGTCTCTCTCTGTCTCTCTCTCTTAGTTTTAGTACTGGGCTGGGCACTGTCTTTTCCATTCTACCTTTCGAGCCACAGCTCTGCTTCCGGCTATTTTTGCCAGTTAATTGAAGAGTCTCACCGACTTTCCTACCCAGGCTGGCTTTGAACCGTAATCTTCAGATCTCAGCCTCTTGAGTGGCTGGGATTCTACGCACTGAGCCATGCTTAGCTATTTGTTTTTCTTGAGACAAGGTAGCATAGTGCAGGCTGGTTCCACACTCGAGATCCTTTTGAGTCAAGGTATAGGCTACTCTGCCCAGCCCACTTGATTGGATTTCTCTGGGCCTGTTCCCCTCGCCATCTCCACTGATGAAACAAAAATGATCATTTCTATACCACAGAGGCAACGTGCCCTGAATAGAACTGGTATGCAGTGAAAGTGCTAATGTTTCCTAAGGAGTATTTAAAAAAAGTTAAAATGAATGAAATGCTTATAAAGTCCTAAAACCAACCAGCTTGCCAATCTATTTCTACTAGGATAAATTCCAATGAGGCATTGGTAGCTCATGCCTGTAATCTTAGCTACTCAGGAGGCTGAGATCTGACTGTCACTATTCAAAGTCAGACAAACCCAAGGGACTCCTCTCTCCAATCAACCAGCACCAAAGCACACACACTCACACACACACACACACACACACAGCCCAAAGTGGGGATGTGGTTTTAGCTGTAGAGCACCAGCCTCAAATACAAAAGCTAAGAGAGCTTGCAAAGTTCTGAGTTCAAGCCCTCATACCAGCACAAAGCAGAGGGTTAAATTCCAGAGAAACCGGCCTTCCTGTATACCTTCAACAAAAAATGGCTAAGTTAAAGAAAATAAACTTTGTGTTGGATAACTCACGGTTCCTAAGCTGTCCTTCAACTTCATACAACGACCCAGGCAGAGGATACACAACTCGCTACTAATTTATGTTACATCTGGGGACAGGCCCAGGTGTGTAGTGTCAGTGTTTGCACACGTTCTTCATTTTTCAGGGGGATTCCACTCTGTGGAAATCGGGGGCTCGGCGGCCAGGTACAATTGGAATATTTTTTTTTTCTTTCAGCCTCAGCACATTCATGCTTCTGGGTCCAACAATTCAGCTAAAAATTGAATTTAGTTCCAGTATTGATGGACTGCCGGCTACGTTCCTGGGATGCCTATTTTATTTAAGAGGATGAAGAACTGGAGTCCTGTCAGCGGCTGGCCTTCCACCTCTTCTTTCTCCTTTGAAAATCCGGAGGACCAAGGAACAACCCATGTACCTCCTCCTAGCATCTCCTAGCGAGAGAGGCCTGGTAACCTTGAGAGGCCAGGCCCATTTCCAGTAAGAGCCTCATTTTCCCCCAGTGTCCCCGGGGAAGAAGGGATGGGGGCCGAGCCTGGCAGATGGCCTCGTCTGACCTCAGTGGCCCAGGAGGAAGGGCAGCCAGGCTCACCTCATGGGTGTCTGGCCTGACAGTAACCACCGCGGTTCCCAGCCCCGGCCGGTGATCCGCCTTTCCTAGGGTCAGGCCTGGGCCTCAGCCTTTCTCCAGGCTGCGAGGAGAGGCGCGGGAACAAATGTTTACAATCAAACCCGACCTGCAGGGAAGCTAATGGGGGGTGAGTGTGAAGGGGTGGGGGGGGGGGTCTGGGTTCCCTCCGGGACTGTGGCCGGAGGTCCAAGCCCGGGTTATCAATCCTGGGAGGGGCTCAGGTCTGGCTCTCCCCAGGCCCCCCCCCCGCCCCCGGGCAGCTTTGGGCCCCAGGTCTCTCGGGCCGGTGCCTCCCCCCGCCCCCTTTCGCAGCCCCGGTGCCTGATTCCGAAGGGGAGGCGCCTGGGGTCGCCTAGATCGGGGTGCTGCCTGCGTCCCGGCAGCGGGGGGGGGGGCGGCGCTGCGAGGCGTGTCCGGCTGCGCCCATGTGATGGAGCTGGGAGAAGCGGGCGGGGGAGGCGGCGGGGAGGTGGTGGCTTGCTTTTTTTTTTTCTTTTAAGGAGTTTGCCGCGAGGCCGGCGCTTCAGTCGCCCGAGGAGCGTGGAGAGGAAGCCTGGGACCCGCCGCCGGGCGCGCGTCGTCATCTTCTGGCTTCGGCCCGGCTCCCCGCGGTTGGATCGAGGCGTAGAACCGGAGCCCGGGAGCCATGGGCGCGGGGAGCTCCGCCGAGCAGCGCAGCCCCGAGCAGCCGCCGGCCGGGAGCCCCACGCCGGCC
>NW_012267314.1:4200229-4206583 GCF_000151885.1 Dipodomys ordii | reverse complement strand
CTGGGTTCGATTCCTCAGCACCACATAAGCAAAAAGAAAAAAGCCAGCAGTGGCGCTGTGGCTCAAGTGGTAGAGTGCTAGCCTTGCTGAAGAGCTGAGGGACAGCGCCCAGGCCCAGAGTTCAGGCCCCATGACCAGACCCCCCCCCAAAAAAAAGCCAAATGAGTGCACAAGGCCCTAAATTCAAGCCCAGTACCTGCACAAAAAGGGAAAAAGAGAGGACTGGGAAGTTGGCTTAGTAGTAGAGTGCTTGCCTCGCATGCATGAGGCCCTGGGTTCAATTCCTCAACACCACATAAGCAGAAAAAAAACTGGAAGTGGCGCTGTGGCTCAAGTGGTAGTGCACTAGCCTTGAGCTGAGGAGCTGAGGAACAGTGCCCAGGCCCAGAGTTCAGCCCCCACAACTGTCCAAAAATTAAAAAAGGAAAAAGAGAGAGAGACAGAGACAGCGAGACAGAGAATGGTTGTCACTTTTGAGGTTGACTTGCTCTCCACAAGCAGCCTGGTGGAGAAGCCGGGGTGGGGAAGGGTTGACCCTCTGCCCTCCACAGCTGGGAGCTGATTTCTACCCTCAGCGGTGGCTGCAGGCGGGGCCGTGACTCTCCATCTCCCAGCAGGCCTTGCTCTCCATCCCTGCAGCTCAAGTGCAGCTTCAGGGACACCATGGACCAAGACCACACAGGAAAGCCGGTTCCAGATGCCTGATTCTCAGACACTGTGAAATGCTACATGTTTGTTATTTTAAAGTGGTTTTTTTTTTAAATGCTATGCCTTTGTGTTTAAAGGACAAATAATTGGATATGAACTGGCAAGCCTAAGGATTGTCAAACGTTTGCAAAAGAAGATTTCTGGTCACTTTTCACAACCCTACATTGCCAGTGGTCACTGGAGCTTTCTAGAACCCCTGGGTTTCAAGTGTCACAGTCTGGCAAAAGCTACACTAAGCTCCCAGAGGAGGAAATGAGTTATTCTGTGACCGGGCCGACAGCCCCAGAATACTGTCACAGAGCCTTTGCCACAAAGAGAACCTTCGGCTGGGTGCCGGTGGCTCATGCCTGTAATCCTAGCTACTCAAGAGGCTGAGATCTGAGGATTATGGTTCAAAGCCAGCCCAGACAGGAAAGTCCATGAGACTCTTATCTCCAATTAACCAACAGAAAATTAGAAGTGGCGCTGTGGCTCAAGTGGTACAGCAAATTAGAAGTGGCGCTGTGGCTCAAGTGGTAGAGCGCTCGCCTTGAGCTAAAGAGCTGAGGGACAGCGCCCAGGCCCAGAGTTCAAGCCCCATGACTGACAAAGAAAAAAAAAGAGAGAGAGAGAACCTTCGCAAGGGGCCAGTGGCGAGTGAAGTGGACGCTGATCAACTTCGAGCAAATAGAAAGCACAGCCTGCATTCGGGCCACCGAGGCTGAATGCAGGTGCCACACACCAAAACACTTCCTATTCTGAAACCTGATTGCTTTTCTTTTCCTTTCCACGTGCTAGGGATAGAATTCAATGTTGGGCAAGCACCTGGCCACTGAGCCACAGCCCAGTCACATTCAGAACTTAATTATTCTAAAAGAAAAATTTTGTCTTTTGCAGGGAACTGTGTGTTGCATGTTATTTTCAACATAGAGGTTTGATGTGTAATCACCTCAGGAGAGCAGGAGGCATCTGTTACAATGGCAGGGATGAACAGCCCACTGCTGAAGGGCAATCTAGCCTGCAAGGCCAAGCAAAGTCTATACTTTGTTCCCCACAGATAGACACAAAGTGCTATACAAGTGGTTGACACCAGGCTATTGGCTCACGCCTGTAATCCTAGCTACTCAGGAGGCTGAGATTGGAGGATCACGGTTCCAAGCCAGCACAGGCAGATAAGTCTATGAGACTCTTATCTCCAGCAAAACACTCAGAAAAATCCAGAAGTGGTACTGTGGCTCAAATGGTAGAGTCCTTCCTAGTCTTCAACGCAGAAAGGCTCAGGGACAGAGACCAGGCCCTGAGTTCAAGCCCCAGGATAAACTAAAAAAAAAAAAAAAAGAGTGGAGGTGTGGCTCAAAGTGGTGGGGCACCAGGCTTGAGCAAATAAGCTAAGTAAGAGTGTGAGGCCTGGGTTCAAGTCCCAGGACAGAACCTATGCACATGCGCGTACACACACACACACACACACACACACACACACACACACGTATACACACAAAGGCAGTGACTAAAAGCAGACCAAGGCTGGCTTGTGGATTTAGATGTTGGTCTTTCGGATCTACAGGAGAAATTTCCACAGGCTACTAGTTGGAGAAACTGGGAGTTTGACCTTTTCATTGAAAGGGTTTTAAACACCACCAGCTCCCCAGCCTTTATTCCTATTTATTTTTGCCCCCGGGGGTGCTAGCTTGCTTTACCTTTCAGCCCACCGTGGCTCCACTTCCAGCCTTCCAAGGTGATGTTCCACAGCTCTCAGTTTAGCCAGAGGTCTGTAGACTGGGCGGTGGGGAGGGAGGCCTCCCGGTGAATCTGGCCTGGTCTTGAAGCTTGTCTGGCCTCATACTGTTTGCTGTCATCAGGTGCAAGCTGTTACTCTTTGGTCTGCGCTGTTTCTCAGTGGGGGTTCACAAGTTTGCTTGTTTGTTTTGGGGTGACGTTGGGTGGGACTGCCAGGGTCTAGATTGTTCTCTCAGTCATCCAATGCATGTTTGGTATCAGAGCCTAGGATGGTTTGTTCATTTGTTTGCTGTGGTTAAAGGATGCTCTCCCTGCAGGGGGCGGCACCCCTTCCTCTCCACTCCCCCTCTGTCCTGGGCCATGCTGGGCAGATGGGGCCTAGGCTGGGAGCCTCTGCCCAGGAGGGCCAGGGCCTGGCGCCTGCGCTGTGGCTCTCCCCCAGAAGCAAGGCCCTTCCCAGGGAAGGCCACGGCCCGCCCGCCGGGCCCCTGCACGCCCGCAGGTCTGAGGTTGGGTCCCTGCCTTACCTCTGGTTGGGGCTCCGGCTGGGCCCAACTGATAGAGAGCCAGCTGTGAGTGAATAACTGGGGTTCAAGCCCCAGTATTGTAGAAAGGGAAGGAAGGAAGGAAGGGAGGGAGGGAGGAAGGGAGGGAGGATGGGAGGAAGGAAGGAAAGAAAGATTCACCATTGGATACCTATTTAGCTTTAGTTTGGCACATAGTTTCCAAATATTCCTAGTGTCTTGCGTCTGAAATGTTCTCACCAGAGCATTCCCCCACCACAGCGCTATCTGTAGCCCTTTTGATGCCTCTCCAGGCTTTTAAATTATATCCTCTATTGTTTAAAAACTTGAGCATTCAGATCTCCTATACATATTTTACGTTTATATTTATTTGTGGAGATGATACCCATAAGACCTAGGGGAGTTGAGGCAGGAAGATCTCAAGTTCAAAGTCAGCCTCAGTTACATATGAAGAAAAAAATTATACTGTAATTTCTGTAACAGGAATAATATGTTCAAATTATATTGCATATATACCAAATTATATATTGAAATTAGCAATTGGAATAGCATGAGATTCATCACCTCTAAGCAGAGGTTTGAACCACAGAGTCCTCTAGAACTTACTGCTCCAGAGCATGCTTGTGAGAAGCACCCTTGAGGACATCTAGAATAGTTCCCCATATAAGCCCAGCACGTTGGCACACTCCTGTAATCCCAGCACTCAGGAGGCTGAGGCAAGGGGATCTCAAGTTCAAGGCCAGCATAACATACTTAGTAAGATCCTGTCCCAATAAACCCAAAGGGTAGTTCAATAGTAGAGGGCTGGCTTTACATATGAAAGGTCCTGGGTTCGATCCCCAGCACCACACACACACACACACACACACACACACACACACACACGTTCCTCTTATTTTCTACATTTTCAGTACAGATTAAATGGGCTCCAGTCCTGCTGTTTTCTAAGGTGCCCACGTGATTAGCTCTCATCACAGAGAGAACTCCCCCACTAGTGGTAGAAGGCATCCTCTTTTGGACCGAATGGCCAATGAAATACATCATAAGGTTCATTTGCCTCGTTCATGTAGAAATCATTTATTTCTTGTTCTTGTTGAGCAGTAGTTTAATCGTTCAACATACTGTTTCCACTTAGGTGCTATCACCAATGAGGCTGCTACAAAATCCAAGCTATGGCTTTTTGGGTGAACCTGAGTCCCTGCAGGGGTGCGATGGTGAGGTCACTTGCACCGCAGTTTGAGCCTGTGGTGGTTGTTAATGCTTCACGTGGGCTATGTTGCCTAGGCTAGCTCTGAACTCCCTCCCTGGCTCAGCCTTCCTGCTCCATCCTTCTGAGTAGCTAGGATTACAGGTGTGAGTCACCATGCCTGGCTTGAATGGTTTGTTCTGCTCTGTTCTGATTTACTTTTTGGGACAAGATCTCACTCTAGCACTGGCTGGCCTCCAATTCAATAGAAAGCTCATACAAGACTTGAATCTGCAATCTTTTGTGAGGATCACAGGGCATGCCACCACCCTACCCCACACTCCAAAGGTTTTGTAGTTGTGTTTTATATTTAAGTCTGTGATCTGTTTAGAATGAACTGTTAGTAAGATCTGAGACTTTGGGGCTGGGAAGGTGGCTTAGTGGTAGAGTGCTTGCCTAGCATGCATGAAGCCCTGGTTTGATTCATCAGTACCACATATACAGAAGAAGCCAGAAGTGATGCTGTGGCTCAAGTGGTAGAGTGCTAGCCTTGAGCAAAAGAAGCTCAAGGATAGTGCCCAGGCCCTGAGTTCAAGTCCCCTTTACCCCCCCAAAAAAAGAGAACTGAGACTTTTTTTTTTTACATTCTGGGATAGGCTCCAGGCCTTATAAATGTTAGTCAAATACCAGCACTGAGCCACTGCCTCCGTCCTCAGAAGCTTTTCCTTCAAAAGATTTTTTTTTTGCTTATGAATATCAAACTTCTCCAGCACCCTTTGTTGAAAAGGCTATCTTCTGCATTCCACTGAATTGCTTTGTGAGCTTGTCCAAAATCAGCTGGGGGCTTGGGTGTGGTGGCACACTCCTGAAATACCAGCCCAAGGCTGCGAAAGTGAAACCCTATCTGAAAACTAGAGCTTAAGCAAGAGTTTACCCAACAAGTCTAAGCCTCGGTACAAGAGATTTTTATTATTATGTTATTTTATATTTATTTTATAGGCATTTAGCAAATCAACTTAAAGGAATAAAAAAGAAATGTTAGCTCAGTTTATTTGCTTTTACTCAGTTTATTCCTACTTAAAATGTTTACCAAGTCACAGGCGGATTTCATAAAAAATGAATAGATGTGGGTTTTATTTTTATTCTATTTATTTTTGTGGTTGTGAGGCTTGAACTCAGGGCCAGAGTGCTGTCCCTGAGCTTTTCTGCTTAAGGCTAGTGCTCTACCCACTTTGAGCCACAGCTCCGCTTCTGATTTTCTGATGGCTAATTGGAGATAAGAGTCACACATTTTCCTCCCTGGGCTGGCTTTGAACCTGATGCTCAGATCCCTGCCTCCTGAGTAGCTAGGATTACAGGTGTGAGCTACCAACACCTGGCTTTATTTTATTTTAATATAGTTTTATTGTTATTATTAAGGAGTTGTATAGAGGAGATACAATTCCATGTCAGGTAATGAGTACAATTATTGGACAATGTCACCTTTTCCCTTGCTTTCCCTCAGTTCCTCCTCCTCTCCCTGCCCACAAAGTGCATAGCTCACTTTTTACATAGTGTATATTGAATATCATGACTGCATTTGTCCAACCTTCCTCCCTCCATTTCTATGCGCCACTTTTACCCCCTAAAAAGACAACAAACAAAACAACAAAACCAAAACCAGCAACAATAATACCAACAACAGCAACCAAACAAAAAAATGTTTCCATTTCCTGGGTTTTTATTTTATTTTTAAACTACATATTTCCTATATAATTATTAAATTCTATCCTCGGGAGCAAATATTCAGTGTTTCACAGACATATTCCTGCCTAGAAATATGCTAAGTAGTAGATAATTGCATACAGATAAAGTTATATATACCCACGACTACATTCTATACTGGAGCGACTATCTTCTTTGGTATATTAAAAAAAAATCAGTGTCACTATGAAACATTCTCGTTGGAAAACAAGTCATTCTGTCATGAGGCTGTATTTTGGGCCCCTTTCAGAAGAACCAAATTGACTAAATGTCATTATGATAATTCCAGGGCAAAGATTTCTTCCTGCATTTAAAAAAAAAGTGGGCCAGCCGGGCGCTGGTGGCTACTCAGGAGGCTGAGATCTGAGTCTCACAGTTCAAAGCCCAGGCAGGAAAGGCCCAAGAAACATTTCTTTTTTTTTTTTGGGGGGGGGTCAGTCACAGGTAAGATGTCTGCGGACATCTTACCTCAGTAAC
>NW_012267314.1:4150813-4192898 GCF_000151885.1 Dipodomys ordii | reverse complement strand
TGCGGCTGCCACCCCACCGTGGTGGCCCGGGCCCTGCACCCGCGAGGCTCCACCCGCCGGCCTTCGAGAAGGATGGGGCGGGAGAGGGGGAGCCACGCTTCGTACTCGTCCCAGGCGGTGGGGGTGGGAGTGAGGAGACAATTCAGGAAGCCGGCGCGCTTTTCCACGTGAAACAGACGAGGTGCGATCTTGGTGACATTTCACGGATCTGTGACCTCGTTCCCCTGACCTCTTTAGCCGCACTGGTCTAATCTGGTCTGAGAGACAGCTCTTTTCAAGAAAATATATGTGCGTGTATATGCACCATTAAAAGTTATTATTATTGTTATTGTTGTTATTATTAGATAGGGTCTAAGCCTCCCTGGCCTGGACTCAAGTCCTCTTGCCTAAGTGACCCGATTGCAGGCTTGCACTACCACGCCCAGCTTGAGACTGTACCTACAGCAGTTTTTCTCCAGTTTTCAACTCATAACTGCTCTTCAAAACCCATGGTCCCCTACCACACTTAACTATCTGTGCCTCTAACAGATGCCTAAGCTTCTGGTCTATAGAATCTATACATTCTTTATGAGGTCTTAAGTCTCATAATACTTCACGGATTTAGATGCCAGCCACAGTCTTGGTGACTCTGGTGTAGAGCTACTCTTGCAGGATATGATTTTTAAAAGCATAATCGCTCAAAACTTACAGCTGGGGCCATCTTTTTCCTTAGGCTTTTATATGTATCCTTCAAGCCTTATTAAGCATTGACCCTGAAATACGGAAGTCATGCATGCCCTTCCCAATAAACGCATTTGCTTACTGTAGAATATTCCTTTCCATTCTTTCCTCTATTATTTCTTCCCATAATGGCATCTCAGCCAGCCACCATCTTGAAGCATTGAACCAGGTCTCCTTGAAAAGATTACTTAAATGATATCCATGATGTCGTTGAACTTGGCATACTTCCCAGTTATCAATTTGGAGACAAATCAATACACTTACATAGCTCCTTAGATTATAGGTTGGGTTTCATTTCAACTAGCGGAACTTGGTAGTCAGGCAAGGACTTCATTCCGTATGACTCAGCACACATAGTAAGTTCATGTCTCTTCTGACTCTTAAGTACTCCTGTCCGCCATCCTGGCCACTGGTTAGTGTCTTTGGCCTTTCCCAGCTGCTTGCACATCTGGGGTTTAGTGGCTTTGACTAATAGGTGTTCCCCAGGCCAGGAACTTAGCTGGCTGCGATCCCAAGCTGTTCCCTAGGCGTGGTATTACCTTACACACGGTGGGCTCTCAGTAAACATTTGTGGAAAGAAATGCTTGCTAATGGCTCTCTGCTTTTCACTGGAGACTATCAAGTTTGGAAACATGGTGTCTTATCTCTACTTTTTCTTTGTCTTTTTCTTTTTTTGTTGATCGTGGGGGGCTGGGGGGCTGAACTCTGGGCCTGGGCACTGCCCCTCAGCTCTTCAGCTCAAGGCTAGTGCTCTACCACTTCCGGCTTTTTTTGCTTATGTGGTGCTGAGGAATCGAACCCAGGGCCTCATGTATGCAAAGCAAACACTCTGCTGCTGAGCTACCTTCCAAGACCCTATTTCTACTTTTTCTATTGAACCTTTTAACTTTTTTTTTTTTTTTGTCAGTCATGGAGCTTGAACTCTGGGCCTGGGTGTTGTCCCTCAGCTCTTCAGCTCAAAGAGAGAGTGCTCTACCACTTGAGCCACAGCACCATTTCCAGTGGTTAATTGGAGATTAGAGTCTCATGGACTTTCCTGCCCAGGATGGCTTTGAACCGTGATCCTCAGATCTCAGCCTCCTGAGTAGCTAGGTGTGAGCCACTGGTGCCAGGTGAACCTTTGAACTTCTTATTATTAATAGTTTTGAGTATTGGATCCTGACTGCATCCTCAGTCTAGTTATTAATAGAGGAAGTGAATGATTTGGAAAGAAACTCGGTTGGGATGATTGAGGCTTAGGTTTCTATTTCTCTAGAAATTGAGTGGCTTGCTGGAAGTGGAGCTGTGGCCCAAGTGGTAGAGTGCTGTCCTTGAGCAGAAGAAGCTCGGGGAAAGTACCTAGATCCTAAGTTCAAGCCCCAGGACTGGAACCGAAAGAGTAAAAGTGTGTGTGGTTTGTGAGTAATGCAGTTTCAAAATGCTTCTAGTCTCATAGAGACAAGTGGATTGAAAACAAATGACTGAGAGGAGCCGAGTCCTACAGGAGCTCTGCTCCTCATCCTGAACTTGATTGGTAGATGAAGACAATGGGTGGGATTTAGTTTACAAGATGTCTTTTCCCCTTCTTGGATATAATCATCAACTAAACACTGTTAGCAGAATTTTCACTAATGTCTAGTACTACTACTGTATGTGCTCTCTATGTAGCAAATCTAGTTTACTTTACTTTCTTTCTGTTTACTTTCAGTTGGGTTGCTGGGATCTAACCCAGGACCTAGGGCTTAAAGTTGAGCACAGGCTGCCTGGCTGAGCTATGCCCAGCCCCTTTTCTCCTTAACTACCATTATCTCAACAGATGACATGTGATTGGAAAATTCTCTCTGTCTCTGTCTCTGTCTTGTGCCCGTCATGGGACTTGAACTTAGGCCCTGGGCACTGTCTCTAAGCTTTTAGGCTGAAGGCTAGCACTCTACCACCTGAACAACAGTTCTACTTTCAGCTTTTTGATGGTTAATTGGAGGTAAGAATCTTATGGACTTTCCCACCTCAGCTGTCTTCAACCTGAGATCCTCTGATCTCACCTTCTTCAGTAGCTAGGATTACAGGCGTGAGTCAAATGGAGATTTAAACTTTTATTTATTTTATTTCTGCCAGTCCTGTGACTTGAACTCAGGGCCTGGGCACTGTCCCTGAGCTTCTTTTGCGCAAGGCTAGCACTCTACCACTTGAGCCACAGTGCCACTTTCACTTTTTTCTGTGTATGTGGTACTGAGGAATCGAACCCAGGGCTTCATGCATGCTAGGCAAGCACCCTACCACTAAGCTACATTCCCAGCCCCGAGAGTTAAACTTTTAATTACTCAAGTTTAACACAAATTCATAGAGGAAGAAGTCCTGGTTTTATCTATGGTGCATTTCAATGAAATAGAATGATCCAGCTGAGTACAGCCTGTTACCGTAGCTACTCTGGAGGCTGAGATCTGAGGATTGTGGTTTGAAGCCAGCCAAGGTAGGTAAGGCTGTGAGAGTCTTATCTCCAATTAACCGGCAAAAAGCTAGAAGTGGAGTTGTGGCTCAAGTGGTAGAACACTAGCCTTGAGCAAAAGAATTGTTCAGGGACAGTGCCCAGACCCTGAGTTCAAGCCCCAAGACTGGCAAAGGAAAAAAAAGAAAAAGAAAGAAAGAAACGAATGTACTGCAGTTTATATCTAAATGTACGTTCTGTGGGTGAGGTAAAGGAGGAGGATGGCTTGATCTGTTCAGTTCTTAGGGTTTAAAACCTGGCCATTTTGGCCATTGTTGGGAGCAGAAAAGATTAGCTTCACTTTCTCAGTGTGTGTGTGTGTATTTTGTTGTTGGTTGGTTGTTTTTATGTTTTATTTATTTATTGACAGTCCTGAGCCTTGAATTCAGGGCCTGGGCTCTGTCCCTGAGCCTCTCTATGCTCAAGACTAGAGCTCTCCCACTGAAGCCATGGCACCACTTCCAGCTTTTTCTGTGTATGTGTTACTAAGGAATCAAATGCAAAGCTTCACGCATGCTGGGCAAGCACTCTACCACCAAGCCACATTCCCAGCCCGTTTTTGTTTTTGTTTTTTGTTTTGCTTTTGAAACAAAGTGTCACTATTCAACCCAGGCTAGTCTAAACTCTCTATGTAGTCCAGACTGACCTCAAACCCAGTCATCCTGCCGCCGCCTCCTGCACCCTCCTATCCCCCCATCCCCTAACCCCTCAACCCCTTAACCCCCTGCTAGGATTATAGTCACATAGCTATCTGTGTGTGTGTGTGTGTGTGTGTGTGTGTGTGTGTGCGCGTGTGTGTGCGTGCGTGCGCGTGTGCGCGCGCCATTCCTGGGACTTGAACTCAGCATGAACTCAGCCATCCACCTGAGACTTGAACTCAGTGCATCTGCTCAAGCTGGCTTTGAATCATGATCCTCAGATCTCACCCTTCTTCATAGCTACAATTACCGACATAAGTCACCAGAACCTGGCCTGAATGATCCTTTCTGTATTTTCTGTTTGATCCGGGATTTCAAAGCTAAACCTGGAACCTTGGTGTCTGATGCTCCGGCCTGGAGCCGGTAGGGAGATAGAGACTCTTGTTTTTTTTAAGCTGTGGTTAAAAGACATGATTGATGCAGACGGGAGTCCCTAAAACATAAAGATGGACTCACGTGGAAGAGTCTGTTGGAGATGGGTGTGCCTAGAGCAGACAATTGATGTGGCCAGCTGGGATTCTCTTCACTCCCTCCGATGCTCCCTGCTCCCCCGCTTACCCGAGGGGCAGAAAGGGACACTGCCTCAGTGGCTGTCACCTTGTTACAGTAAAATTTGACGTGCTCACAGAGTGACATTTAAAGGGCGTGTTTTCCTGTATTCTATAGATCGTCCCCATCTTCGATCGAATCAGCTTGCGGTTTGATTAGAAGAAACCAAGAATTAGAGATGGAGGTATAAGAAAGACACTTAGGATTGCCAAAATTAGAATATACTTGTTTCTTTTCTTTCTTTTCCCCTTTCCCTCTCCCTCCCTTCCTCTCTTCCCATCCCCTCCTCTCTTCTTTCTTGTATATGTCAGGACTACTAGGATTTGAGCTTAGAGTCCTTGCTCACTTGGCTTTTTCCACTCCAGGCTGGTGCTCTACCACGTGACCCCCACCTTTATTTCTGGCAGTTGCTGGTTAATTGGAGTCTCTCAGATTTGTCTGCCCAGGCTGGCTTTGAATCACAATCCTCCAACCCCAGACTCCTGCGAAGCTAGGTTACCAAGCATGAGCCACCAGCTCACTTAACATCTCAGCCAGCTGTCATACATGTTGGAGCTGGGGGACCTCAGAGCTGGTCTCACACTGGGGGCTCAGGTACCCCTCCCGCCTCGACTCTTCCAGTAGCATGCACTCTGGTAGGGAGCTCTGCGCTCAGCTTTAGTAAAAGCTTTAATTTGTGTTTCTAGAGTGGAGCAACATCTCTTCTAAAATGGCATGCTGAGCTTGGTGAGCTGAGCTGAGGGTGGTTTGATCACAGGAAGAGTCAGAAGGAATCAGAAGAGAATGCAACTAAGTAGCGGAGTAGAGCACACGGAGAACAGAGATGGAACTTGGTGACCAGAGCAGGTTTATTGTGTGCAGACGTGAGAGGCACCCTGTCTTGTGCAGTAACCAGGGTGCCCCTCTCAGGCTGAGGGGTATTGGAAATAAGGCCGGGTGCTGTAGAAACACAGTTTGGCTCTAGGGGCTGGGGATCTAGATTAAGGCCGGAGGCTTAATTGACCTTAAAGCCAAATGCCATTTTTCTTTCAAGAAATGGTATTAGCCAAGTCCAGATTTCACCAGATAAAAAAAAAAAAGAACTTGTTAGTTTTGGAAAGGTTCATGAAAGAAGACTTCCTTTTCATGCCAGCCATAATTGTCCAGTTTGGAATTTTTTTTTTTCTGGTTGTGGGAATTGAACTCGGTCTGGGCACTCTTCCTGAACTCTTTCACCCAAGGCTAGCGCTCTGCTACTTTGAGCCACAGCACTATTCTGGTTTTCTAGTGGTTAATTGGAGATAAGAGTCTAGGGACTTTCCTGTCTGGGCTGGTTTGAACCTTGATCCTCAGACCTCAGCCTCCTGAGTAGCTAGGATGACAGACGAGAGCCTTTGGAGTTGGGTCTGTATAGAAATTTACAGTACTGGGGCTTGAATGCTGGTGGCATTTTAACAATTGAGTCATGCTTCCAGTTCTGTCTTTTTGCTGGTTAAGTAGAAATGAATCTCTGATTTGTCTGCTCAGGTTGGCATTGAACTGTAATCTTCGGATCTCAGCCTACTAAGTTACTAAGTAATAGGTGTGTGCCAGTGCTCAGCTTGTACGTTATAACTTATTTTGTTTTTATATTTTAATTTTGCTTTTTGTTGTTTTGGTGTTAATCCTGGGTCCTGAACTTTTTCTGTCTATGTGGTATTGAGGAACCCAGGGCTTCATGCATGCTAGGCAAGCACTCTTATCACTAAGCCACGTTCCCAGCCCTTTATTATTTTTTTTAATATTAATGATTGAGGATTTACTTTGTAAAAGTAATAAAAGTATCTTGACCTTCTGCTTTTCTGTTGACAATAGCTTGAAATCATTGTTGATCATTTGTTGCTGTTCTTTCTAAAACTTCATCTGTTTGGAAGTTGGCAAGAATGACCTTATCTTTTCCTTTTTTGTTTGTTTGTGTTCTCTTCTGACTGTTGTGTTTTGATGGAGGGTCTCCCCAATGTATGGGTTACTACCGGCAGTACCTCCTGTCTGGCAACATCTTTTCTTTTTAACAAATAAGATTCTGTTTAGGTTTGGCTATCTTCTCAGAGTATAAAGATCCACCTTGTTCTCCTGTGTGTGTGTGTGTGTACACGTGTGTGTGTCTGCTTGTGTGTGTGTGTGTACACGTGTGCGTGTCTGCTTGTGTGTGCGTGTGCACGCACATGCGCTTGAGATTGAACCCAGGGCCTAGTGAATGGTAAGCAGGCAAGCTCTCAGCCACTAACACGCCTAGCCCCAACTAATTTTTGGTTGTTGTTTGGGCAGTGACCTATTTCTTTATCTGTGAATCTTAAATTTTTCCCTCTGAGAGCAATCTGAAATCATCTAGTTTCCAGAAATTTCTTCATGCTTCTGATCCATGAAATATTGGGAACAGAACTGTTGACGGTGGAAATCCAGACTCTGGGAGGCTCCAGGCTGAGCTTCTTCCCCCAGGACTTTGCTGCACGGGAGGAAATGTGTTCTCCTGTTCCTAGCCTTGGGGTTGGGGGTGTCCTGGGGTGGCTCTCAGTCCTCAAACACTCTTGGCTTCTCCCAAAGCAGGGTTTTGTTCATTCACAAGGCTTTATCCTCTTTCCCTTTCCTTTTCTTTTTCTAGGTCCAAGACCAGGACTTGAACTTGGTACCTGACATTTTTTGCTCATTGGCTAGTGCTTTACCAACTGAGCCATGCCTCCATCCCTGGTTTTGTCTTCCCTCGGATTTCATTCTGCCTAACTTTCGTCCCATTTATTATTATTATTTTTTTTGGTCAGTCATGGGGTTTGAGCTCTGAACCTGGGCGCTGTCCCTGAGCACTTCAGCTCAAGGCGAGTACTCTACCACTTTGAGCCACAGCACTACTTTTGGTTTTCTGGTAGTTAATTGGAGATAAGTCTCACAGACTTTCCTGTTGGGCTTGCTTTGAACCATGATCTTCAGATCTCAGCCACCTGAGTAGCTAGGATTACAGGCATGAGTCATCAGCACCCTGCTTAAAAATATTTAAATTTTATTTTGTGCTGGCACTGGGGCTTGAACTGGGTGCTTTCTCTGAACGTTTTTGCTCAAGGCTGATACTCTACCCCTTGAACCACTTTTCCACTTCCTGCTTCTTGGTGGTTAATTAGAGATAAGTTCCCTCGTGGGCTGGCTTCAAACCTCAATCCTCAAATCTCAGCCTCCAGAGTAGCAAGGATTACAGATGTCAGACACAAGGCCTGGCCAGTGATGTGGGGTCCCTGTAGATGGCCACTGTGGATAACATAGGTCAGGTGAGGTGAGAGACGGTAGAACATCCTCACAACAGCTAGTAGAACTGCTCTCACTATGCTTCTATTCAGTGAATTCTCCAGATGAATATTGTGGAAAGTGTTCTAGATAGATAAAAGGCCATTAGCCAGAGGCCAGAAAGAAAAGACATTAAGGAGCTGAATGTTTTAAAGGCAATCATGGAAAGGAGATGATCCATCAAGCTGCAGCCAATGGGGGAAAAGCCCGGTGGACGGACAGAGCTTTTGCCCAGGAACCGAAGGCTTCATCAGATAACGAATTGCTGCGGGAGACCCGCTGGGCTGAGATCAGCTGATCATGGGGTAGCAAGAGACATTTTTCAGTGCAGTGTAGGTGCAGATGGGACTGGTCTGTGGAATTGGGCCAGGATGTAGGTTTGGCAAAGGTACTGAGATTGAACCTGGGTACTGGGCCTTGTGCATGCTGGACTGGTGTCCAGCATTCAGGAGAGAGTTTAGCGAGTTTAGTGAATTTTTCTTTCCTAGGTTAGCCTTTTACTTTGATCTTCCAGATCTAACTAGCTAGGATTACAGCCTAGTTCCTAGATAATACCCACGATTGGAGTCAGATGTTATGGTACATGCCTATTGGTGTTTAAACAAACATAACAGGCAATTATTTACCCTTGGGGTATCTGAAGTAATTCTGGGGTGCAGTCATGCTGTGTTGCCCAGTTGGTCTTGAATGCCTGAGGTCAAATGATGCTCTTGTCTTAGTCTCCTGAGAAGCTAGGACGATAGGCATGTGCTGGAAGAGCTTCACTGGACAGGAACAACTTGGGAGTCCCAGCTTGCTCGAGAGCCACAGGTAGGAGCAGAGAGGTCAGCTGGGGCTGCACAGTGAGACACAGTCAAAAAGAAAAAGAAGGGTCCGGCACTGGTGGCTCACGCCTGTAATCCTACTACTCAGGAGGCTGAGAGCTGAGGATCAAGGTTCAAAACGAGACCAGGCAGGAAAGTCCGTGAGACTCTTATCTCCAAGTAACCAAGAAGACAGGATAGTGGTGCTATGGCTCAAGTGGTAGAGCCACTAGCCTTGAGTGAAAAAGCTGAGGGACAGCGCCCAGGCCCTGAGTTCAAGCCCCACGACTGACAAAAAAAAAGGAAACAAGTCTCTCCAGCTTGGTACTTAATCAGTTTTCTATAGCTTCTCCCTGATTCTAACTAGTTATATTCAAGCTAGATTAAGTGGTGCATGCCTGTAATCCCAGCATTCAGGAGATCAAGGCCAGCCGGGGTTACATAGAAAGATCCTATGCCAGAAAAAAAAAGATACATTGCATTGTATCCCTGATGGTTTACTCTGGAACTGCATTTTTTGTGATACATAAAACAAGATTGTTGTTTAGCTCCTAACTGTCATATATCCAAAATTTATTTTTGTGTCAGACCTGGGGCTTGAACTCAGGGCCTGGGCACTATCCCCCAGAGCTCTTGTGCTCAAGGCACAAGCACTTTGCCACTTGAGTCACAGCTCTGCTTCTGGCTTTTTGGTCGTTAATTGGAGATTTCTTACAAACTTTCCTGTCCAGGCTGATTTCAGTCTACGATCCTCAAATCTTAGGCTCCTGAGTAGCTAGGATTACAAGTGTGAGCCACCAGAGCCTGGCTTTTGGTGATCATTTTAAAACTAAATTATGAGAAACAGTTTGAAGAATGTCTCTTTAGAAATGTGTATTTGAAATTATCCCTCACGTGGACACGCATGTACAAAGCTTGCTTGCCATGCACATTGCTGCGTACGGTGGACGGGTTAGTCAGCCTTTGTCTACTTTGATTTAAAAAAAATAAAGTGGCCTGCGTCACCAGTATTAATGCTTGACTTCTGACTCCTACATTACAACAGCAGATACTTCCCTGTGACTCCAGTCCTTTCGCTCTGTTTTATATGAAATATGTTCTTGAAAAGCAATGGAGAATATTTTGAAAGTTTGTTAAATCTGCCCTGATTAACACTGTATTTTCCTTTCTTCACACAAGCTAGCGCAGAAAATTTAAGTAAGCTGTAATTGTGCTGAAAGAAAATTCCAAGTGTGTGTGTGTGTGTGTGTGTGTGTGTGTGTGTGTGTGTGTGTGTGTGTCTTCCTGGTGATTGAATTGGATTGAATCCAGAGACCTGAATATTCTTAAGTTTTACCTAAATGTGAGCTGTGTGTCAACCACCAAATGGACTGATTTTAATGTCTACTTTTTAAATTGAAAATTCTTCAGAGCCTGAATTCTCCCTCACCTTTTTTTTTTTGTTGTTGTTGTTGGTTGTGGGGCCTGAACTCTGGGCCTGGGTGCTGTCCCTCAGCTCTTCAGCTCAAGGCTAGCGCTCTACCACTTGAGCACAGCACCACTTCCGGCTTTTTCTGCTTATGTGGTGCTGAGGAATCGAACCCAGGGCCTCATGCGTGCAAGGCAAGCATTCTACCACTGAGCCACCTTCCCAGCCTTTTTTTGTGTGTGTGACAGGGTCTCACTGTGTAACCCAGGCTGGTCTTGAACATGCTACTTTGCTGCTTTACTCTCCAGCGTTCTGGGTTTACTTTGAAAGCAGGTTTCTGTTGCTCAGTTTGGGCAAGCCTTGTGTTATTGATAATAAAACTTGTTCTGGTTTGATTAAGATGAAGATCAGTCAGTCCTTTGATATACTTCTGAATGCTCTAAAGGTAGTTTGCAGGGGTGGGGGATGGGGGGGAGAAGAGGTCCTCTTTGGAGAACCTAGTGACTGAAGACCCTGTGATTTTTATCTAGACTCCCAACAGTGACAGATTGCAAGTGACTTGTGGCTTGGGCCTGGGAACCCCTTTGGGACAGGCTGGAATGCCAAGAATGTGGAAGTTGTGGGGAAATGGGTCATGGTTTAAAGTTTTATTCTGGACAGAGCAAGATTCTCAAGCTGTCCCTGTGATTCTGGAATGGAGCTGGTTCGTTTCCCAGAGCTTCAGTTGTAGACAGAGAGCAGCTGAGTTAATTTCTGAGAAATGAGAAGCTAGGGGCGGGCTGATCGTAGACGTGATTGATGGATGCCTCTTTTCGTCCTTGCTCAAGATCTTGGAAGGGAAATTGAAGAGCATTGGGCAGTGATGATGGTGCTTGTAACGCCACCCCCTCTCGCCACCCCTCTAGTAAACCTGGGTCCTGCTGCTTCTGGTGCTGGGCTCTGCTGGGATCTCATTTGAGTCCTGTTTCAATTACAGGTGGCCACAGGACTGTTTCTCAATGGTATCTAATTGCTGGGCTAAAGGGCCACCAGTGTGACAGGGCCACCTGCCAAAGAGGCCTAGGGAAAATGGTTCATAATGAGCTATATGAGTTGGTGAGGATGTGAGGGAAACTCTGGGGGAGAGTGAGGAAAGGGGTGACACTGTCCAGAAACAAATGCACCCTTGAGCAGCAGTGGTGGCTCACGCCTGTCATCCTAGCCACTCAGGAGGCTGAGATCAGAAGGTTGTGGTTTCAAGCCCTTTGGGCAAGAAAGTCTGGGAGACTCTTATCTCCAATTAACCACCCGAAAACCAGAAGTGGCCCCATGGCTCAAAGTGGTAGAGTGCTAGCCTTGAGTGAAGAAGCTCAGGGACGGCGCCCAGGCCCTGAGTTCAAGCCCTACGACCACCACTACCAACAACAAAACACTCTTTACTTGACTTACATAACTGTAACCCCTCTACACATTACCTTTATAATAGCAGTAATAAAGTTAAAAATGAAAAGAAAGTGGACTTCATGGTGAATCTTTTTTTTTTTTTCCTTTTTGGGTCGGTCCTATGGCTTAAACGCAGGGCCTGTGCACTGTCTCTGAGCCTCTTTGTGCTCAAGGCCAGTGCTCTTCTACTTGAGCTACAGCAACCACAGCGCCACTTTGGCTTTTTCTGAGTAGTTTATTGGAGGTATGAATCTTATGGACTTTACTTTTTTTTTGGGCGGTGGGGCCTGAACTCTGGGCCTGGGCGCTGACCCTCAGCTCTTCAGCTCAAGGCTAGCGCTCTACCCCTTGAGCCACAGCGCCACTTCTGGCTTTTTTCTTTTTGCTTATGTGGTGCTGAGGAATCGAACTCAGGGCCTCAGGCATGCAAGGCAAGCTCTCTACCACTGAGCCACCTTCCCAGCCCCCTCTCATGGACTTTTCTACCTGGGCTGGCTTTGAACTGCAATCCTCAAACCTCAGCTCCTGAGTTGCTGGGATTACAGACATGAGCCACTGGCACCCAGCTGAGTCTGTTTTTGTTTTTTTAGACAGAGCCTCCCTCTGTAGCCCTGGGGCTGGCCTCCAACTGGCAATCCTCCTGTCTCAGCCTCCAGAGTGTGAGGATTCTAGGTTTTGATGGTAAATATTTGCAGAATAGTCTTACTTTAGAGAAGCATGTGGAAAAATGCCTTAACCTTTAATATTCTCCCTTATTCTCTCCCTCCCTCCCTCCCTCCTTTCCTTCCTTCCTTCCTTCCTCCCTCCCTCTTTCTCTCCCTCCTTTCTTCCTTTCCTCCTTCCTTCCTTTCTCCTTCCTCCTCCCCATCCCGTTCCTTTTTTTTCTTTCTTTTTCAAGGATCTCCTTGACTAGCCTAGGCTAACCTCGGTAGGTCCTCCTGCCTCAACCTCCCCAGTGCAGAGGTTACAGTCATGCTGTGCCATACCCAGCAATGTATGATGCATATGTCCATAAAGAGAAATACAATAAACATCTCTTCTGGTTTGGCCCAGAAAGGTGAGGTGAGAGAAGAAAGCACAATTAGAGCATGAATAGAGAAGTCTAGCAGGCTTGTGGTGGGTGATTATGCTTGTGGTGGGTGATTATGCGTGCGGGAGTAAGAGTTTGCCTTCACCCATCAGCAAGGTCAAGCCAGTAATTACTGGTTGCTTTGTCCGTGGGTATTATATGAGGAATACGAAGGCAGGTTACAAACCTGAGTTTATATCTGGAGCTAAAAGAATAATTTCAAATGATGAAAGAAATGCTTTCTTTTTCTCTGGGGTATAGATTTTCATTTCATCTGAAAATGATTGTCTTTTTAGGTGGTAGTACTCAGCACTGGTGTGGCTGAGACATATAGAGATGCTGTCTCCAAAGAGAGAGAGAGAGAGAGAAAGAAAGAAAGAAAGAAAGAAAGAAAGAAAGAAAGAAAGAAAGAAAGAAAGAAAGAAAGGATACATACACACACACTAGGGGTTTTGTGTGTGTTGATACTAGGGCTTGAACTTTGGGACTGCGTGTTGTCCTGTAGCTTTTTTACTCAAGATTGGGACTCCACTACTTGAACCACACTTCCACTTCTGGCTTTTTGCTGGTTAAAGAGTTTCACAAACTTTTCATTCCAGGCTGGCTTTGAACCACTATTTTCAGGTCTCAGCTTCCTGAGTAACTAGGATTATAGGCGTGAGCCGCTAGCACCCAACATATGCTAGATTTTTGTTTGTTTTGGTGCTGAGAATCAAATCCAGGTCCTTGTCATGCTAGGCAAGCACTGTCCCCTGACTACACCTCCAACCAGCCCCCTTATTTCTAATCTAAAAGTTGATCCAAAGTAGAAGGATGAATTTTTTTTTAAGTGCTGGTTGTAGGGCTCGAACTCAAGGCCTTGTGCTATCATTTGGCTTTTTGGCACCTTACTGTTTGAGCCTCCATTCCAATTACAGTTTTTGCTGGTTGTTTTGGAGATGGAATTTCTTGCACTTTTCTACCTGGGCTGACTTTGAACCACTGTCTTCCAGGTTTCAGCCTCCTGGGTAGGATTATAGGAGTGAGCCACCAGTATCTGGCTAAAAGATTGTAGTCTCTGGTTGAAAAGAGGAACATGGGATATTACTCAACTTTAAATATACACTATTTGGAAAACTGCTCAGGTTATAAGATGATGTAATTTTTTTTCTTGGTGGTAGTGGTTACGGGGGCTTGAACCCAGCTCCTGTCACTTGCTAGGCGGGTATTGGATGCTTAGACTGCAATTTTTTTTTTTTTTTTTGGGTCGGTCATGGAGCTTGAACTCTGGATCTGGGCGCTGTCCCTCAGTTCTTCAACTCAAGGCTAGAACTCTACCATTTGAGCCACAGCGCCACTTCCTGTTTTCTAGTGGTTAGTTGGAGGTAAATGTCTCATGGACTTTCCTGCCCAGGCTGGCTTTGAACCAAGATCCTCAGATCTCAGCTTCCTGAGTAATTAGGATTACAGGTGTGAGCTACCGGTGCCGGCTAGACTGCAGTTTTTTTTTTTTTTTTTTTTTTTGTCGGTTGTGGGGCTTGAACTCTGGGCCTGGGTTCTTCCCTCAGCTCTTCAGCTCAAGGCGAGCGCTCTACCACTTGAGCTACAGCGCCACTTCCGGTTTTCTAGTGGTTTATTGGAGATAGGAGTCTCACAGTCTTTCCTGCCCGGGCTGGCTTTGAACTGCGATCCTCAGATCTCAGCCTCCTGAGTAGCTAGGATTACAGGCGTGAGCCACCAGCGCCCGGCTAGACTGCAGTTTTTAAGACAGGATCTCACGTTTTTTCCTGGGCTCATGCCTGGACCACGATCCTCCACTTTTTCATTGCGCATCCCTACCACGCCCAGCTTCTTCCTTTGCCATGGAGTATTAAAGAGAACACCTCTGCCTAGGCCGGCCTGGAACTGCTGTCCTCTTAAATTCAGCCTCCCAATTACAGGTATGAGTCACGGGCACTTGGCATTGTTGTGTTGGTTTTTATTTTGGGTCCGGTCGTGGGCCTGAACTCTGAGCCTGGGCGCTGCCCCTCAGCTCTTCAGCTCAAGGCTAGTGCTCTACCACTTGAGCCACAGCACCACTTCCAGCTTGTTTTTTTGCTTATGGATGCTGAGGAATCGAACCCAGGGCCTCAAGCATGCAAGGCAAGCGCTTTACCACTGAGCCACCTTCCCAGGCCAGGAATTGTTTATTTGAGACAGTCTCTCACCTTGCAGCCCAGGCTGGCTTGGGACTCTCAATCCTCCGGCCTCTGCCTCCCATGTGTTGCAGTTTTCACAAATGGCCTCCTGGTTTCCTTCTTTCTTTCTTTTCTAATGTCCTTATTAAATTACGTCTAGGTTTATGTATTTATTTTTGTTGGTCATAGGGCATGAACTCTGGTCCTGGGTGCTGTCCCTTAGCACTTCAGTTCAAGGCTAGCAGTCTACCATTTGAGCCACAGCGCTACTTCCAGTTTTCTGGTAGTTAATTGGAGATAAGAGTCTCACGGACTTTCCTGCTCGGGCTGGCTTTGAACTGCAGTCCTCAGATCTCAGCCTCTTGAGTAGCTAGGATTACAGGCGTGAGCCACTGGTGCCCAGCCTACATCGAAATTTGATTGTATTTAGCAGGGTGGTGGTGCTAGGGAAAAAAGTAGAAAACGGAGTTAAAAATCAGGAAAATTAAAAACTCTTGGCTTAATTTTACATGTTCAATTACCTTCATTGTTCAAGTAATCCGAGCAATTGCATCTGATTGCAGTAATAACTGTTTATCGACTCAGCTTTTATGCACTTGATTTCTCCATGAGCTGAAGGCCCTCACTTAAGCTTTTGTGCTTTCTCTAGCACATTTTCTGGGACCAGGAACTACTGTGGAGTGAAAAGCTGCAAATTGTTGTGTTTCTGAAACTCTGTGCGGCTCCGCAGTGGATCCTGGAGATTTTGTGCTTGTGTGCTCGCCCAGGGGAGGATCAGAGGCAGCCCCGGGCTTGAATGAGTGGCAGATTCTTCCTCTGGCAAATTCAAGTTAAGGGAAGTGCCATCCAGTTGTTGCTTTTTATGGTCATGGAGAAGGGGGGAAAAAAACCCTGTTGCTGTGAGCTGACCAGCTGGTTTCGCTCAGCTTCCGATAAGGACTTGAGAAGGACCCTCATTTATTCTTTTCCTTGCATCTTACCACTGAGAGCTTTGTAGTTTGATTACTAGAAAAAAGGATTCTAGGATTATAACTGAACTAAACTTTCAAGTTCTTCCTTTCTGTGTGGGACTTTTATTTTATTTTTTTGACAGGGTCTGGCTGTGTAGCCCAAGCCGGTGGTTGTGTTGATTCTTGATTGTCCTGACTCTCCTGCTTCTCCTAGGACTTGTCTTAGAAAATTACTTTTGGTCACATAAGTAGGAGCAACTCACTCTAGTAAATGCTATTCCTTAATAAATTGCTACTAGATTGTGTTTATTTTTAGTAGAGTTGTATGTGTACATGTTTAACAAACCTACTTAGGGATCCTTTAATATAGCTTTCTGTGCTGTTTTTCCCATAAGGCGTTAGCTTGATGTATGACATAAGGTAAAAGGAGTCTCTTCTGTGAATAAGGCATCCATGCAAATGAAGTGATGCACACATGCAAATGATGTTTTCATGCAAATGAAGTATATATGCAAATGAGGCACCCCTATAAATGTCTGAACTGTGGTGTTGGATCATTCTGCTTTTCAAAACTTCCCTCTTTGAAGCTAACATAGGATGAAAGTGAGAATCTCCCAGATCACAGAAGGTGGAGGGCCAGGGGCGTGACTCAGGTGGAGAGCACTGGCCCAGCAAAGACAAGGCTCTGAGTTCAAACCCTTGTGCTCCCCTCCCCCCAAAACAGGTGGAATGAACAGATTGAGGGCTTCATTGATTTCATAGTCATTCTAAGGGAGTCTGCTATAGGGCACATTACATATTCTTAAACCAAATCCAGCGCCCCCTAGCCCCCCAAGATTACCAAAATCCTTCCTAATCAAAGGCATGAAATCGAGCAGTAAAACTGTCTGCATACAAGTAGTTGCTTATGCTATAAACAACACATATTTACTACAGATGCTTTTCTTTTAACACTCTTTGTGCCATTGGTTCCAAGCTCAGACTTAGAGCCAATAGATGCAGTGGCTAGTGGTTTGGGGTTTGTTGGCTGACTAGCTTATATTTTGTTCTCCCTAAAATTTTTCTCATTTACTGCAGAGTTTCTCTGAATAGTATTTCACAGTTGTTTCCTATTTGATCTTTCATGTTTAGTAGAGGAAGAAGCTTCTAGAATAAAGAATGCCAAGCCATCTGGGAGGATTTCATCATCATCAGTGAGTGTATCTTTTTTTTTTTTTTTCCCCAGTCCTGGAGACTGAACTCAGGGCCTGGACACTGTCCATGAGCTTCTTTCGCTCAACGCCAGCTCTCTACCACTTGTGCCACAGCGCTACTTCCCGCTTTTTCTGTGTATGTGGTACTTCTGGCTTTTCTGTGTATGTGGTACTGAGGAGTTGAGGCCAGGGCTTCATGCATGCTAGGCAAGCCCTCTACCGCTAAGCCCCTTCCAGTCTCTGAGTGTATCTTTTGTTGTCTGTGTATGTGCCAGTACTGGGGCTTGAGCTCATAGCTTCCTGCTCTTTCTTGGCTTTTTCACTCAAGGCTGGAGCTTTGTGACTTGAGCCACAGTTCTACGTCCAGGTTTTTTCTTTTATTCTTCTTCTGGTTATTTGGAGATGAGAGTCTCACTGATTTTCTGCCCTGGCGAGCTTTGAACTGCAGTCCTCACTTCAGTTTCCTGAGTAGCTAGGATAACAGGTGTGAGCCACCAGTGCCTACCTCGTTTAATCGGGAGGGACTACCAGACTGTTCTCCATAGAAGTGCACTGATGTACATTCTAACAACTGTTTGCGAAAGTTTCGTTCTTGCATGATCTTGATTTCACTCGTTATTCTGCCCTGGAGGTTTCCAACATCCTAGCCAATGCGATGTACTGGTATCTCACTGTGGTTTTGATTTGAATTTCACTAATGCTAATCATATTGGTGTACTTTTTTAAAACTACTCCCTATTGCTGGGATTATAGGTGTTCATGACCATGTCTGGCTAAAACTAGGTACATTATATGTCACCCTGGCTGGAAAGAGATTTTTTTTTTTTTAGCATCCTTCCTACCATCTGTTGTCAGTGGGACCACCTGCAACATCTATTTCTTTCCAGAAGATACTGTGACTCACCTTCCAAGTTGTGCTTTTAAATTCTCTGCTCCTGGGTGGGATGGCAGAAAGGCTGTTTTTATTCTTATTTTTGTCAAGTGACTTTGAGTAGAATAATCAGTAGAACATTTTGGTGATATGGAAAGTCATTTCTTATGACCTAGATGTTTGGACTAGTTTTTAACTATTCACCATTGGTGTCTTGGCAGAAAATTGCCAGTAAATTGGCGTGAGATTGAATATAAGTATTAATCATTGACACCAGTACACGTTGTTTGTCTCCACCTAAAAGTTTTTTTTTTAATTGTAGTAAACAAATAGGGGCTGGGAATGTGGCTCAGTGGTAGAATGCTTGCCTAACATGCATGAAGCCCTGGGTTCCATTCCTCAGTACCACATACACAGAAAAAGCTGGAAGTGGTGCTGTGGCTCAAGTGAGAGTGCTAGTCTTGAGCAAAAGAAGCTCAGAGACAGTGCTCAGGCCCCGAGTTCAAGCCCCAGGACTGGCAAAAGACCAACCAACCAAAAACAACAAATAGAAATTCTGTGTATAAACATAATTTTGATAGTGTTGACCCTAAGGAGACCCTGAGGTAAAATTTTCAGTGCAGAACAACAAATGTTGGTTTTCCAAAATATTTCCATGTTCTTGGAGACACACATGCACACGCATATGCACACACACGCATGAGAGAGAGAGAGAGATGTTAAAGAACTGAAACTGTAAAAGTTAATTTTGATAGCACAATACCTTGTTATAGTCATTCTTGGAAATGTTTTAGTATATCCAGAAATGAGCTAAAAATTTAAACTTCTCCAAGAAATTGCTTCATGTTGGAAAGGAATTACATTTCAGGGTGCCAGTGCCCTGTACGGCCTGCTTCTGTTCTTTGCTTTGGGTTTTGGTGGGGGATGAGGAAGGGTGGCTGTTGAACTGATGTTCTGTATGCTGGGTGCTGTGGGAAGATGCTGATCAGGGAGGAGGCTGGTGAGGGAGGACTCTGGGATGAGGCCACTGAGGGAGGCTGGTGATGAATGATACTGATGTGGGAGGCGTCTGGCCCCCAAGCGCTTGGGCTGTGTAGTGTTCTAGTAATTACAGGGGAAGTTCTGGATGAACAAAGAATGGGCGTGGCTCCAGACAAACACAAGAAACTTCTCTTGGTTATTGTGGTTCTATTTCCCTTTGTTTCAGCTCTGACTTTTGAATACTCAGCCTGGTGCTTTTACAAAAGATTGAGATAGCCCATTTATGCTTTTGTGCTTTTTTTTTTTTTTAGATTGAATTGTCTGTTTAGTAATAAGAATACAAGACAACCTGTCTTTTCAAAGACATCCTGTGCTGGAGACTGCTTTTCCTGGCGGTCTGGAGGGGGAATTCTTTGCCATGAGCACAGACTAAGAAAAGCAGTCTCAACCAAATCCTGCTTTGTGTCATTTAAAGAAAACAAACAAATCTAAAGACAAAGGCAGCAACCTATATAATCTTGCAGACAATACTTTGTCCTTAGGGACAATTACTTCTGCTGCTATTTAAAGGTAGCTCTTCTGCCTGGGGCTCACATAGCCAGGGGGTGTGGGGCAGTTGATGGGGTGGCCAGAAAGGTTTTCAGTTTCAAATGCAGCAGGCACTGGGCTTGCTCCAGATTTAAGACAAAGCCTGATTTTATCTGGGGAAGGGAAGCAACCCCCACAATCAGACCCAGACACGGGGGAGGGGTGGACCAATGAGATGGCTCCTTATATTTGCTGTCTTTAAGGAAGAGTATTTTGACTGGACACTAGCTCCTTTGGAGACTGAGATCTGAAGATTGTGGTTCAAAGCCAATCTGGGCAGGAAAGCCCAGGAGACTCTTATCTTCAAATAATCCCCAGAAACCAGGAGTGGTGCTATGGCTCAAAGTGGTAGAGTGCTAGCCTTGAGCAACAGAGCTCAGGGTCAGTACCCAGGCCCCGAGTTCAAGCCCAACACCAACCAAACTACTTCTTGTTCTTGTTTGTTTTGTTGGTCGTGGGGCTTAAATTCTGGGCCTGGACACTGTCCCTCAGCTCTTCAGCTCAAGGCATGCACTCTACCACTTGAGCCACAGCACCACTTCCAGCCTTTTCTGTTTATGTGCTAAGGAATCGAACCAAGACCTCATGCATGTGAGGCAAGCATTCTACCACTGAGCCACCTTCCTGGCCTCTTCTTGTTCTTATTCTTCCTCTTCTTTCTTTTTCTTCTGTTTGTTCATCATTGTTCTTTCTTTCGTTATTTCTTTCTGGTGCTCATACTGAGGCTTAAAGTCAGGTCTGGGTGTTGTCTTTTAGCTTTTTTGCGCAAGGCTGGTGCTCTACCACTTGAGCCAGCTTTTTGGTGGTTAATTGGAGATAAGAGTCTCACAGACTTTTCTGCTTGGGCTAGCTTCAACCCATGATCCCCAGATCTATGCTTCTTGAGTAGCTAGGATTACAGGCATGAGCCACTAGCACCTGGCAGTTTTTTAATGGAAAATGATTTGGTACATTGTCCTTAAATAATCTGTATGAACTTTGTGGAACTGAAATAACCCCCCGCAATTTATGCATATTCCATTCATTCAAAATCTGTTGCTTAGGGCTGAGAATGTGGCCTAGTGGTAGACTGCTTGCCTAACATGCATGAAGCCCTGGGTTCCATTCCTTAGAATCACATACACAGAAAAAGCCAGAAGTGGTGCTGTGGCTCAAGTGGTAGAGTGCTAGCCTTGAGCAGAAGAAGCTCAGGGACAGTGAGTGCCCAGGACCTGAGTTCAAGCCCCAAGACTGGCAAACAAACAGACAAACAAAACCTATTGGTTGGTCACAGATATTTACTCAAAGGCTTAACTGTTAAATCTTAGTTACTTGTAATTTAGTTACCTGTCTCATTTATAAAATGAGCATGTTTAAATTTGCAAGTAGACTACTGTCGCCCATTTTCACAGGGCTCTGATTCCTATTTTTTTTAAATAGCATTTCCTCTTTTTTAAAACAAAGTTTAATGGCATTATTATTATTATTATTATGCATGCATGAGTTGTTCAGGGTGAGTTTCATTGTGACACTTTTACACGTATATACAACATCTCAATCAAGTTCACCCTCAGGTCTTTACAATGGTAAAAACAGGAAAAAATTCATCATTAATAAGAATTTTGTTTTTGTCTTTCTTTTTCTTTTTGTGGTGGTGGCCAGGGAGTAGTAGGACTTGAACTCATGGCCTAATTTTCTCTAGCTTCTTTTTTTCAGATAAGGTCTAGTGCTCTTTTGGCCCAGGGCATCCAGAGACCGTTAGCCTCTTACCGCTGCCTCTTGAGCGGTTGAGGGTGCAGGTGCAAAGCTCCTTGTCTAGCGAGTTTGTGTGTGTGGGGGGGGCTGTTTTGGGTGTTTTGCTTTCTTTTTCCTGGCCTGGTCTGGCTTACTGATCTTCCCAGATTGCTGCCTCCCAAGTAGCTGAGATGATCACTGTGAGCTACCACCCAAGGCAAAATTTATTTTTCAAGTACAGTGGTTTGTTAGGTGCTAGTAGTGTGTGTGTGTGTGTGTGTGCACATGTGTTTGCAATCCGGGGGATCAAACTCAGGGCCTTACAAGTGCTGTGCCCATTGATCAACTCCCTGATCCTCCCCCTCATACTGAACACAGCGGTGATCCCTGAAGCGCACAGGTGTACTGACCTGCACACAGGTGCTCCCGGAAGCTAACGGGAGCATGCGTGTGTGCTCATCTAGCACGGAAGAGGCAGTTCTCTTCTGTTGTTTTACTGCTGTGGAAGGCAAAGTACTAGTATGCGCCGCTCTTCCGTTTTGGGTATTATTTAAAGCAGACAGTGGTGAAAATGTTTCCTTACACAGAGTTCTTGGTGCTTTTGTGGATCAATTTCATATTAATAAGGCTTTGTGGCGGTTAATTGGAGTAGCTAGGATTACGGGCGCCTGGCTTCCATCACGGTCTCTAATCCTTGGACGCCTAATGCTTTCCGGGTGTGGTTTCCAGGCTCTGGTAGGGAAGAGACTCTCATCAAGCTCTCCTGTGGGCTTTGGTGATTAACTTTTTGTGATAAAATAAAAATATATACAACTCTCCTTGATCTAGGAAAAAAATGTATAATTTGAAGTCTATATATGTAAAGAAGTAGCAATATATGCTAAAGGGGAAAAGCTAGGAAAGATCTGGGCTTAGAAAAGAGAAGCATGGAATATACAAGTCAAAACCAGTTGTTAAAAATTAAGAAAAAGTCTTGTGTTGGTGGCTCACGCCTGTAATCTTCACTACTCAGGAGGCTGAGATCTGAGGATTGAGGTTTGAAGCCAGCCTGGCATGAAACTCCATGAGGTTCATTTCTAGTTAACCAGCAAAATGCCAGAAGTGGAGCTGTGACTCCAATAGTAGAGCACCCGCTTTGAGCAAAAAGCTGTGACCACACCACGCCCAGGCCCTGAGTTTATGTCCCAGGTACGCACATGCATGAACACAGGCAGGTTCATGTGCACGCACGCATGCGCACGCGCACACACACACACACACACACACACACAGTGGTGCATGCCTGTAATTCCAACATGAGACCGAGGGAGAGGGGAGAAGAAGGATTACAACTCCATCTCCAACTAAGCTGCATAGTGAGAGAACATCTCCAAAATCCAAACTAAAAATTAAAAAATGTATATGGGATGTTAAGTTCTTGCATGATATAGTGTGGCACAGCCCGTTCCCCCCCCCCCCCCAGTACTATAAGGGCTGCCTAAGGCTTCATGGCTTTTGGTCAGGGAGTGCTTGCACCTCAGTATTTATTTTTGTTGATTGATGTTTAGGCTATGGCCACTGTTTTGCTGTTAAAAAGAAATCACTCAAGGATGAACAAACTTTCATCCATCATATAAATAGAGCTATTATATAAAATGCAAATTATGTCCCATATACTTACTAGTTTGGATGTATCCTTCAGCAGTCTCTTTCCTCCATGAAAGGAATACTGCATCCTTCTGGATTTTTCTACATACGCAGCAAGGGTCGGACAGATTTTCCGATTACCTGAGGGCTGATTTCGGGTCCCACCACTGTTGGGGAGGCAGCAGTAGAGGTAATTATATTTCAGTGGTTGTCAGGAGCACACTGCATCAACCGCTCCTGACAATAGATGATCAACATGAGTGAAGTCTGGTCCTTGGGATGACAGAATTGGAACTCAGAGCTGCCGAGAGCACCTGAAATGGCGGATTCGTGTTCCTTTGGGTCTGGGGGCATTGGAGGGACCTCTCACCACTCCCACCCCTGATGCATCCCCTTTCCAGAGATCAAAACTTAGACATGGAGGCATGTTTTCTGCCTGCTAAATCCAGACCTGAGTCTTTGGATGTGCTTCTGTGGGGAACACAGCGGTCTATGCGCTACTGAATTACTGAAGAAGCTAAAAATTACAGTATTAATGACACCATTAGATTCGCTGTCATCGCAGGCAGCTTTAAAAGCTACTTTGACAGCTATAACTTATGATTTATGAATTAGATTAATAAGCTCTTTTTTTTTCTGGAAAATGCACTTGTATAAGATCAGTTATATTCAAGTCCTAATTAAATACCTGCTATGAATACTTGATTTCTTGGGCTTGTGTTTTTCCGGAAGATACCATCATACTTGTGTAGTAACACATGCCTGTAATCCTACCACTTGGCATAAGGCAGAGGAATCATGGGTTTGAGGATACCCGGAGCCACACAGTGAGATTCTGTCTCAAGAAACAAAAACCAACATTCAAAAAAAGAATAGACATCACAGACTATAGGTTTATCTTTTCATTTTTTAGATTTTTTTTTCAATAAGCTAGGAGTGGCAGAGGGCTGGCCTAGCATTGACAAGGCCTTGGGCTAGATTCCTTAAACACACACACACACACACACACACACACACACACACACACACACACACGCTCTGCAAATTTGATATAAATCTCTAAATACTCAGACCTGATTTTTTTCTTTCTTGCTAGTATTGGGCTTGAACTTAGGTATTGAAATTCCTAGACACAAGGTTCTATCATTTGAGCCATGTTACCAGTCTTTTTGTTGTGTTGTTGGTTGTGGGGCTTGAGCTCTAGGCCTGGGTGCCTGTCCCTGAGCTCTTCAGCACAAGGCAAGTTCTCTACCATTTGAGCTACAGCACCACTTCCAGTTTTCTGGTGGTTAATTGGAGATGAGTCTCAAGACTTTCCTGCCTGGCCTGGCTTTGAACAGCAATCCTCAGATCTCAGCCTCCTAAATAGCTAGGAATCCTAGTACTTTTTGTTCTGGTTACTATTTATTTATTTATTTTTGCTGGTCCTGGGGCTTGAATTTAGGGCCTGGGCACTGTTCCTGAGCCTCTTTGTGCTCAAGGCTAGCACTCTACCACTTGAGCCACAGCACCATTTCTGGCTTTTTCTGTTTATGTGGTACTGAGGAACTCAGGGCTTCATGTATGCTAGGCAAGCATTCTATCACTAAGCCAATTCCCAGCCCATGTTCTGGTTATTTTTGAAATCGGGTCTCTTTTTGCTCAAGCTGGCTTGTGATCATCCTATTTATACTCTGCTGTTCGTATCAGAACCTTTTTGGTTTAACTAGCCCTGAACTCTGATTCTTCTGATCTCAACCTCCTGAGTAGCTGACGTCATGCTTGAGGTAGAGGGTTGGGAACTTTTTCCCTCGATGGATTTCAACAGTGATCTTCCCAATCCCAGGCTCCTGCGTAGCTAGGATTACAGACATGAGCTGCCAGGGCCTGGCTATGGCTCCCACTTTTTAGAGTACAGATGGTAAGCAATTCACTCTGCAGTCTTGAAGCTGATAGATATGTGGCTGAGCCTGGGTTCCTTCTCTTTTGATCTTGCCTCTGTATGGGGCTGTGCCCAGTGCAGAGAAATAAGTCAGGAGAGTAAGTATCCATGCGTACTGGGTGCCTGTGCTCATGCCTGTAAGCCTAGCTACCCAGGAGCCTGAGAGCTGAGGCTTGCAGTTCCAAGCCAGCGCAGACAGACAAACCTAAGAGACTCTTATCTCCAATTAACCACCAAAAGACCAGAAGTGGAGCTGTGACCCAAGTGGTAAAGCACCACCTTGGGGGGGAAAGCTAAGGGACAGCACTCAGGCTGAGCAAAAGAAACAAGAATTCCTGGTGAGGCCCCCACAGGCCTCTGAGCCAGCGTGGAAGCCCAGGCCTCTTCCCCTCCTCCCAGAGGACCAAACCTGAGTCCAAGCAGCTGCAGGCCTGGGTTGGGCGCAGGCCACTTTTCTGTTGGAATGTTCCAGGCCTTTGGAGCTAAGCGTACATGTCAGAGAAACCCATTTCAGTTCCTCATTTTAATTTTACTATGAACCATCCACAGACCCTAAGTGGATTCTCCAAAATAGCATCTGCAAGTCCATTATCAGAGCTAAATATTTCATGACTTAGTCAAATAATCCGTGCCAGGGCGCATACAAAACTTTTTTTTTCTTCTTTTAAAGGTTTTTGACATAAAAGGTGGCATTTCCTGAGAAAGTCCCCTGGGAATGGCATCTCACATAGCTTGGCCCAGTCAGCGGAGCCAGCCAGTGCCCCCCCTTCCTGCCCCCCTTCCTACCCCTCCCCCCGCCCCGCCCTCCTTGGTGGGACACCCGCACGCCCACGCTAGAGATAGAGGCAGAACGGGGGCTGAAGGTTCTCAGTGGGTTGTGCTAAAAATATTAGGAGTGGAGCAGGACAGACTGGTGATGGTTGATTCTTGGCTAATTCACCTCATCTTAGATTACCCACAATGGCAAACTATGTTGTAGTCCCTGGACAATGAGACGAGCAATCTTGCTTGCCTCCTTGTTGATCCAAGTGGAACGCAGACTTCAAGTTGAAGGGTGAGCAGTAGATTCTGCTGGAGGCTGGTGGCTCATGTCTATAATCCCAGCCAATTCATGGGTTGGCACCAGAGAATCTCAGTTTGAAGCCAGCACAGGCAGACAAACCCCTAAGACTCTTATCTCCAATGAACCAGCAGAAAGCCGGGGATGGAACTGTGGCTCAAGTGGTAGATCATCCGCCTTGAGTGAAAAAGTCAAGGGAGAGTGCAAGGTGCTAAGTTCAAGTCCCAGTACCAACGTGAATGAATGAATGCATTCTTTTTTTAAAAATTTTTATTTTGTCAGTCCTGGGGCTTGAACTCTGGGCCTTGGTGCTGTCCCTGAGCTCTACAGCTTAAGGCAAGCACTCTACTACTTGAGCCACATACCTGTGGTTAGGAGAACTAGTGGTTTTCTGACGGTTAATTGGAGATAAGAGTCTCACGGACTTTCCTGTCCAGGCTGGCTTTGAACCATGATCCTCAGATCTCAGCCTTGTGAGTAACTAGGATTACAAGCATGAGCCACTGGCACCCTGCTGAATGCATTCTTTCTAATTAGGTTTTAAAAAAGTCAGCAGGGGCTGGGAAGGTGGCTCAGTGGTAGAACGCATGCCTTGCATGCCAAAGGCCCTGGGTTCGATTCCTCAGCACCACATAAGCAAAAAGAAAAAAGTTGGAAGTGGCGCTGTGGCTCAAGTGGTAGAGCGCTAGCCTTGAGCTGAAGAGCTGAGGGACAGCACCCAGGCACAGAGTTCAGGCCCCATGACCGGAACCAAAAAAAAAAAAAAAATCAGCACTCATTTTAAGCAATGCAATTCAAAGAGATTTATCACTGTTACATTTGTATACTTGTAGTGGGTAGCATTTCGGTCTATGTTGGACAGTTTGGAGTAAACTTCCTTCTCCCTGTGTTGAGAATCGAGTGCTAATGCCTGTGCCTGTAGCTGCTGTAGCTGCGAACAAGCAAACGAAGCTTCTTGTCTCCCTTTCTTAATTCTCTGTCTATAGTAGTTGTACAGAGAGATTTCAGTTCAAGAAGTCAGATTATGAGTACAGGGAATCTTGACCACTGCACCCCTTCCATACTTCTTTTTTGTTCTTTTTGGTAGTAATGGGGTTTGAACTCAGAGTCATGGAAATTGAGTCATACTATCAGGTCCGTCCGACCCTGCTCCTCCCTGCCCCGCCGTTATGGAGGCTTACTTCCTGGCTGGATTCTTGTCTGGACCGTGATCTACCTATTTTAGGCTTCCTACCCATGGCTAGGATGACAGGCATGGATCACTGTGAGAGAACTGTGGACTTTTCTGCCTGTGCTAGCCTGAAGCTGAGATCCTCCTAATCTCAGCCTCCCAAGTCAAGTAGCCCGGATGTCAGCCTGTGTCCCAGCATATGGCTTGAGCACTGTGTATTCTCCGTAGCTGACCGCTTGCATGGTGACGTTTCTGAAGCTTGTGACTGTGGACATACCTGTGGTTAGGAGAACTAGTGTTAACTCGTGGCACTTAAACATGTTTTGGTTAAGTTTCTGTCTCTGTCTCTCCCTCTCTGTCTCTCCCTCTCTCTATCTTTTTGTGACAGTCCTTAGGCTTGAACTCAGGGGCTGGGCACTGACTTTGAGCTTTATTACTCAAGGCTAGTGCTCTACCACTTGAGTCACAGCTACACTTCTGGTTTTTTGGTGGTTAATCAGATAAGAGTCTGATTTTTTTCCTGCCCTGGCTGGCTTTGAACCTTGATCCTCAGATCTCAGCCTCTTGAGTAGTTTGTAGGATTACAGGCGTGAGCCACCTGGCACCTTGCTTGAGGTTCTTTCTCTGTTGACTGATGTTGATAACTATTAACAACATCAACAATAATAATGAATAATTATTGTCATTTTTTGTCCTTTGAGCAACTGTACACTCTAAACATTATCTTTAAGTAGTTGTATCAAAAATTTCAACCTGGCAGTTTGTGAGCATAATGTATCTTGATCAGAATTTTTTTCTTTTTCATCTTCTGTTGTGATGAGACCAGGACTCAAACTCAGGACCTGAAACTCTGCTTATTAGCTGGCTGAGCCACGCCTCCAACTCCACCGATCAGAATTTATTGAGCTGTACAATGTAAACCTCACTTGGATAACACCAGTTTTCTTTGCAACGCGTTTCCTTCGCTGTTGGAGTGGTCGGACTAGGAAGCTATTTAGACTTTCCGTGGCTTGCAGTGAATTCTAAAACCTATTTTATAATCACATTTCCTCAGCAATGATGTGGTGTAATTACCTTACTAGGATGCGTAGTGCCCCTGGAGAGAAGCTGGCGGCTTGGTGTGAGGGTAATTACGTGAATATGGAATTGTGATCCTGGCTTTGACGTCTGCTCTTAGGTAGAACTGAGCGTGAATTTGCTGGTGTGAAGCTTCAGGTTCAGGAACGGGCAGGATTGTGCTGAAGTGTCTTAGAACACAAACTTGTGCTTTGAGATGATTCTGCAGCCCAGATATCAAATTCAATTTCCAAGTGCTGGAATTGCAGCTAGGCACCTCTACCCTCAGCCTCATGTTTGCTTCTTTGTTGTAAGTAGCTGTGGTTGGTCATGCATGGGAGGGTTAGAATCGCAAGCACATCTTTGAAAGGCGACAGGCTTTGGGGGACCAGGTGGTCCCGGATCGTGTCCTGCAGTTCCCGGAGTGTCCACACAGGGAGGGAAGCTGGGGCTAAGGGTCTGCAGGCCGTGGGTCTGCCCTACATACAGTACAGACCCTAAAGTTGGGGTTATGGCAGAGAGGGGAGGGGGCTGCTCCCAGGAGACCGTGTGGCTCTTTTTATATCTCTGGTCTCAAGCAGCGATCAGATGAATTCCCTTTATCTGAAATCACCACCATCCGGCTCCCACCTCACCAGACCCACAGCTTTTATGTTTTCTTTCCCATACTTTCCCAGAGACCCAGCTGTCCCGTTTGCAAGCGGGGACCCGTGTCCCCGCCGTGTATGCTTGAAAGGGTCATGGGGAGCTGTGCTGTTGTAGCTCCCAGGAGGCCCCAAAGATGTGACTCAGGGTTCCTTAGACATGTTCTAGAAAATTCTTGAGAATTCCTCCATGGAGCGTGAGAAGGCTTACCTTCTCAAGTCAATCCCGACTGGGATGGGAGCAGAGGGTCGCGAGCTGAGTTGAAGGTGGAACACATCTGGATGGCTTGTGAGTGGCAGGCTGGGGCATCCTGAGGGGACCAGGCCTGAGGCAATGCTCACCGTGACCGGCCAGGGCTTCGGGGTCGCTACCACCAAGAGGAGGCGTTCGCAGGACTGCTGGACACATTCCATTCGTTTGAGTGTTTGAATCGTGATGTTCAGCTGGATGGAGAATTCATGCTGCAGGCCAGGAGCAAGATTTTTAGGGGCAATCTCTCTGCATTTGTTATTCTCACATCCAGAGGATAATAAGGTTGGCTTATTTGTGGAATTACCTTAAGTAATGTTCATGAGTTTTGCTGAAAAGAATAAGAAACGGGAAAAGCAGAGATTTGTGAATGGAGACCAAAGTCTGTCACTAGTTGTATTGAAGTGGCACTTTATAGGTCTATAGGCCCATTCCAGAACCTTCCTTAAAGGGGAAACAGACCAATTGAAAATGCAAAATAAAATTACTCTGTGTGTGTGTGTGTGTGTGTGTGTGTGTGTGTGTGTGTGTGTGTGTATGTGCATGCGCATGCATGGACCCATACTGGTCCTCAACTCAGGACCCAGGTATCACCAAGGCTAGTATTGCTCTACCACTTGAGAGCTGTGCCTTCCCTGTGGCTTCTTGCTAGTTCACTGGAAGTAAGAATCTCCTTGACTTTTTTCCTGCCCCATCAGACTTCCAGCCTGGGTCCTCAGCCCCCAGCCTCTGGGGTAGCTATGATTTCAGGTGTGCACCACCTGCGCCCAGCAAGATGAACCTTTACATTGTGAAAGTCACGATTTTCACAGCAGAATGAACACAATTCACCCCAACTAATAAAAGCACAGCTGGTCGCTGCAAGATTTTCAAGTACTAAGACTGGCAAATGCTTCTGCTTGAGCTTAGCAGTGCTCTGGCAGTTGGCTCCATGGTACCAAGGGAAGTACAGATGTCATCAGTGAGGCAAGGGGCAATGGGGGCCTGTGGGGGGAGGAGGGGCAGGTCACAGGGCCACACTGTTCTCGGGGGGGGGGGCTGGGGGATGGATGCGCACAGACATCAAGAGCCCAGTTACTCCGTCTGCAAATGAACCCAGTGGTGTTAAGGGAAACTTGTTTTCTTTTTCTGTTGGTTTGTTTTGCTGGGTCTAAGACTGGATAGGAAATGAAACCCAGCAGAGGTTTTGTGGAAAGCCTGGAACCCTCGTGTCTTGTGAGGGGGGGCAGGGGTCTGCTGGGAGGGTCTGTGGCCCTGCTCAGAGAAGGGTGCTCCTTCTTCTCCAAGGTCACTGCCAGCCCTCCCCTCCCCTCCCCCCGCCTGTGGGCTCTTCTGTTTCCTGTGGTTGGAAAGAGCTTTTGGCTCCATGCTTCTGATAAGGCCTCTGCAACCCGAGAAGCAGCTCCTTTTCCCCCTGAAACCTGCTGCTTGTCAAAAGACCTCTTCATATTTTTCCTTCAGTTTGCCTTAAATCTGTATGTGTGTGCGCGTGCGTGTGTATGCGTGTGCACCAGTCTTTGGACCTGAGAACCTGGGCACTGTTCAAGGCTAGCTCTACCACTTGAGTCACAGCTCCACTTCCACATTTGTTGGTTAATTGGAGATGAGAGTTTCACAGACTTTTCTGCCCTGGCTAGCTTTGAAATGTAAAAGAACCTCAGATCTCAGCCTCTTGAGTAGCTAGGATTACAGATGTGAGCCACTGGCTCCTCATTACCTGAAGACTTTCAAAACTCACACAATATGTACGTATATGTGTGTGTGTGTGTGTATATATATATATATATATATTCTATATTGTTTTAATACATATTCTAGATTGTTTTAATACTGCTTACATTATAACTTGAGCTCATTAGAAATTGTGTCATCACCAAGGGATGAACCATAGCACTATTGAAAACAGAAATTCTGAAATTGTATCAATTGAATAGATGTTTTTCCCCCTCTGAGAAACCGGCAGGTGAACCGGTAATTTTCCTGCCTCTGCTTCCCACACCTACCAGTTACAAACTTTTTTTTGGGGGGAGGGTCCAGTTATGGGGCCTGAACTCTGGGCCTGGGCACTATCTCTCAGTTCTTCAGCTCAAGGCTAGTGCTCTACCCCTTGGGCCACAGCACCACTTCCAGCCTTTTCTGTTTATGTGGTGCTGAGGAATTGAACCCAGGGCCTCATGCATGCAAGGCAAGCGCTCTACCACTGAGCCACCTTCACAGCCCTCGATTTTTTTTTAAATGGAAAACAGCTATAGATTTTTAGAATTTAAACTTTTTTTCTTTTGCCAGCACTGGAATTTGAACTCAGGGCTTGGTAAGCAAGTATTCTATGGCTTGAGCCACACCTTCAGCCTCTTAAACCCTTTTTCTATTGGTGATACACAGACACACACACAAGCAAGAAAAAGAAAAATAATGGAAAAATTCTCTCAAAGATTTTGTTTCAAGGGGCTGGGAATGTTGCTTAGCGGTAGATACATGAAGCCCTGGGTTCGATTCTTGAGTACCACATAAACAGAAAAAGCCAGAAGAGGCGCTGTGGCTCAAGTGGTAGAGTGCTAGCCTTGAGCAAAAGAAGGTCAGGGACAGTGCTCAGGCCCTGAGTTCAAGCCCCAGGACTGGCAAAAAAAAAAAAAAAAAGATTTTGTTACAAGATTAAAAAAAATTCCCTTCAGGCTTGGCTTTTGCTTCAGTAGATGGAATGATTTAGAGTGGTTAGAACAACCAGGTGACCAATGGGGATGCTGGTGGTGCTTTCCTACCCAGGCCATCCATCCAATGAGGAAGAGAGTTGGGCACTCACTGAGGATGTGGGTGGGGCATCCAGTGAGGATGTGGGCGTGGCATCTGTGGAGTAGGGGTTGGATGTTGCTTCTGTAGTGATAACAGTTATTTAAGTAGTCTCTGCTCCTCTACTCCCAATGTCCCAATAGCGGCCTTGTGCTTTTTTACATTGTTCCAGAAATTGACTAAAGAGCTTGGTATTTCCAGTGCTTACTCTGTGTGGAGGCACAGAGTGAGCTGGAGACAGTTCTGAGAGGAGGAAGGAGAGCAGAAAAATCTGGAGCTTTCCCTGGGATGACGGCTACCATTTTGGATATTCTCTTCCAGAAAGAAGAGAAAAACACTGTTGGTGGAAGCATTTGAGATACTTTTTCATGCTTGCTTGGCTGTAATGTGGTAATACTTCACGGAATAAACTCTGGCTGACCTACCCAGAGGATATAAGCTTGAGAACATTTAGGGTTTTGATTTGTTCAGAGGAGGCATTTAGACTTTTTGAAGCACAAACCCAGTGGGAAGATTGGGTTTCTGCTGTTCACCATCTTGAAGTGTGAGGACTATGTTTTTCAAGTCTCATTCTTGTCTCAAAAGAAATCTATGTGTCCATAAAACTAAGTCCAGGATGGGACTTAGATAAAGCTCTGGGAGGAAGCATCAGATTGAAAAAGCAGAAACAATTTTCTTTCTTTCTTGTTTGGAAATCATAAATGACAACTGGATTCCTCAAATCTCAGCTGGCTTTCCACTGCCCCCCCCCCCCCCCCCGCTGTTAACCTGACAGCTCTCAGGCTCTTACAAGGCTGAGTTGTGTGTGTGCATCCTTTCTTCTCTGGTCATGAGTCTCCTGATCCAAGAGGAGAGAGAGGCGTTCTTTGATAAAGAAATGTGTCCAGCACAGAAACAGAGGGACAAAGGGTGAACAAATGCAGCAATGGTATTCACTAGACACTATGTTGAAAATGAACTGTACAATTTGTGGGAAGGAAAAACTGGGAGAAAGGAAGGGAAGGAGTGACATTATCCAAAAAGAATATACTCTTTACCTGACTTACATAACTGTAACTCCTCTGAACATTACCTTTATAATAACAGACACCATTAAAACCAAAAAAGAAGTCTGTCCTCGAAACCTGGAATGATGATGTGTACCTGTAATCCCGGTACCCAGGGAGGCTGACGTGGGAGGGTCTTGAGGTCCAGGCCAGCCTTGTGAGTTAGCCTTGTGGGACCCTGTTTCACAAACTAACAACAAGAACACCAAAACAACAAGGAGGTGCCCTTAGCACACAAAAAGATGAGTTTATACACTCACTTGTGTTCCCCATTTTTGTGTTTTAAAAAAGACTGAAAAGGAATACATTTACATTCCATTGGAGGTGATGTTCACCTGTTTATGTCTCAGAAGTACCAAAGTTTAACAAAAAAAAATAGTATGAGCTGAGTGCTGGTGGCTCACGCCTGTCTGTAATCCCAGCTACTCAGGAGGCTGAGATCTGAGGATTGTGGTCCAAAGCCAGTCCAGGCAGGAAAGTCCCTGAGACTCCAATTAACCTCCAGAAAACCAGAAATGGCACCGTGACTTGAGGTGGTAGAGTGCTAGCTTTGAGCAAAAGAGCTCAGGGACATCACTCAGGCCCTTAGTTCAAGCTCTGAGTTCAAGTCCCACGACCCCCCCCCCCCCAAAAAAAAAGTAGTATGAAAGATTTTGATGGTTGCAAATGGGAGAGAAGAAAACAAAATGCTTTTATATGGCAGAAGCATCCTATTCATGAACAAGAATGCTTGAGACCTTGTGAAAATGTCTAAGTAATGGCAGAATGTCTGGATCTGATAGAAGGAATGGAGTTCCAATATTGCGTGGAATGTGGAGACGTCATGGGCTCTGGATGCTGACCGAGACATCACCCCTGGGGTCACAGCTTGGGTGCACTTGCTGGACTCAAGTTACGCACATGGTGAAATAGACCCACAACACCCTGTCAGTAACTCAGTGTCATAAAGTTACTCACGCATCCGGTGCCTTTCTGAATGGGACACAGTTCCCTTCTGCTCACTGCTGTGGGCCAGTCCATAAGTTACCTCTCCATTGTCATGGACCCAGGGCAGTTCATTTTAAGGGTTTTGTTTTTTTGTTTGTTTGTTTTGTGCTGAAACTGGGGCTTGAATTCAGGACCTTTGGGTCTTACTTAGCTTTTTTTGCTCAAGGCTGGTACATTACCACTTGAGCCACACCGCCACTTTGGCTTTTTGCTGGTTAACCCCTTGGATTTGTTCTCCCCTCCCCCCAGCCCCCTGGACTGGCTTCCAGCTGTGATGCTCAGATCTCAGCCTCCTGAGTAGCTAAGATGACAAATGTGAGCCACTCATACTTGGCTTCATCTTAATTTTTTTGAGCGTGGCTTGCTTTGTTTTGTTTTGTTTTGTTTGTACCAGTCCTGGGACTTGAGCTTAGAGCCTGAGTTGGGCTCTGGGTTGCTGATGCTTTACCACTAGAACCATAGGTCCACTTCTGACTTTTTGTTGTTTAATTGGAGATAAGAGTCTCACAAGGGGTTGGGAAAAGTGTCTCAGTGGTAGAATGCTTGCCTTGCATGCATGAGGCCCTGGGTTCGATTCCTCAGCACCACATAAACAGAAAAAGCCAGATGTGGCACTCTCGCTCAAGTGGTAGAGCGCTAGCCTTGAGCTGAAGAGTTGAGGGACAGCACCCAGGCCCAGAGTTCAGACCCCATGACTGCCAGAAAAAGAGAACAGTCTCACGGACTTTTCTACCTGGGCTGGCTTTGAACCATGATCCTCAGTTTTCAGCCTCCTGAGTAGCTAGGATTGCAGGCATGATCCACTGCCTCCTGTCCTTGATTTTGTTCTTAAGGCTCCTTTCTGCCATTGAATGTACTTTGTTATATGCTGGTAACATTCTGAAGTCAGAGGGAAGTTTGTGTCTGTGGCTACAGGCACAGACTCAGTTTAGCTCTGACTAAAAGATGTCTTGATTAGATACCTGATTGCAAAGAACTATGGGAATTATTAACTCTCGTTTATTACATGGAAGGTAAAGTATCCCAATACTTCTTACAGAAACTATGTGAGTCCTATTTCTCTGCCTTAGCTCTTCACACTATGAATCAAATCTAACTCGAACCCAGGCCATCACTAATGCTATTTACTTAAAATATGCTGACATTTCTGCTGATGGTGCTTTGTAGAGACACCGCCCCTTCTCCTTTTCTCCTTAGGTTTCATTTAAAATTCCCATCTTTCATATTTTGGGTAAGAGAAGACTTTAAGTGGCAATGTAATCTGAGTATTCCATTTAATAAACGGACTCAGCATGGGCATTTTGAAGTGAGCGTCGCTTCGAGGGTGTTAGTTCAGCAGGAAGTGTGCGTGGGTGAAGGCCAGCTTTGATGGGAGCCGAGGACAGCCAGGTGAAATCAATTTAGTACAACCCACGGCGTCTGTGTGGACTGTCTTGAGCCTACTGTGCCTTCCAGACTCTGACCTGTGGTGTGGCCGAGACCTGCGTTGGCCTGTAAGCACGATGAACGATGGCAGAGGTAGAACAGGGCTTCCTTCCTTCCTTCCTTCCTCCCTTCCTTCCTTCCTTCCTTCCTTCCTTCCTTCCTTCCTCCCCCTTCCTTCCTCCCTCTCTCTCTCCCCCCTCTCCCCCCTCTCTCCCCTCTCTCCCCTCTCTCCCCTCTCTCTTCTTTCTTTCTTTCTTTCTTTCCTTCCTTCCTTCCTTTCCTTCTTTTTTTCTTTTTTCTTTCTTTCCTTCTTTCTTTCTTTTCTTTCTCTCTCTCTTTCTCTCCTCTTTCTCTCTCTCTTTCTTTCTTTCTTTTTTTTGCCAGTCCTGAGGCTTGAATGGCACTGTCCCTGAGCTTCTTTTGCTCAAGGCTAGCACTGTACCATTTGAGCCACAGCTCCACTTCTGGCTTTTTCTGTGTATGTGGTACTGATGAATTGAACCCACAGCTTCATGCATGCTAGGCAAGCACTCTACCACTGAGTCACCTTCCCAGCCCCTTTTTCTTTCTGTACTAGGAATTGAACCTAAGGTCTGCTATATGCTAAGCCCAGGCTTCCATGCACATCTTCTTCTGAGAGTTCCTTTGTACTGGCACGTCTTGGGCTATGGAATACTCTTTAGGTCATTTTACCCTTGTATAGATTAATAGTTCTTTTGTTATGTCTTTGTGCGAGTTTACAAATATGTATTTTATTATTCTATTCTTTTGTTTATTTATTTAGCCAGTACTGGTGTCTTAAACTTTTGCTTGGCTTTTTTTGTTCACGGCTGGTGCTCTACCACTTGAGCTGCATCTCTGTTTCTGGCTTCTTGGTAGTTAATTGGAGATGAGAGTCTCGAGGACTTGTCTGGCCAACTGGCTTCCCTATTGGTTGTGAACACACTCACGCAGATCCTAGCCCCAGTCTACTTGATGATGAATTGCCTCACATGGCTTTGGAAAGCTAGCTGCACCTTTCTGCTGATTCAAGACTTCAGTCTGAGCCTTCCTTTCCGAGTAGTTCATTTTCTAGAACTGAGTGTGTTGCTTCTAACTTGGGTATGGAGTCTGCAGCTGAGTTCACGTGACTTTCTCTGCCCTGCAGCTTCTTCAGAAGAATGGCCAGCTGTCCGCCGCCAATGGCTTAGCCGAACAAGGAGACCCCAGCCTCCAAGAAGGAGTCTCAAACGGCCAGGAAGAGGACCAAGTGGTCGTCACAGAAGGTAAACTGTCAATTCCGGGCTTGGGGAAGGATGCAGGGGTTGGGGAAGATCAAGTCTTTCCAGGGACCATGAGACCAACTGTCCACAGATTTTCTTCAGCAGAAAAGACAGGCTCATGCTGTCAATTTTAGGGTGATGTTGAATCGAAGGTTTCTGGAACAAGTGTCAAGCTGGCCATCTGGATAGCTCCTCTACTTAGGTTTGACCTATGGCTTCTCTCTCTGGAACCGTTTAAAAAATGTCTTACCTCAACAGCTTATCTGGTATTGGATGTGAGCTCTGCTTGGGAACAGTGATTCATGGCTGCTTTATTGAGAAAAGCCTAGAAGAGGTCTAGAAGAGCATAGAAGAATCTAGAAAAGCCGAGTTAAGTGTTCAGTAGTAGAGCATGTGCTTAAAATGTATGAGGGCCTGGATCTGTCTCCCCAACTCTCCCCGTAACAGCTGAGACTCTCTAAAGAGAAGCCTGCTAAACTTGCACAGATTTTTCTGGAAGGAACATTGCAAGGCATACATTTTCCCTATACTACTGTGTGCAGCTTTTGGACCTAGAGCATGCGGGCGTGATGTTAGACAGTGATATGTCTTTGATTTTTAATTCCTGGGGTGAGCAGCCCTACCTGGGGGTCAGAATCTTGTCTTCTGAAAAGCAAAAGCATCCATGATAGAGCAGAGAGTAAGTTGATTCATATATGCGTGAAAGGCCTAAGAGACAGAGACCCCCAAGGGGAGATGGGGTGTGGCCTCTGCCCGGTGACATTCTTCCAACACGTGGAACCCGTTTCTCTTCTCCGGGGTCCCCCCATGGTGCTGCTTCCAGCTGGGATCCGCTTTGATGTTGGTGAGAAGACTGGTCTTCATACAGCACCACAGGCGCCGTGTAAAGTTAGAAATATACACAGCCTCGCAGACGAGTATTTGCCTGACCCAGTGCAAGAGTTTCAAATAATATTCACTGGAATCATTGGAACAGACCCAACTCCGGTTGCCAAGCCCAGGGCTTTCCTGCCTGTGTTCACTTCTGAGTTCAACCGTGTAGTGGGCCATCTTCAATTTTACCTTGGGCCTTCAGTGTGCTGTGTGCTTCTAGGAAGTAGATGACAGAGGAGACGGGAAGGTAGTAATGGGTGACAAGACAGATGAGGCTACTTGGTCATTACCTAGTGAATTTTGCGTGAGCTTCACCTTATGGTTTAGCAATCCCTTGAGATCCAGGGTCTGAGTAAACCTGGCGGATGGAAGGAGATGGGCTTCCATGGGTCAAGAGAGTGCCAGGGGCTGTAGTTCAGTGACGGGCTTTGTGGTGTGCCTAAAACTACAGAGGCCCTGGGCTTGAGCCCAGTGCCTTTGTGCATTGTCTTTTGTTTGGTGCTTCTGTAGGGCTTGAACTCAGGGCCTCGTGCTTTCACTCAGCCTTTTTCATTCTAGGTTGGCCTTCTACCACTTGAGTCATACCTCCACTTCTGGCCTTTTTCTGATTGGTTGGCGATAAAGCGTCTCTGATTTGTCTGCTTGGGCTGTTTAAGGATTCTCACATCTCAGCCTCCTGAGTAGCTAGGATTGCGGGTGTGAGCCACAGCTCTCCGCTTGCATTGTCATTTTTAATGAGTAATGGCAGTGCCATGAGCCTGTTTATAAAATCCCCAAGACTCGGTCCAAATGTTCTCCTGAGGCCAACTATTGTAGGACCGGCCTTTACCCAGCAGAGTTTTTAAGAAAGGCTGTCATATGAAATCCTAAACCGGGGCTGGTTAAGAAGGTGCCAGAACAGAGCACTGTCCAGGAAGTATTTAGAGGTCCAGGTGGCGGCTGGACCTGCGAGCCTCTTACCTGGCTCAGTTGTGAGGGGTGAGTAGAGCAATGGGGGGGGGGAATGGTGTGCACAGGTGTTCTGCATAATCCTGACAGCAAGGCCCTTCCTTCGGCCCATGGCCCACCCACTTCCTGAAGCTTTGCTGCTGGCCATCTTCCCTTGGCCCAGCTGTGACTGCTCATCCATTTCAGCCACGTGGGTAAACACTGACTTTTATAGAGAGCCATTCGGTCCCACCCTATGACTCCATGCCATCGTCTGCCCAAATCTGACCACAGGTAGCCTAGGGGAGCTGAGCAATGCCGCATTCGTGCAGGCAGCGAGGTGGTGCATAGCCCTATCCTGTAGCTGACCCTGAGAAGACCTCCCCTTGCCCTTCTAGAAAGGGCTGGGTGTCTTCCAAGTGGCTTGGGCACAGAGGCCACTGCCAGAGGTACGCAGAGACCCTGAGTTCCGATTGTGCCTTCTCAGCCTATGGGCAAGAAAGGTATCCCTGGGGCTGGGAAGGTGGCTCAGCGGTAGAGTGCTTGCCTTGCATGCATGAAGCCCTGGGTTCAATTTCTCAGCACCACATAAGCAGAAAAAGCCAGAAGTGGTACTGTGGCTCAAGTGGTAGAGTGTTAGCCTTGAGCTGAAGAGGTGAGGGACAGCGCCCAGGCTCAGAGTTCAGGCACCACAACCAACAGCAACAAAAAAGGGTATCCCTTTGTCAGCCTGGTGCATTTTAGTTTTCCTTTCTCTATATTGTAATAATTGATAGCTTGGCAATGATTATATTATTACCTTATATAATATTATCAATATAGTATTATTATAATAGTATTATATTATTATTTATGGTATTGAAGAATGAACTTGGGGCCTGGATGTCCCTGTTCAAGGTTGGCCCTCTACCACTTGGGCCACAGCTCTACTTTCAGCTTCTTTTGATAGTGAAATGGAGATCACAGTCTCATATCAGACTTTCCTGCCCAGGTTGGAGTTGAACCACAATCCTCAGATCTCAGTCTCTCCTGAGTCGCTAGGATGATAGGCATGAGCTGCCAGCGCCCGGTGAATTTAATTTTTCTTCTTGTCACTGTTTGCTTTGATTGAATTTGAACCCTCCGGGACCTTCGGGTGTGGCAGGGGAGAAGGGGACTGCCAGTTGGTCACCCTAGGATCTCGTTATCTTACAGAACATCTGTTCTAGAAGGGAGGGCGATACTTCCTCCTTTATCTGGATAGTGAGTGGGTCTGGTTTGGAGCTGGGCACCCTAAATAGTTGCTTTTCTGAAAGATTCTGCTTTTCCTGCTGAGAAGACACGTTTTGAGGATTTGACTCTTTTTGTGTTATGTGTGACGCAATAGGAATCTTGTTCATATTTTCAGGAAGGTCTACCTGTGGTGCTTGTCCTTAGCCTCCAGGGAACCTTTACCTCTGCTGGCATTCAGCCCCTTTAAATCACCAGACAGCCGTGCTCGTGAGCTGAAGTGGTGGGGTGGGGGGAAGGGGTGCTTTTGCTTTGTTGTTTGAATCCTCTGGGATTGGAATAGTATCTAGAACATAGCACATACTCTACAAATACTTGAATAAATGAAACTAGTTTTGAGTTGGGTTCACAGTGTTATTATTATTATTATTAGTAGTAGTAGTAGTAGTAGTAGTAGTAATTGTTACCATTTTTGTGCCAGTACTGGAGTTTAAATTCAGGGCCTACATGCTGTCCTTTACCTTTCTGGCCTAAGGCTAGTGCTCTATCACTTGAGCCACAGCTTTGTTTCCAGGTTTTGGCCAGATAAGTGGACATCAAAGTCTCAGAGACTTTCCTGCCCTATTTGGCTTCTAACCTTGATCCTCAGATCTCAGCCTCCTGAGTAGCTAGGATTATAGGCGCGAGCAGCAGGCACCCAGCAGTATTCTCTATGATCAACCTTTTAACGTTCATGTCCAGTTCATTTCTGGTACAGTCACACACTGTAGCCCTAAAGGTCTTATTTGTAGCTCTCTCCCTTGTTGCTTTGGGCTGTCACAAAGCCAGATCCTTTCACAGTGCCACACACAGGTGCCAACCGCTGGCCTGGATGCCAGGGGTTGCCGAGAAACCCAAAATCCAGCCCTGACCCGCCAGAGGTTAAATAAGAATTCTTAGTAACGCCATCAAATAAAAGTGTACTTCTTGTTACAGTCTTACCGCAGGCCGTTTTCTTAGGCTGTATCCTGTCTGGTCCTGTTTTGAAGTGTAGGGAGAACTCGCAGAGTAGGCCTTGAAGTTGGGTGTCAGCTCCATGGTGTCCAGTGGCTAGGAATGGATTTTCATTCATTCCCTTGCCCCTTGGAAATATTTCTTGCGTAGGTGTCTAATTCACTCATGCCATTGGCGGAACTCTGCTACAGGTACGATGCTTTTGTGGTTAAACAAGTACTGCTTCGGCTGCTCACACCTGTAATCCTAGCTACTGAAGAGGCTGAGATCTGAGTATTAAGATTGGAAGCCAGCCTGGGGAGGCAAGTCTATGAGACTCTGATCTCCAATTAACTACCCAAAAGCTGCAAGGGGAGCCATGGTTCAAATAATAGAGCACTAGCCTTGAGCACAAAAGTTCAGGGATAGGCTCTGAGTTCGAGCTCTAGAATTGGCACCAAAATTTTTTTTCTTAATGTTTCCCCCCCACCTGTCAATCTAGTCTTTAATTACTTTAAGAGCTGAAGAATTATTTTAGTTCAGCCTGCCAGTTTTAACTGCATGCAGTGTTTAAGAAAGGAAATTTGCTTCTGCAATGTATACATAGTCATCTAGGTATAAAAGAATAAAATAAACAGCTTTGTAAAAGAATCTGGCCATAGCAGCCTATTCCAGCGTGCTTGTGCTCTGCGAGCTTCTGAAAGGCCAGGGCTGTAGAAGAGGGGGTGGTGGAGTGCAGGTGTCGCGCACTGCGGCTGCACAGCTCTTACAGGCACTGTGTGTGCATCTCCGTCATTGTGAGAGGTTCCTCCCGCTCCCAGCAAGGTTCATTCTCTTGTGTGGACCAGTGTCCTTGAATGCGGGCCAGAGATAAGTGTGTTTGTTCTCTATTGTGGTAAGAAAATACCCGATGTGGTTCTCGTAAAAAGGAGGAAGGTTTGCTTTGGATCGTTGTGTTAGACGTTCCAGTCCAAGATCAGTAGGTGGCCTGCTGATGTGAGCTCCTGATGCGGCTGAGGAAGATACCCTACTTCGTGGGCAGGAAGCAAACAAGGAGCAGGATGGAGATCGGGGCCCCCTTTCCCTTTCCTTTCAGGGCCGTGCTGTGATGATGTCACAGTCTTGCTGCTGGGCCCCTGCTTACTCCAAGTCCACGGCCTCCGCCAGTAGCACAGCCGGCCCATGGCGCCTTTGGCATCTAAACTGTAGCTACAAGTCAGCCTGTCACTCCAAGATTGAGGTCCCTGAGGAATGGTTCCACCCCTCTGTTACTCCACCATGCTGCTAGCTCATTTGGGCTGAACAACAAAACACCTGATCCTGGGTAGTTGCTACACAGCAGAAGGCTGTTTCTCACAGTTGTGGAGGTTGGAAGGGGCCCTGACTTTTTCAGGAGGGTTTCTGCCCTCCTGACCCAGTCACCCCCAAACACCTCACTTCCAGGATGGGTTTCAACAGGGAAATCTGGAGAAGACACAGACATTTAGATCTTGGCACGTCATAATTTTTTTTTTCTTTGATGGGACTAGGATTGAACCTCAGGGCTTTGTGCTTTTTTAAAAATATTTCTCTCTCCCCACTCCCCCCCCCATCATTTTGGACCATGATCTTATCTCTGCTTCCCTTGTAACCCGGATGACAGGGACATACCACCACACCCAGTTTTTTTTCTTAATTCTTTATTGTGGTTAAGTGATTACATAAATTCCCCAAATTTCACAGTATTGTGGGATAGTGATGCTTAGTTAATGTCACAAACACATTCTAACCTTCATGGGGCAAATTGTCTATCAGGGTCTATAACATTTATGAGTTCTGGTCTGGGAAGGTGGCTCAGTGGTAGAGCGCTTGCCTTGCATGCTTGAGGCCCTGGGTTCAATTCCTCAGTACACATAAGCAGAAAAAAAAAAGCCGGAAGTGGCGCTGTGGCTCAAGTGGTAGAGCGCTAGCCTTGAGCTGAAGAGCTGAGGGACAGCGCCCAGGCCCAGAGTTC
>NW_012267314.1:4138783-4150118 GCF_000151885.1 Dipodomys ordii | reverse complement strand
TTTTTGCTTATGTGGTGCTGAGGAATTGAACCCAGGGCCTCATGCATGCAAGGCAAGCGCTCTACCACTGAGCCACCTTCCCAGCCCCCCCTTTTTTTTTGCTCTAAAGCTGACCCTCTACCACCTGCACAGCTCCCTTTCCTTCCCTGCTTCTTTAAAAGCCCAGCTACTGAGGTGCCAGCGGCTCACATCAGTAGCGCTGTCGTCTCCAATGAACTGAAAAGCTGGAATTGGAGCTGTGGCTCAAGTGGTAGAGTACTAGCCTTGAGCAAAAACCTCAGGGACAGCACCCAGGCCTTGAGAGTTCAAGCCCCAGGACTGGCGCGCGCGCGCGCACACACACACACACATACACACACATATGCACGCACGCATGCACGCACGTGTGTGCCAAGCCCTGTCTCCAACAGGGCATGGTGGCTAGTGCCTATAATTCACCTGCCCAGGGGGCAGAGACAGTTATACTAGGAGGCTGGCCCTCGGCCAGTAGGAAGGGCTGGGGGCATGGCTTAAGGGGTAGAGCGCCTTTCCAGCAAACACAAGGTCCTGAGTTCCACTCCCAGTACCAGTTGTTCCCTGAAATCACCTTCTCTGCAGATGCCACCAGGAGCTGGAGCACTGAAGGTTAGGACTTCACTGGGAATCCCAGAGGGCCACACCAGAGCCCGGAACGCCACCATGGTTTCCCAGGGAAGACAGATTGGAGACGAGACGGCTCGGAAGGCGGGGACACGGGGCCGCCCAGGCCCCTGCCCCAACCGGGCTCCGGTGCCTCCTCCTCCAGGACTTGGGGGAAATTTCTCCAGAAAAGGAGGCAAAGTTTCTGCTGGAGAGCGAGTGTGCCCCGCCTCTGCCCACATGCATGCACGCATGCACACACATGTGCACACACACACATGCACACGCACATTTCCAGTTGGAATGTGCTAGAATATGCTGGGTGGAAGCTTGCCAAGCCCAGCTGGATTTTACTCTCAGTATTCCTTTTGTTTTGTTTTGTTTTGTGCCGGCCCTGGGGCTTGAACTCAGGGCCTGGGTGTTGCTGTCCCGGAGCTGTTTTTATTCAAGGCTAGCTCTCTACCACTTGAGTCACAACTCCACTTCCAGCTCTGTGTTGTTCGTTGGAGGTAAGATTTTCTTGCCTGGGCTGGCCTCAAACCTTGATGCTCAGATCTCAGCCTCCTGAGTAGCTAGGATTACAGGCGTGAGCCACCGGCACCCAGCAGTATTCTCAGTTTTGAGAGACAAATGGTTCTATGTTTTCCTGGCGACTGTCAGAATCTTGGCCCTAAAAATGACCCTGGCTGGGAGAGATTCCATTGAGTGTGTTTCACATGCATTAGTGTTCTGTCAGGTCACCTGGCCAGATGTGATGCTATCCAGTCTAACATTGGGTCAATCCAGGAACCCGTGTGTGGCCCCCCGAAGCTTCTAGAATTATGCATCTGTCTCCGAGAGAAGTTCAGCAGCTGCTGCTTAGGGTCTTGCAAGCCAGACCGCCAGAGCCCTTCGTCTGGGGGAGAGGGGAGATGGGAGAGGGCAGGATTGGCTTTTCTTCTTTTTTCATTCTTTTCCTGAATCCTTCAGGTGTTAAAGATTCCAGACGAGAGCCCTCGTTCTCACCCTCTTCCCTCCTAGTTCCTTTACTTTTTTCTCGTTTCCTTTGCATGTACCGAGACTTGAACGCAGGGCCTTCTGCGCTTGCTCAGCTTTTTCTGCTCACAACTGGCACTCTACCTCTTGAGTCACACTTCCATTTCCTGCTCTTTGCTGATTAATTGGAAAGATAGCAGTCTCACAGATTTGTCTGCCTAGGCTGACTTCGAGCCTTGACCGTCAGATCTCAGCCTCCTGGTTAAGCTGGGATTCCAGATGCCAGGGAACCTGGCTTCCTTTTCCTTTTTTTTTGTTTTGTTTAGAGAAGATTCTCCTTATGCAGACAAGGCCAGCCGGGAGCCGGTGAGCCCCCAGCTTAGCCTCTCGAGTCGAGCTGGGATGATGAGGTCTTCGCTACCGCGCTTGGCTTCTTGAGCTTTTACTGTTGTTTAATGCTCTTCGCTTTCTAAACGTGTTTTTAAAGTTCCCTGTTCTTCAGATGATTTATTTGAGGGTTTAAGAGTTGAAATAGCCATACCTATGCAAACACATCCAGTGCATCTGGACCATAACATTCAATTAGCTCTCTCTGTGTTCACAGCACAGGCCCGAGAACTGGAAATAGAACTCAGGAGGATCCGCTCTGTGGTGCCCTGCGGGCATATCACTGGTACTAAGAGCAGCCAGCCTCTGTGCCCCCGTTCCATACCCGACCCTCAGTCAGCCAGGCAGCCTGGGAGTTGAGCACTTTTAGAGGGTCATATAACTGCAGTGCAGATCTTTATGTTTTCTTGTCGTTATTCCCTAAACATTGTAGCTCAACCATTAACAATTGCATACTATTAGGTGCTATTCATAATCTAGAGAAGCCTAAGGCTTGGTGGTGCATGCCTGTAATCTCAGTCCTCAGGAGATGAGACAGAAAGATCAAGAGTGCCAGGTCAGTGTGGACTATAGAAAAAGATAAGCTGAGAGCCAGTGGCTCGGGCCTGTAATCCTAGCTACTCAGGAAACTGAGATCTAGAGAATCACAGTTCAGCACCAGTTGGGGTAGAAAAGTCTGAGAGATACCTAATTCTAGTCAACCAGCCAAAAGCTGGGCTTGAGGGGTGTCTCTGATCTCAGCCTCCTCAGTAGCTAAGGATGGCAGCTGTGAGCCTCTGGCCTTCAGGCGACGTCTGCATTTGTTGTGTATGGAGAGCTTCACTTGCTTTTCCCGATCTTCCCTGCCCGTCCGTGTATCTTCGGATAAATGTCTGCTGGACTCAGCTCTTTGCCCTTATTGAGTCATTTGTTTTTCAAGTGTCATTTGAAATTGCCCTTCAGTGTCCGGTTTCTGGTCTCACTGGCAGCTGCCCCGGCCGCCCCGTCGAGGTCTGGGCTTGTAGCTATGTGGTACGCTTCCCTGCACCCCCACCCCCAACGGCTCCTCCCGTGAGCTAACCCTTGGCCCTGGCTCCCACTCCGCCTGAGTTCCCTGGGGCCAGGGGTGACAGCCGATTGTACCCCAAGTTTTTTAGCCCAATCAGTATGGAGCAAGAACTTGGCAACTGTTTGTGGAGCAAAGCGGTAGAGGTGGGAAAACAGTTTCTTTTCCACCATCTACCGGTTGGTGGTATGGTAAACATTTTGGTATCATTTTTGCTTTGGGCGATGATGTCTGCCTCTAAAAATCCTGTTTTAACCAAAGCTAACAGAATGGAATCATCCAGAGGGAAGTGGCGGGCTTGGTCCACGGAGCAGAGGGGCCGCCTCTCTCCCGGCCTCTTCCCTGATGCACGGCTCAGCTCTGTAAGCCCTGCAGACGCTGACGGCTGCACACTGGCCTGCGTTCCTCACAGAGGAACATCAAAGGAGGGTGCTCTACTTCTGTGTTTAAAGGAGTCCCTCCTCCCCCCCATGTGCTGGTGACCCATCGCTCCCTCCTCCCCCCCATGTACTGGTGACCCATCGCTTGCCCCACATCTTTTGCTGTCTCTTTGAAGATCTCACATCAGATGTGTTACATTGTCACCCATGTCATAAAAAGAAGAAAAACAAGTTTATTTATTTGTTGGTCATGGGGCTTGAACTCTGGGCCTGGGCGCTGCCCCTCAGCTCTTCAGCTCAAGGTGAACGCTCTATCCCTTCTGGTTTTCTGATGGTTCACTGGAGAGAAGTCTCATGGACTTTTCTTGCCTGGGCTGGCTTTGAACTGCGATCCTCGGATCTTAGCCTCTTGAGTAGCTAGGATGACAGGTGTGAGTCACCAGCGCCCAGCTAAGTAGTTAATGGCCAAAATTGAACAGCAATATACAGCAATATATTTAGTGTGTGTGTGTGTGTTGCTACTGGGGCTTGAACTCAGGGCCAAGGCGCTGTCCTGTACCTTTTTCTATTCAAGGTTAGTGCTCTACCACTTGAGGCACAGGTCCACTTTAGCTTTTTGCTGGTTAATTGGATATCAGAGTTTCACAGACTTTCCTGCCCAGGCTGGCTTTGAACCAAGATCCTTAGTTCTCCTGAGTGGTTAGGACCACTGGCATGAACCACTGGCGCTTGGCAATAGTTATTTTTGAAAAAATGTTGGTGGTCCAAGATACATGACCAGGAAGGTTTTTACTGCTCATCCGGCTCCCTGGCACAGCTCTTGCGCGTCTTTCCTAAAGTTTAGACTCACCGAAAGGAAGGTGCTGGCGGCAGAGCTGTGCATGATCATTGAATCCTGGTGGTCACTGACCCACACGGAAATGGCCTTGACTTTGCTCAGCCCAGGCTGAGCGTGGTAAATCGCGCCCTCTGGTGGCTAGAAGGAGCCATGCGGTGTGGTGTTATTCAGCTCTGCCTGGCTTCAGTGGTTCCTTCACTTAACAGTTCTCATCCAGATGCTTACGTTCCCAGTGCCGCTCTGCTCCTCACTGAGGCCCCTGCCTCTGAGCCTTCATAATGAACAAGATCTTCTGAAGAGAAGAGTAGTAATTCCCTCCCCCCTCCCATCACCATTACACTTTTGTGGTGCGTTGGCTTCGGGGAAGAGCCAGGGCTGTGGGATAGGCAAGGGGTGATATGATCAATAGGAGAAAGATGACAAGACAGGAGGGACCAGGAGACATGATGGATCCCCCCTCCCCCCACTTGGCTTCACAAAGCAGAGAGAGCACACTGGCTCATTCATCTTTGTCTTTTAGGGAGCCTCCAAGCCCCGGTCCCAACGAGAACCTGAATCCTGCGGCCGGCTGCATTTCGGAACTCTTATTACAAGTTCTGATTGATTTCCATGCTGTAGGCTTGCACCCTGAGAGGCGTGATAGCTGCTTTCACACACACACACACACACACACACACACACACACACACACACTGCTGAAGTATCTCTGCTCTTGCAAAAAAGTGATCAAGTGTCAAGAACAAAGTTTCTTCAAGAGTTCAAGAAAGGGCGCTCTTGAGAGTTGGGGGACCCGTGTAGGAAACAGATGGTAACCCACACAATGCGATGGGTGTGGAAAAGGGGAGCGGCGTTCTGCACCCAGCCAGCCCTTCACCACGCCTGCAGCCCGGCACCCAGCACCCTATGAACAAAACCCAAAGAGACTTTTTCATCTCCATGTGATGGTTATTTTCTTTGCCTCACTTTTAAGATTTGCCATGCAGAAGTCGGAGGAGGGGAATCTTGCAGGGGTGAAGTCTGTCTGTCTCTCTCAGCAACATTTCCACCCTCCCTGGGCTCCAGAAGCTTGTCGCCTGGGGCTGGAGCACGTGACTGGGGGAGGGCGGGGAGGTGCAGGGCAGGGGTGGGCGGGAAGGGGGGGTGCCTCTTATAATTAGCCGGGAAGTGGCCGCGCCACACTGCTCGCTGGACTTCCCAGGGCGCTGCGCCCTCTCCCTGTCCTCCAAGCTGCCCAGCTCCACTGAGATCTTTCCCATCGCCCCCGCTGGCCCTGCTGTACCCCGAAACCATGCTGGGGACCATCACCATCACCGGTAGGCAAAGCCAGAGCACCTGGCCTCTCCTGGCTGCGGCTTTGGGCATTTGATCTCTGCCCGTGGGGGGGGGGAGGGAGAGGGAAGAGACCCCATCCTTTGGTTAAGGGGGCATCGCGGAGGGAAAACCTGGCCACCAGCTTAATGGACACCCGCGGTCAGGCTGGGGTGAACCTATTTGCAACTTGCTTCTGCAAGCTCAGTCGCTCTCTCCCTCTAACACGATTTCCAGACATGGAGTTCTTGACGTTGTGCCTTGCTTTGAGGGAACTTTGAGTAAAATAGTTTCAGCCCTGGTAATTTAGGCTCTGCACTTACTGGAACATACTGGTAGCTTCCAGACAATACCGTTTAGGCACTGGTTTTTAAAAAAAGTTTAAAAACTGCTTTCTAGGAATCTGGATGTAAGAGCTGTGATAGTGAATGCCTGCTTCTAGAAAAATGGGTACTCATGTCAGACTTGTAATTTTTTAAATTATTTTAGTTTTTAAGATTTTCGTTTTTCTTTTTTCTTTTGGTCGGTCGTGGGGCTTGAACTCTGGGCTTGGGTACTGTCCCTCAGCTCAAGGCGAGCCCTCTACAACTTGAGCCACAGCACCACTTCTGGTTTTCTAGTGGTTTATTGGAGATAAGAGTCTCACAGACTTTCCTGCCCAGGCTGGCTTTGAACCACGATCCTCAGATCTCAGCCTCCTGAGTAGCTAGGATTACAGGCGTGAGCCACTGGCGCCCGACATTTTATTAAAAAATTTTTAAGGGTGAGTTTATACTCTTCCCCCATTTGGGAAAGTGACTGTCATCAGCTGCACCCAGGGAGCCTGTCTGCTGTTAAACTTGATTTGCTAATTTAGAATTATAAGAACATCCTTTATTTAAATATTTAAGATACTTGGCTTCCAATCCTGAGTTTTCTTTTTGCCAGTCCTGGGGCTTGAACTCAGGGCCTGGGCACTATCCCTGAGCTTCTTTTGCTCAAGGCTAGCACCCTACCACTTGAGCTTTGTCTGTGTATGTGATACTGAGGAATCGAACCTGGGGCTTCATGCATGCTAGGCAAGCGCTCTACCCCTAAGGCCCCTTTCCATCCCCCTGTGTTTTCTTAAACGTACAGAATGGAATTTCTAGGACTGACACCTTTTCTCAACGTGACTGCTTTGGAAAAGCCTTGTTCCCCTGGTGGAATTTTAAATGAATGCAAAAGTTTGGCCACACCAAAACTCTCTCTTGCTTCCTATGGATTAGGTTGTTTACCCTGAACTCTGTCAAAGTTCTTCCCCAAGCTGTCTGGCCTGTCTGCAACTTGCCAGCATGGGCTTTTAGGTAATAACTAGAAATTATAATTAAATAGGCAGAATGGGGGGGGGGAAACCTCATAAAACTCTAGTTCTTCCAAGTCATTAGTTTGTTCCATGAATGAAATATGTAAATACAGGTCCAGCCCAAGGCTGCCTGCTCCATAGATTTTCTGAGTCACTGTGACTTCCAGTTCTTAATTTTTTTTTTCTTTTCTTGAAAGTCCTGGGGTTTGAACTCAGGTCCTGGGTGCTATCCGTGAGCTTTTGTGTTCAAGGCTAACACTCTACCACTTGAGCCACAGCTCCACTTCTGACTTTTTGCTGGTTAATTGGAGATAAGAGTCTCATGCCCGGGGTTGGTTTTGAACCGAAATCCTCAGCTCTTAGTCTTCTGAGTAGCTAGGTTTACAATTATGAACCATGGCTGCCCAGCTAAAGTTCTTGAATTTTTTCTGGCCCTGTGTACAATGGGATGATTATATTCACCATTGATCACCTTGCCACGAGCTGACTTTGCTATGGGAAGGAAGGATTCCTTGTTCAGTATTTATCAGTAGTTCTGGTTGGAATAATCGCAGTGGGGTAAGGAGCCGAAGCACTTGGGGGAGCTATTTTTAAAGGCAACCTCAAATGATTGGACTGCGCTTCCTGCAGTTTGCCTTCATTCCAGTGTGGCTGCACATGGTACGGGTTGGCACGATTTGGCCTTTTTTTTTCTCCCTGGCAAATCAGAAACTACACAAACCTTTAACAGCCAGAAGGTATTTCTCACTTCGAAGACATAATTTCAGTGTTTTTGTTTTTGTGGGGTTTTTTTTTTCTCTGTAAGTTATCCTGATTGGGAAGATTTCAAGTCTGTGGTCATGTAGTAATAATTGCTTAAGAGTGCAAAGGAGCCCGGGCTTTGGAACCGGCGTGAACTGTGAATCAAGTCTTGTGGTGTGATTCTCCGGCTTTCGGGATGGCTCACTTGCCTAAGAGGGAAGGTTCCAGTCGGAGTAGTGGATTTGCGGAGGGTCGGAGTATAGTGGATTTGGGGAGGGAGTGCTTCAGCGTCAGCCCCCACCACGCCTGATGCCAACGTATGAAGCAGACTTTCATTAAGAAACGATCGCTCATTCACATGTTACCCCAGTGCTGCTCCCCAGCTCTCCATAGCAATCGCTGAGCCTAGAAACGGCGCCTGGATTAAAGGGGGAGCTGGGCAGGCGGCACACGCCTGTAATCCTGGCTATGAGGTGTGAGGATCGTGGGTCGGGGCAGGACTCTTATCTCCAATTAACCAATAAGAAGCCAGAAATGGAGCTGTGGCTCAAGTGGTAGTGCACCCGTCTTGAGCAAAAAAGCTAAGGGACAGCACTCAGGGCTTACTACTGGCACCTTCCGCAAGGCGGTGGCTCGGCTGTTTCCTACCCACACGTCATTGACACACCGGCCCCAAACTGTTGTTTGTATTAGGAAAAAGTCTTGATGTTAGGTAAGCTTGGCAAGAGTCTTATGAGCGTTCAAGATAGCATGATTCTTTATCTCTAGAGTAAACTGGGGTGAGAAAGAGACTCCCCACATTCATGCTCAGTCTAGAAGATTTTTAATGGGCTTCTCTATGCAAATCCTTTGACAAGAGGAAAAAAACCCACAGCATACTGCATGAGGCTGTTTGCTGTCTGTGATGAAGGCAGATCAGTTTTCTAGAAACCCCTGAGACATGAAGTTGTTAACATCCCGAACATCTACAAAGTACTTTTCTCACATCCTGATTGCTTTTCTTCCGAGTCCTGCAAACGGTGGCTGCCTCGTCCTCCTTTCCTCATGGAAGTGGTTTTCTCAGGCTTGGAAATTTGCCCAAGAGTTCATAGCGTGTAAGAAACAAAGCCATAGAGGACTGTGTTAAAGATCGCATTCTTCTAAGCCCTAAATGGCTGGTATTTGTTTAGTAATGTCTGGCGTGTGTGTGTGTGTGTGTGTGTGTGTGTGTGTGTGTGTGTGTGTGTTAGTGGGGTTTGAGCTCAGGGTCTGGATGCTGTCTCTCTTTTTTGTTCAAGGCTAGTGCTCTACCATTGAGCTGTAGCTCCATTTTCAGCTTTTTGCTGGTTAAATAGAGTCTCATAGACTTTCCTACCTGGGCTGGCTTTGAACCACAATCCTCAGATTTCAGTCCCAAGTAGCTAGGATTACTGGGGTGAGCTACCAGCACCCACATTTTTGTGTCTGCCCAGATGTTTTCCCATATCACTGTCAAAAGCCCAGGGCACTGCGGGCCCAGCGCTTGCTTCTCTGAGTTGGAATTCCAGTTGAACAACTCCCCGTGGAGGTTCCTGCCCGTGAGCCTGCGCGGGCCGAGCTGGGAGTGTTCGGATATAAAGCAAAGCGTGGATTTAGAATGCAGAGAATTCCTGGAACAATTCCAGGACAGTGCTCCAAACCGGGGTGGGGGAGGGGGGCTAACTAGCTCCAGATGTTTTGTGAGCTGCCAGCAGGGCCTGCGGACCCAGAGCGCAATTGTTCTAAACCTGAACAAAAGGAACTCCACAACTTTTGCCTTGTTGCACGCCTTTTCTTTTACTGCTAAAGATTGACGTCACTGAAACTCAACAATAGAGATAAAAACGTTAATATTTTATCAAATATGGTGGGACATATTACTTCATTTTCTTCTTTTAAGCCCTTAAAGGAAAAAAAGTCCCAGATTATTCTTCCTCTGTCTTGTTACTCTCCCTCATCTCTGTCTTTCTCCTCTCCCCCTGCCCATCTCCCTTTGATGAACACACTGAGGCTTGAACTCAGGGTCTTATGCTCTTACTGGGCTTTTTCACTCAAGGCTGGCACGCTAACACCTGAGCCACACCTCCCCTTTCAGCTTTTTGCTACTTAATTGGAGGGAGATAAGAGTCTCAGGGACTTTCATGCCCTGGCTGGCTTTGAACTGTGATCCTCAGATCTCAGCCTCCTGAGTAACTAGGATTACAGGTGTGAGCCACCAGAATTGTTTTTTTTCTTTTCTTTTCATGCAGCTGATGGCTTCCCAGGGTGTTACCACGCTGGGCTCTGTGCGCATGGCACACCGAAGCGGCTCTGTCTGTGCGCATGGCACACCGAAGCGGCTCTGTCTGTGCGCATGGCACACCGAAGCTGCTCTGTCTGACCGGCCAGGTGTGGACAGTGGATGGGAATGAAGATCTTCCCTCCAGCCAGTGCCGGGGAAATGTAGAATGATACTTGGGGTACTCTGCACCCCGGGATAGGTAGAAAGTAGAGAAAATGGGGAAGAGGAGAGCCACACACACCGGACCCCATGGGGGACTGCCTGAGTGGAAAGCTGGGTGAAGGCCCTTTGTGTTTACACGGCACATAAAGAGCAGGAGAGGACAGAGCTTGAGGTGTGGGCTCCCCTCCCTTTTTCTTCCCTTGAAATGTTTCTGATGGAAGCTGGAGGAAAAAGTAGGCCCTCCGGGACAGCAGCAGAAGCGTGGCCAGTACTGCCCTCTGCTGCCACACTGGCTCCGGGATTCGTCACACAAGATTGAGCGTGCACTGGGCTCTGGGGGCTGAAGTTAAGCACACCAGGAGAGGTGCGCTTTGAGGAAAAGCCACTACACAGGGGGTCTCTCTGGATGCTGTTTTTATAGAAAATTTCCTGTGTTTTAAAGTCTTGTGCATGTCAGGTAGATGACTTTTGGAACTGATAAAAAAAAAACTGAAAATGAAGTTTTATTTTCAGAACCAAAAGAAACACCATTTTTTGGGTCCCCCTCCTCCCCTTCCCCCTCCCCCTCTAATATAATGTCATGGCTAAAATGTAAAATCCTGAGGACTGGGGGTGCAGCTCAAGTGGTAGAGTGCTTAGCGTGAGCGACACCCTAGGTTCACCCACATTTTGGCTGTTATGAAATAAACATTGACAGCCATGTGCAGCTTTTTTTTGTTTGAACTTAAGTTTGCAACTCCCTTTGGGTCAGTGTGAGTGGATTGCTGGAGTGTGTGGTAAGAAATCGATGAGTATAATTTAAAAAAACAAGAAACCCCAACAAGGCCGCCACACGGTCTTCCTTGCGCAGTGACTCGAGAAGGCTCAGCAGTTTAGAAGCCAGCGGGGACCGGAGGGCTCTGCTTCCAAGGAAGTCACCTGGCAGCAGGAATTTGACACCTGCAGTTCTGGCTGGAGGCTGTAGCGTCTCCCCCCCTCCCCCACTGTGGCTCACAGTCACAATCCTAGTTACTCCGGAGGCTGAGATGCAAGGATCAGGGTTGGAGGCTGACCTGGCAGATAGAGTCACTGGGCACCATCTCTGAAATAGCCTGGCCGGAGGCCTGGCGCACTCTGCTGCCAAAACGATCCATCCACCTCCAAGGACACCCGAAATAGAGCTGCAGACTTCAGGTCTTACAGATCTGCGGGGTCACCCAGCAGCGGGGTGCTCACCCTTCTCTTGGGCAGCGGTTTACCAGTCTGCTTTTCAACCAACACTGGCGGGGCCTGGCCTCCC
>NW_012267314.1:4102838-4137113 GCF_000151885.1 Dipodomys ordii | reverse complement strand
TCAGGTTCTGTGGTGGAGGTCAGGTTCTGTGGTGGAGGTCAGGTTCTGTGGTGGAGGTCAGGTTCTGTGGTGGAGGTCAGGTTCTGTTGTGTTGAGGTTCTTTTGTGGAGTTGAGGTTCTGTTGTGGAATTCAGGTTCTGTTGTGTTGAGGTTCTGTGGAGTTCAGGTTCTGTTGTGTTGAGGTTCTGTTGTGTTGAGGTTCTGTTGTGGAGTTGAGGTTCTGTTGTGGAGTTGAGGTTCTGTTGTGTTAAGGTTCTGTTGTGGAGTTGAGGTTCTGTTGTGTTGAGGTTCTGTGGAGTTGAGGTTCTGTTGTGGAGTTGAGGTTCTGTGGAGTTCAGGTTGTTGTGGAGTTCAGGTTCTGTGGTGGAGTTGAGGTTCTGTTGTGTTCAGGTTCTGTTGTGGAGTTGAGGTTCTGTTGTGTTGAGGTTCTGTGGAGTTGAGGTTCTGTTGTGTTGAGGTTCTGTTGAGTTCAGGCTCTGTTGTGGAGTTTGAGGCTGGGGCTTGGGGTTCCCCTTAGTGTATTCCCAGCAATTCCACCCACCTTCTTATCACAGAATGTCATGTCTCCTGTTGCATTAGAAGTGTTTGCAGCTATAGTTGTGTGTTTTAGTTGTGTGTGTGTGAGAGAGAGAGAGAGAGGGAGAGAATGCCTTTGTAATTGAGGAACTTTTTTGGGGGGGAGTCTGGTTGTGGGACCTGAATTCTGGGCTTGGGCGCTGTTCCTCAGCTTTTCAGCTCAAGGCTAGCGCTCTACCACTTGAGCCACAGCGCCACTTCTGGCTTTTTTCCCCCCTGTTTATGTGGTGCTAAGGAATCCAAACCCAGGGCCTCATGCATGCAAGGCAATTGCTCTACCACTGAGCCACCTTCCCAGCCCTAATTGAGGAACTTTTAAAGAAACAGTTCATGAAAGTACACTTAGTTTTAAGTGTACTTAAATGCGAATAGTTAAGAGTACTTCACTTTAAATATTTAGACTTAACACCAATCACCTGTTCATTTTTAAAAATAATTTTATGCCAGTACTGAAACTTGAATTCAGGGCCTGGACACTGTCCCTTCGCTTTTTCCATTCAGGGCTGGTATTGTACCACTTGCGCCAGCTTGACTTTAGGCTTTTTGGTGGTTAATTGGACATAACAATGTCTTTTCTGCTGGGGCTGGCTTTGAACCTGAATCCTCAGCTCTCAGCCTCCTGAATGAGTAGTTACGGCGAGCTACTGCTGGTCAGCACCTGTTGGTTTTTAATAAGAACACATGTGAACATAGCATTTTCTTACTGCAGAAGATTAGGAACATTCTAGATACTCTGAACAGAAAAAAAAAATTGTATCTGGGTTTTCTTTCTTCTTCAACCTATTTCTCAGTGTTTCCTGTGGTTGGTCACTTTTCTTTGTTACATACAAAGTCTACAGTTGGTCACAAATGATGTTTGTTGGTTTGTGACAGCATCTTACTTAAGTGGCCCAAGGTGCTTGCACCATCCTCCTGCCTAAACCTCCCAGTGCTAAGTAGGTCTGTACAACCATGCCTGGAACTCATGTGGGAGATCTTTTGGCTTCTCTCTGTGTCTCTATTCCCCTTCCCCCATTTCCCCTCCTTAGCATGTGGATCTCACTACTTTACAGCCCAGCCAAGCCTGAAATTCATTATCTTTTTTTTTTTTTTGTCAGTTGTGAGGCTTGAACTCAGGGCCTGGATGCTGTCTCTGAGCTCTTTTGCTCAAGACTAGCGCTTTACCACTTTAAGCTGATTTTCTGGTGGTTAATTGGAGATGAGTCTCATAGATGTTCATGCCTGGACTGGCTTTGAACCGCCATCCTCAGATCTCAGACTCTTAAGTAGCTAGGATTATAGGTGTGAGCCTCCTCATAATCCTTTTACTTCAATCCCTTGCAGATGTGTTTCATAGTGAGCTTTTTTGTTTGTTTGTTTGTAAAGGGAATAGTTAAGGAAATATGTTTCAGCCTGCAGCAGTGGCTCACACCTGTAATCTTAGCTACTCAGGAGGCTGAGATCTGAAGATCATGGTTCAAAACCAGCCTGGACAGGAAAGTCTGTGAGACTGTTTCCAAATAACAACCAGAAAACCGGAAGTGGCGCTGTGGCTCAAGTAGTAGATCACTCGCCTTGAGCTGAAGATCTGAGTGACAGCGCCCAGGCCCAGACTTCAAGCCCCACAACCCACAAAAGAAAGAAAAAAGAAAGATACAATCAGCTTTCTGGACAATGCACCAAATACCAGAAATTTTTGTTTTGTTTTTGGCCAGTCCTGGGGCTTGAACTCAGGGCCTGGGCACGGTTCCTGAGCTTCTACTCAAGGCGAGCGCTCTACCACTTGAGCCACAGCACCACTCCCGGCCTTTTCAGCTGATGTGGTACTGAAGAATTGAACCCAGGCTTCATGCATGCTAGGCAAGCACTCTACCACTGAGCCACCTGCCCAGCCCATTACCAGAAAGTTGAAGACAGCTAAACAACCTTAGTCCTTGTGTCTGGCAAGAGAATAACTGAAGCAAGACGTAAACATGAGCTAATGATAGAAATACTTATCAGAAGCCAGGCGCTGGTGGCTCATGACTGTAATCCTAGATACTCAGGAGGCTGAGTCTGAGGATTGTGGTTCAAAGCCAGCCTGGGCAGGAAAGGCCGTGAGACTCTTACCTCCAATAAACCACCAGAAAGGCGGAAGTGGCCCTGTGGCTCATGTGGTATTTGCTAGCTTTGAGCCTAAGAGCTGAGGGACAGTGTTCAGACCCAGAGTTCAAGCCCCATGACTGACCAAAAAAAAAAAAACTTATCAGAAAAGAAGCATGGCAGAGAAAGAGAGCACGTGATGTAGATGCCACTGGAAGCCAGCCCTAGACAGCAAGCTTGGCCTTGGGTTAAACGGAAAATTGGGCAGCTTTCTGATTGGTGGGTCTGTTTCTGGTAAGACTTGGTGACTCATGTATTTTCCCCCTTCGTTTGTCCTCCTTCATTGTTGTGTAGCCTCTTACTCCATTTTGTATCAGTTTCCCCCGCCATCTGCCATCTGCCAGCTGTATAGGCTAAAATTCCCCGCCAACTTTTCTACTAACCCTGCCTTTGCTCCTAACCCCCTATCAACACTTGCTCCAATGAGCAGCTAATTCAGGATCCTGGCATGTCTCTGTTTATTCTATGCTCCTAAATTAGCACAGTTAACCTCCTTCCTTCTCCTGCTTCATTTAAATCACATTTTTTACCGCCCCCCTCCCCCCATGAGTTTTAGCATTCCAAACTGACAGCAAAGTGGAACATCCATCTGTGTACAGTTGACCTAATTCACCAAATCCTCTCCCTTTGAACTTCTGGAAGTTTCTTCTGACAACCCATTTGTGGTTTTGCTTTTTTGGGGGGGTCTTTCATATACCATTGACATTTCAGGGCAGGTTCGTTGTTTCGTAGAAGAGCCTTCCTTGTGGATTTGCTGATTGCCTCCCCAGGACTTACCTGTCCTTCTGTGGAGGCTTGATGATGTACATTCTGTTACCCGGTCAGTTGGTTGACATGGCACATCGGACTTCTCCACTGTGAAGTTGCTTTTTTGAAGTTAACTCACCTCAGTGATGATTCTTGCAGCTTTTTGGTGATTAACTGGAAATAATACTTTCCTGTCCTCGCTGGCTTTTGAACTGTGATCCTCAGATCTGAGCTGCCTGAGTAGCTAGAATGACAGTGTGAGCCACACCAGCACCTGGCTTTTTAGCATTTCTTGGTGCAGGACTAAATGTTTCCCCTTGCTTTTATTCTTTTCCTTCCACGTGGGGCCTCAGCCATGTTTTCCTACATCTACAATTTGAAAGAGAATCATCACAGTGGAAGTGATAGCTGTTTCTTTGTGTTTTTACAAAGAAGTACTTCCTGGTCAATTTACATTTACATTTCTTTTTAATATCACCCTTATTTGTGATTTTTTTCCTAAGTGCGAGGTGTTATTACCCATTAATGTCTTTCACTCCTTTTTCTTTTTCTTTTTTTAATGCTTCAGAGTTTGGCCAGTCTTTTCCAGCTGGCTTATATGTTCTTTCATGTACCTCTATCAGCTTAAAGAAATGTTCCTGTACTCTGTATGACCTAGTCCGGACTATCTCCAACGAGCTGGTCCCTCTTTGGACTATCAGGACCGGGCCAGGAAAGCCTTCTCCTTTGGATTGTGTAGTGACTTGTTTGTGCAAACAAGTTTAGTAGAAGTTAAATGTAGAACTCCATGGGATGTAACAGAAAGCCATCAGCGTGGTATGTAATTCTGACAGTTTGCAATTGAAGACATCTGGGGGACCCACTCTTGGTGATGCAGTACCCAAAGCATAACTTCTTTGTTGATCTTTAAGATCAAAAGACCAGAGCAGACAATATCTTTTATCTGAATTTTTGAAGTCATTTGGAAGAAAGAAACCGACCGACTTCCTAACATTTACCAACAGCCGTATGACCCCTACCTTATTCTATGATTGATTGTTAGGAAGGAGCATGCTAACTGATTGTGTTTTAAAAATATTTAATAAAAATATTGAGTTGTCTTGAACTATAATCATGTTTTGTCCTCTCTCTTCCTGCTCTTGTAATAGTTGGACAGAGAAGTTCTGAAGATGTGAGAGAGAAAGACCCAGAAAAAGAAATGGCTACCAACTCTGAAGTCACAGACACCACAAAGGATGGGCAGGAGGAAATACCTGAAATAATCGAAGAGATTCCTTCCTCGGCTAGCAATTTAGATGAGATAGCACACTCCACCGAGTCCCAAGCTAATGATGTTGGATTTAAGAAGGTTTTTAAGTTTGTTGGCTTTAAATTCACTGTGAAAAAGGATAAGACCGAGAAATCTGACACTGTCCAGCTAGTCACCGTTCAAAAAGAGGAAGGTGAAGGAGCAGAAGGTTCAAATGGGGCTGGCGACCACCAGGAGGCCAGCGTGGAGACGGAAGGGTCATCGTCCAAAGAGAGCGAACTCAAGCAATCCACGGAGGAGCTGAAGCACCCCTCGAAGCACGAGCAAAGCATCACTGAAATTTCCACACGAGCTGAGTCTGATCAAGCCGCAGAGGAAAGCAACAGAGAAGCAGAAACACAAGAAAGAGAGCCTCCTAGGCCTCTAGACTCCCCCACCAGCCCCATCAACGAGACAGCGTCGCCTTTTAAGAAATTCTTCACTCAAGGCTGGGCTGGCTGGCGGAAGAAGTCGAGTTTCAGGAAGCCAAAGGAGGACGAGCTGGAAGCTTCTGAGAAGCCAAGAGAACAGGAGCCAGAGAAGCCGGATATGGAGGGAGAGGAAAATACCGAGGGAGTCCTGGAGCAGCCCGCGGCCTCTCCACAGCCCCCGGCCCCGGAGCCCCCGGCGGCCCGATTATCCGCCGAGTACGAGAAGGTCGAGCTTCCCGAGCTTCCCTCGGAGCCTCCGGGGCCTGCCCACGACAAACCCGCCCCGCTGGCCTCGGAAGTGTTCGATGAGAACGTCGAAGGCCACCGAGAGGTCGCGGCGGACGTTCACACCTGCACGGCCGAGGCGCAAGACCCTGGGACACCCTGGGCCCACGAGACGCTGGAGGAAGCCACCGCCACCGCCACTGCGGGGGAAGCCACCTCCACCGCCGGGGAAGCCACCGCCACTGCGGGGGAAGCCACCGCCACCGCCACCGCCGGGGAAGCCACCAACACAGCCACCGCCGGGGAGGCGGAACCCACGCTGGGCGCCCCCGAGGGCGACCGCCCCTCCCCGGCCGACCTGGCTCCGGAGGAACCGTCTAAACACCCGGAGGGCGCGGCGGGTGAGGCCGAGCTCCTGTCCTCGCAGGAGCGGATCAAGGCGCAGGGAAGCCCCCTGAAGAAGCTGTTCAGCAGCTCTGGCTTGAAGAAGCTGTCCGGGAAGAAGCCGAAGGGGAAGCGAGGAGGGGACGAAGAGTCGGGGGAGCATCGCCCCGCGCCCGCCGAGTCCCCCGACAGCGCCGACGAGCAGAAGGCGGGGGACAGCTCCGCCTCGTCCCCGGAGGAGCCCGAGGAGCCCGCGGCTGCGGAGAAGGCGCTGGGGGACGGCCCCCGGGAGGGGGAGGGGGAAGAAGGAGCCACCTCCTCGGACGGGGAGAAGAAGAGAGAGGGCATCACGCCCTGGGCCTCCTTCAAGAAGATGGTGACGCCCAAGAAACGCGTGCGGCGGCCCTCGGAGAGCGACAAGGAGGACGAGCTGGACAAGCTGGACAAGGTGAAGAGCGCCACGCTGTCGTCCACCGAGAGCGCCGCCTCCGAGGCGCCCGACGACGCCAAGGGGGCCGCCGAGGAGCCGCGGCGCAAGGTGGACAGCTCCGTGTCCTGGGAGGCGCTCATCTGCGTGGGGTCGTCCAAGAAGAGAGCGAGGAAAGCCTCGTCGTCCTCCGAGGAGGGGGACGCGCCGCCGGCCGAGGAGGCCGGCCGGGAGCCGGGCGCCGACGCGGGCCCCGAGCCGCAGGAGCCCGGGCAGCAGGGCAGCTCCTCGCCCGAGCCGGCCGGCAGCCCCTCGGAGGGCGAGGGCGTGTCCACCTGGGAGTCCTTCAAGCGGCTGGTCACCCCGAGGAAGAAATCCAAGTCCAAGCTGGAAGAGAAAACCGACGATGGCGTGGAAACTTCCGCTTCCGCTTCCGACCTGGAACCGGGAAGGGAAGAGTCTTGGGCTTCCATTAAGAAGTTCATTCCTGGACGGCGAAAGAAAAGGTCCGATGGGAAGCGAGAAGCCGGCCCCGCGGAGGAGGCCGCAGGCCCGGCGGAGGCCACCGAGGACGACGGCGATGTCCCCGCCGTGGTGCCCTTGGCCGAGTACGACGCGGTGGAAAGGGAGAAGATGGAAGCCCAGCTCGCGCGGGGCGGCCAGGGGGCGGAGGCTAGGCCGGGGGCGGAGCCCGACGCGCCCAGCGCGCCTGCGCAGCAGTACGGCCCGCAGGTGGACCTGTACGTGTCGGAGGAGGTGAGCCAGAGCCTGGTGCACACCGTGACGGTGGCCGTGATCGACGGCGCGCGGGCCGTGGCCGATCTGGAGGAACGCTCTCCGTCCTGGATCTCCGCTTCGGTGACTCAGGCCCCCGAGCCGGCAGAGGAGGACGAAGCCAGACCCCCGTCCGGGGAGGTGACGGGAGCATCCGTCGAAGCCGGAGAGACCCCCGCGGCTCCCCGCCCGGGCGATGAGCCAGTCCCCAGCGACACGGACTTCACCTCGGCGGAAGCCGTGACCGCGGCCGAACCCCCCGAGGCCCTGTGTGCCGAGGAAGCCACGGAGCCGTCGGGGGCGGAGGAGACCACGGAGATGGTGTCGGCCGTGTCCCAGCTCACCGACTCGCCCCGCACCGCCGAGGAGGCCACCCCGGTCCGGGAGGCGGAGGGCGCCGCGGCCGACGCAGGGGAGCAGGAGCGGCGCACGCGCGCCGTCCTCCAGGCCGTGGCTGAAAAAGTGAGAGGGGAGGCGGAGCCCGCGGACACCCGTGGGCCGCACGACGGGGTGCAGACCGCGCCGCAGGAGGAGCCCCCCACGCCAGCGATGGGGGGGCCGGAGCAGGGGGCCTTGGAGGAGACGGTCCAGGACACGGAAGCTGACCTCGGTGACCTCGGTGCCGCGCGGAGTGGAGAGGCCGAGGAGGCTGTCAGCGGGGCGCCGGCCCAAGCCTCAGCCCAGGCCCAGCCCCAGGAGACGATGGGGGCGCCGGCCATCTCCCCCGACTCGGCCGAAACCCTGACCGACAGCGAGACAGACGGAAGCACGCCCGTGGCCGAGTTCGAAGCCGGAGATAGCGTGCAGCAGGACGAGGTCCTGGGAACCCCCGGAGACACAGCCCTCGCTTCCCGTACCCAGTCACAGACCGCAGAAGAGGGGCCGAGTCCTGCCCAGCAAGAGGCTCCTCCAGCACCTTCTAGTTGCCAAACCCAGGAAGAGAAGAAAGAACCAGCAGAGGCAGAGACTGTGCTAGAACGTACCCAAGGAGAGCTGTTGGGGGAAGCTGGACCCGTTGAGGTGTGTCAAGAGGTTGGCCAGATGCCCGATGAAGAAGCCAAAGAGGATGGGCCGTGGGGTGAGGGACACGAAGTGTCCACCCGCACCGACGGAGCGGAGAGCCCGGAAAAGGCTCCTGAAGTGGCCCCTGATGGGGAGGCGGCCGCGGAGGCGGGCTGTCAGATGGATGACGCTCTTGAACTCCAGCAGCCAAGCCTGCAGGAGAGAGAGGCAGGCCGGGAGGATCCTACCGAAGCACAGCCCCTGCAAGAGAGTGAGCAAGAACCCACGCCCAAAGCAGCTGCTCCCCGAAGTGAGGAAGTGGTTTCCACAGTGGACACGCCCCAGACCAGCAGTCCTGATAGAAGCCCATCTCCTTCTCTCCAGGCCCACGAGGTTGAAGTTGAAGGCTGTGGAGCATCAGCACCTCCAACCGCTGGAGCAGTGGAGGAGGTGGTAGAGGTGGTGGAGCAGGTCTTAGAAGAAACTAAGATTTCAGAAGCAGGTGAAACTTTGCAGTCTGCAGGTGCACCTGTAGGCCCAGCAGAGAAGTCTGTTGAACGAGAAGAAGACCAGGCCCCTCAGTTAGAAGGCGATGATGTTTCTGCAGAGCCTGAGACTCAGGCAATGTCCATACCAGTTCTACTGACCGGTCATGAAGAAGGCTTAGAGAGAGAGGGAAGTGGTCCCCAGACAGGGCAGGCAGCAGATGGAGGGGATGAGCAGGTTAGTTGGCAGGAAGACCATGCCAGTACGTCTTCTGAGGGAGATCTTAAGGCTGAACTTGAGTCTGAGAGCAGTAAGATCATCCAAAATGTAATTCAGACAGCAGTTGACCAGTTCATCCAGAAGGAAGAGACGGCCGTGGACATGATTACCTCTGATTCACAGACACAGGCTTTGTCCCTGCGAGCAGAAGCAGCTGAAGAGCAGGCCCCTGTCCAGGATGAAACCCAAATCCTTGCAGCCCACGAGGAGTCTGAGCCAACTACAGTGGGACCCGCACTTTCCAAAGATGTGAGTGAAATGTCTGAAAAGATCTTGCCAATTGGCATGGAAAGTTCTGGTGTCGGTGGCCAGCAGCTTGACGAGGTGGTTCCTCCATCAGAGGCGGATGAAGATGGGAGCAGAGCAAAGGCTGTGTCTGACGAAGGTCTCCACGAGTTAAGAGAGAGAATAGAAAAGCCACCATCGGAACCCAAAGAAAACAAGAAAGGAGATGCACACCTGGAAGCCCAAATCTCAGCCCCCGCAGATGCCGAGGTCTCTGGAGGCTTAACCAAAGAGTCCTCCGACACCAATGGACCGAAAGTCACAGAGGAGGAGCCTGCCCAGGAGCCAGGATTCCAGGAAGGAAAAGGGCACAGTGAATCTGATAAGGAGATCAGATCCCCCAAAGAAGAGGAGATGCAAAAACCAGAGAGAGAGCCAGCAAAAGCTGAACTTACAGAATGCTAAGACAGTGGGTAAGTCAGCTTCCTTTGCTTCTAAAGTCATTTTTCCCTCTTGCATGCCTTCCGTGATGTATTTGTTAGAAAAGAATTGTTTTAAATAATTAGGATTGTTTTTTCAGTAATTATGATTTTTGCCAGGCACCTGGTGGCTTATGCCTGTAGTCCTAGCTACTTAGGAGGCTGAGATCAAAGCATTGAGGTTTGAAGCCAGCCCAGGCAGGAAAGTCTTTGAGTATTATCTGTAATTAAGCACCATAATGTTGGAACTGGAGCTGTGGCTCCAGTGATAGAGTGCTGGCCTCACGTGCGTGAGGCCCTGGGTTCGATTCCTTAGCACCACATAAACAGAAAAAGCCGGAAATGGGGCTGTGACTCAAAAGTGGTAGAGTGCTAGCCTTGAGCTGATCTGCTGAGGGACAGCAACCAGGCCCAGGGTTCAAGCCCCATGACCTGCCAAAAAAAAAAACAAAAAACTTAGGGACGGGACAAGGCCTAGGCACTGAGTTCAAGCCCCAGGACACACACACACGCACAGCTGTCTTATTAGTGTCATGAAAATAATGGCTTAATTTTACCCTTTGTGACACTGCTTTACAAAATAAAGGGGTGTATGTTACTCAGGATTACTTATCGTTATTCAGCTAGAGTCAAGTTTATATCAGACTGAAATTTATAGGTATTTAAAAAACAGCTTTTAGGGGGAATAAAATTTTTATGGGAATGCTAGTTAAAAAAAACTAAGTTAAATTTAAGTTAAAGAAACTCAGACTTTCTTGGCTTGCTTGCTCCACTGATACCCTACTACTTGAGTCATTTCTAGTCTAGCTTTTTGCTAGTTAGTAGAGATGGAGTCTGGAAGACTTTTCTGCCCAGGCTGGCTTACAAACTCCAACCTTCCTGTTCCATTAGGGTGATAAATACATGCCACTAACACAACTTTATTGCCCAGGCTGGCTTCCAGCCATGATTCTCAGATCTCAGCCTCCTGAGTAGCTAGGATTACAGGTGTGAGCCACCAGTGCTTGGCTTGCTTTCTTTTTTTGATGGGCTTAAACTGTGTGTGTGTGTGTGTGTGTGTGTGTGTGTTTTGTTTGTTTGTTTTTTGGGTCCGGTCGTGGGGCCTGAACTCTGGGCCTGGGCGCTGCCCCTCAGCTCTTCAGCTCAAGGCTAGTGCTCTACCACTGGAGCCACAGCACCACTCCCGGCTTTTTTCTTTTTTGCTTATGTGGTGCTGAGGAATCGAACCCAGGGCCTCATGCATGCAAGGCAAGCACTCTACCGCTGAGCCACCTTCCCAGCCCCTAAAATGTGTTTTTTTAGGGATAGTTTTTTCCTTTCCTTTTATTTTTCTGATCCTGGGTTTGAACTCAAGACCCTTGTGTTCTTACTTGGCTTTTCTACTCAAGGCTAGCACTTTACCACTTAAACTGCACCTTTCGCTTCTGGTTAATTGGTGATAAAAGGCTTCCAGACTTTCCTAGGCTTTGAACAGAGATCCTCGTCTCTCAGCCTCCTGCGTAGCTAGGATTGCAGGTGTGAGCCACTGGCACCTGGCTGCCCATGGTTTGTGCCGTTCACTCATACAGCTATTCTATTAGTAAATGAGGAACCAAGAGAGAATTTTGCTGACTCTTTGTCGGACTTCCTTTTACAGGGAAACCCATTGTACATTTGCCAAGACCAGAATGTGAAGACAAGTAGTGGAAGAAAATGCTGCTGAGACTCAAGACCATTATTTCAGAACTTTGAGAAATGGAGCGCAGGGCCATCCTCCATCGCCCCTGACAATCCTGAGGCTTCATCAGGAGCTTACAGCCGTCTAACATTTCTTGTTTCCAAGACCATCTCCTCTTTCCCCTTGATAGCATTTCATAGTTCTGATGTAAGGGGCTCAGTTCTTAACCTGGAACAATACCTAGCTCTACTTCTCAAACTGGAGTATCATGCTTTATGTATTTATGCGTATATTTTAAGCCATCCTCCTTCCATATCATCCATTGTATATTTTTTGCCTCCATGTTTCACGTGTGCCCTAGAGCACAGACCTTTTGTATCCCATGATACACAGCAGGCACGTAGCTATGGGAAGCCTGGGGAAACACCAGGCTTCACTTACCGTCCACACAAACGCAGCTCCCAAGAAATCACATTCCTGATGAGAAGGTACAATTCTTATTTTCAACATTCACTAATGCTTAGATCCATGCCTCTGAAATTGGCCGCTTTCTTCTATGCAGTGAGCTGAAAAAAAAATAAAACGCATTTGTAAACATACAGAATGATTCTTTTAGTTACTGTGAATTTCCCGCCTCCCCCTTTCTAGTCTAGCGAAAGTTGGAAAGTTTGTTTTCAATAGCAAGATAAATTTCTTCTCTGAGATGGTGTTACAGTGGTTTGAACAGACGAGTGTGCTAACTCTTACCTTAGCAGACCAGTGCAACATTTTTCATGTCATGCAGAAAGAACTGACTTTGTACATTTTTGATTCTACTTTTGTAGTCTAGACTGGATCTACATGTGGCGCAGCGAGTCCTTTCTCTGTAGATGCTATTTTGGTAGACGTGGCTGGTGTCTTGTGTACTTCTGTCCTTCTTGCCGAGCATTGTTGCACATTATGTTCATTTGGATAAACTGTGATTGGACAACTGATTTAAATAAAATATTTGCTTCTCTTAGATTTGCTGGCTTTATGAGGCTGTGTATTCACTGGGAGAAGACCAGTGAGGGTGGTAGGTGAACACCGGTTTGAGCCAAATGTTTACACGGCAGAGATGTATTTGCTAAAATAAACAGAGGCTTTTTTTAGATGGACATTTCTGCTCCCGCTCTGCCAACTCCCCTCCCCCCCAAAAGAGGCCTTTTTTAGAATTTCAATAATTTTTATTTCAAACAATGACAAATGTTGTGAAAAGGAAATTTGTAGAACTGCTTTGCCTAAAAGATGATGAAAAGTTTTTTAAAATGTTGACCTGAGGATCCATTTTTGTACATAAAGAATCTTGTCTGACAAAAAAAAAAACACACAAAGAACAAGCTTGTCACCTTATATATAAGATTTTACTTTTTTGCACATAGAACTAGCCTGGAAAATGCACTTAAATCTGACTTAATTTTAGTACTCCAGTTTGAGAATTTATGTTTTGGCTGCCAGTTAATTCTTTTTTTTTTTTTTTTTGGGTGGGTCCTGTCGTGGGGCCTGAACTCAGCCTGGGCGCTGTCCCTCAGCTCTTCAGTTCAAGGCTAGCGCCACTTCGGGCTTTTTTCTTTTTGCTTATGTGGTGTTGAGGAATCGAACCCAGGGCCTCAGGCATGCAAGGCAAGTGATCTACCACTGAGCCACCTTCCCAGCCCAGCCAGTTAATTTTTAAAAGCCTAACATTCTACAAACCCCACTTTAAAAAAGCGTCAAGGAAAGTTGCTGTTAAAATTAAATGTAGTTTCTCTTACAGCCTTGACTATATAAATAATTGACCACATTTAGCAAGGTATCTTGTAACGCTGTTTGGTCTTATAGTTGGACAATACATGCTTTTGTGAAATTATTCTCAAATATTCTCAACTATGCATAATTACTTTTTTGAGGTGGGGGTTGGGGAGGAATCTTACTATGTTACCTAGGCTGGTCTTGAACTTGGGGATTCAAATGATCCCACTTCAGCCTCCCAAGTGGCTAGGACCAGCTCACCTGTGCGTAACTATTAGACATGAACAGCTTTACCATCCTCTGGTCCAAGAGCTGGTGCCAATGTTTTTTGAAGATCAATAAAAGTACTGGAGATACCGAGGGGTTTGTGAGGAATTTCTGTGGACCCATTTCCTCTCTCTGGCAGGAAGAGAGCACAGCTGTTTTGAATGGATCAAACATGTGCATTTGTCTTTTCCCACACGGGGCCAAAGTGACTGGCTGTCACTATCAACTTTCCAGCTGTAACTCCTTGATGACATTTTATACTGCTACCTAATGTGCCCTAGATTGCTTGGCTACTCTATATCCAGGTCTGTTTAGCATTTTCTTTTTCTTAAGAAGAAGGTCAATGGTAGCCTGCAATACTGTTCTTTAATTCTGATGCTGCTGTTGAACATGATCACATGTAAAGGGTAGAAGGTGGAGCAAGTGCCTCATTTTGCTATTTTTGGCAATACAATTGGAGCCATGGTACATTAGAGCAAAAACCAAAACTTGTAAACTTTTGCTACTTGTAATTGCTTCAATGGTACCCATGAGTTGCCTCTCTGTGTACATATTTTGTTCCAATATTTTTCTTTGATGTTTGGAACTACCAGATTAGACAGGAGCTGCAAATTTTTAGCCTTCAATGTAAGCTTCAAGCTTAGCAGTTACCTCTACTCCAAGACGATATTTGATTCCTAGTTGTTTGGGGGCAAATTTTCATTAAATAAAATACAATCTAATTAAATGCCATGGACTTTTCTTCCTGTGGTTTTACCTTGATCGGGGCTATGTTGCTTTTCTCTTCATGTCCATACTCTAGCACACATTTTAGATGAGGAACTTTCTTGTCAGTCCCTGAGTATCACGGAAGTATAGAATGAATGGATGAAAGGTGGTGTGTGTGTGTGTGTGTATGTGTGTGTGTGTGTGTGCGCGCGCGCGCGCGCATGTGCATGTGGGGAGGAGGTGGGGGTTGTGAATGCACAAATGTCCCCACTAGATCTGTAACCATTTGGCCTGGCTCTTTTAGTTAGAATTTCCTTAAGCCTCTGGCTGGCCTTCTAAATATAAACACAGATTTATATGGTTTTGGGATAGGCACAGAAACTGCCTCTGAAAGGGCACCAATAACAAGGCCTGGAGTTTAGAATGTCTCTTCAACTCTACAAGAACGACACAGTGTCCCAGTGTGGTGGTGCGCACTTAGAAAACTGAGCCGGGCGCTGGTGGCTCACGCCTGTCATCCTAGCTACTCAGGAGGCTGAGATCTGAGAATCGCGGTTCAAAGCCAGCCCGGGCAGGAGAGACCATGAGACTCCTACCTCCAATAAACCACCAGAAAACTGGAAGTGGCGCTGTAGCTCAAGTGGTAGAGCGCTCGCCTTGAGCTGAAGAGCTGAGGGACAGCGCCCAAGCCCAGAGTTCAAGCCCCATTGCTGACAAAAAAAATAAAAAAAAAAAACTGAGCTAGGAGGACCTGAAGATCTTGGCCACCATGTCAGGAGGTGGGTGGTGGTGGATGGGTGGGGAATAAAAAGCCATGCAAGCACTCCAAGGATTCCTGGATGGAAAGAGATTGGAACACACACATACAATCAATGTCCCGTAAATCTTCATCCCTGTGGAATGTGGAGGAAGCACACCTGGCAGAGAACTCACACAGATGCAGCCCCTCCTCCCTGCCAAATCCCTCACTGCGCGAGTGGACTCTTTATTAGGATGATAAACATCTGAGAGAGCTGAGACTTGCCTTAGGCTTTGGCTCAGGAAACAGTACTTGGAGGTTGCTATCATGGGGGTGTGGGGTGAATAATCATGACTTGTTTAATGCTGTTATATTCCCAGTTAGTCCCACCCCTCTTTGGCACCTAAACAAAATAATATTCTCCAGAACATTCTACAGTGGTGGGTGTGGTGGTCTTGGAACATTGGCCTCTAACATTGAAAGTATGTACAGGACAGCAGGGGCCTGGTGGCTTGCTGTAATCCTATTATCTACTCAGGAAGCTGAGATCTAAGCATCCAGACTCAAAGCCAGCCCGGGCGGGCAAATCCCAGACTCCTGCCTCCAATTCACTAGCAAAAAGCTGGAAGTGGAGGTGTGACTCAAGTGGTAGAATGCCAACCTTGAGTAAAAAAGCCAAGAGAATGGAGGCCAACTCATGGGTGGAGACAGGAGGGTCTGGCAGAGGGAACAGATGACACTGTCAAAAAGGAAATGCACTCATTACCTGACATGCAACTAATTCCCCTGTAAATTAATAAAAAAAAAAAAGGATGAGGTCGATCAACCACCAGTATCAGCTCACAAAAATACACCAAAACCCAAAACATCCCTCCTCCCCCCGCCCCAGAAGAATCCCAACAACAGGAAAGTTGGGCTGGTAGTGTGGTTTAAGTTGGCAGAGCTCCAGAAAGTTTGAGGCCTAGAGCTCTGAGTTCAAACCCCGGCACAACAACAAAAACATTTAAAAGAACAGCACAAGCTCCATTCACAAAATGGTTTTGCTTCTCCAGGTAAGTCTTATTATATATTCAAGCTGGCCTTAAGCTTGTGATCCTCCTGCCTCAGTTTCCCAAATGCTAGGTTGCAAGCATAAGCCACTGTACCAGCTTGAATGCCCCTACCCTTTCCTTTTCTTGCAGTGAAATTTCCAAAGCAGCAACAGCTCACTCAGAGTGAGGTAGAAGTTGGGCTCCATTCTGTTCATGCCTGTCATTAGCCATAGCTACCTTGAATGACAATGGTTTCTCCCCATGAAAGCATTACCTTCTATTGTGAGACTCCCACAGTACTTTGCAAAACCGATTGTTTGGTAACATGTACTGACAGTGAAGCCCCTTCGCTCATGGCTTTTCCTGTAAAGGAAAAGTAATACTACTTGTATTATAAGGGGTGGAACTAAATTGACAGTTCCGATTATTTGACTCTTGGGACTTTCTGGGTTTCAAGACTTCTTTTGGTCCCAACTCTCACCCCTTTGGGCTCTCAGGTGAAGAGGGCTGCATCACCCTTTCCCAGATATCCAGAGATGTACTTGGTGTCATCTTTAGAAAGTGCCTCCTTTTCCCCCTGGAAAGGAGGTTGGCAAGGTGCTGTTTACACCCTGTTCCCAGTACTCATTTAATTCCCATGACTTTGTGACCCAATGCAGCCAACAACTTCAGTTTACAAGTGTGAGGTTAGGGTTAGGGGTCAGGTTAGAGACATCCCCCCAAAGCCTGGTATACAGAAGATGGTCCAGCATCTCCCTTTGCTTAGGCAGATACACAGAAAAAAAAAATCGCATGCTCATTTAACTCAATGTTTAATGAAAGGATGTATAAAAACTTACAAATCTGAGAACTCAACTATACAGACAGTGGGATGACGGGGTATTCAGTTTTCAACATATACATACAGTATAGCTAGAGGTGTTCTTCCCCTTCCCTCTTCCCTTGGGTCCTTACTTCTGGCTCCTATTTTGTCCTGCAACACCATTCTCTTATTGGGCTAAGGGGAGGTTAACGGACAACTTTTACTGCTTTTAGGTCAGTGGAGAAAACTTCAGGTGTTGAAAAGAGAAAAAAAAAAAGTGGGAGAAAAGACATCGTTTGTTTTTCTCCAAAACCGCGATTACAATTTTTTGTCCTGATTTCCTTTTGCCATTTCTGATGCTTCAATGCATGTCGCTAGTGACCAGCCTGCTGCCAGTGAAGTCACATCTGCTCACAACTTCCCCTGGAACATGTACGCTCTGCATACACCCTTCTCCCTGTGACACACGCTGATTTCAAAGCGGCTGCTTGTACTGACATGAACCCACCACAGGCGTCTGCTAGAAAAACAGCATGTCATTTTCTGTTCAGAAAGACAATCCAGACACTAGTTTTTTCAAGTCTGATTTGTAAACCAACCAATTTGTCAGAAACTAAAATACAGCATTTTGTTGTTCAGCTTGGAAAGAAGCCCACAATTAGGTAAGGCAAGTGCATCGATTCACCTGTTTATAGCAAGTATCCGCGTTCCCTCTTACAAACACACAGACTCACCGCTTGTCACGTTCCATCTAAAAATTAAGATTGCCATCACATTATTACTTTTGTCTTGTTAACGTAGATTTTTTTTTAAAACTAGTTTTCTTAACTAGACATAATCTCAAAGGATACATTCTGAAGTAAGACACCTAGAGGATAAATACTAAAAACATTTTCTTGGGTTTAAAGCTCCCCCACACTTTCAGGATTTTTGCATAGTACAGACAGAGCCCAGCTTTATCTCTAAGAAGCATGCCGTATTTTCTGACACTTTTGCTGAGAAGGAAGACTTATTACCCAGGGAGTCATAATTTCAGCTTACCAAATATATTCTAGTTGGTTTGTGTTTGTTATATACCCTTAATTAGTTCCAAGTACGCTTTTAAATAATCGAAAACTTCTCAAAACCTATTACACTTATAAGGACTAAGGACCATTATCTTCCCACCTCCCCTGGATTAGAGGAAATGAATTCCAGGCTTAAAATGCACAGTCTTTTTCACAAGTGGGGCTGAGGGGAAGAGAAGGGAACAGAGCCTGCTTGAATCATGCCACGTACAACTATGGTTCTGAATGCTGGGAAGGGAAAGAGGTTTTTGTAAAAATTAGTTTTTTGTGGGTTTGTGTGTGTGTGGGGTTTTTTTTGTTTGTTTTTTGTTTTTGTTTTTTAAAGACAAGTAACATTCAGTCTAACAACACGGTTTCCTGTTCTTTTTTGATGGAGGCTAGCACTGGGTGGTCGGGTTCCGTGACTTCGGAGTCCCCCCCGCCCAGGAGGACCGACCGCCCCTCGTCTAGGGCGAAGACATCGGAGCCCTGGTTTTGGCATGAGTGTTTGACCACCTCGTTGGGCGTGGAGAAGGTTTTGTCGCACAAGTTGCATTTGTAGGGTTTGTTGGTTTGCACCAGCATGTTGTCCATCTGGCTCCCTTCCTCGAACGTGCAGAGTTCTAGGGTCTGTTTGTCCACCATGGTGTAGGTGTCGATGCTCTGGTTGAGGCACACGTGGCGGGCGGCCTGGTTGGCCCGGCAGAAGCTCTTGTCGCACGTGCTGCACTTGAAGGGCTTCCCCGTGTGGATGTACATGTGCTCGCGCCAGTGGCTCTTCTGGATGAACTTGCGCCCGCAGATGGTGCACTCGTACTTGCGCCTCTTCACCTCCCGCTCCTGGTCGGCCTGCTCCAGGTTGTCAATGTCCGCGATGTCCGAGGGGGGCGGGGTCTCCGACTGCTGCTGCCCGTCGATGATCGGGGAGTCCGAGATGTGCTGCAGCTCGCTGTCGCTGATCATGCCCGCCTCGGGCACCTCCATGCTGTCTTTGCCCAGGTCGGCTGCGTTGGTGCAGAGGGACAGGGGGACGCGGCTCTCCCCGGGCTGGCTGGAGGTGAAGGGGACCCCGGTGTGAATCTGCAGGTGCTCCCGCAGGCTGCTGCGCAGGGTGAAGCGCCGGCCACACAGGTGGCAGGCGTAGTACTTGGGGAAGCTTCCGTTCCTCTTCATGATGCTCGGCTTCACGTGGGCGATGGTCAGGGCCGCAGGATGCTCGTCCGAGGAGGAGGCCTCCAGGTTGGTCTCCTCCCCGGGCGGAGGCGGGGGAACAGGAGTGGACACAAGTTCCGGAGAAAGCGAGGTCTGCAGGGGGTCGGCGGGGGTCATGTTTGTCCGATTCACCTGGGCCAGATTGGAGGTCAGTTGGGACAGCTGGGGCGCCTCGGGCACCGGCTCCCGGCTCATCCTGGCTGGCGGAGGCCTGGGTTCCCGCCCAAGTTTTTCAGGGGCGGAGGCAATCTTGCTGGCTTGCCTCAACTGGTGGTCGGCAATCTGAATGCCATACAGTGAAGAAGCTAGTGGGAAGACTTGGTCGGGATGGGAGAAGGTGCCCTGGCTGGCGAGGCTGGCTTCCTGGATCAGGGGGTATGCGTGCAGAAACTTGATCCCCTGATCTAAGCGCACGGGATCGATCAGCTGCGGAGCCATCTTGCCTGTGTACATCAGGTGCAGGAGATAGCTGAAAATGTCGGGCTGGATGTCGGTGGGCTTCAATCGCACACACTCACTGGAAGAGACGAGAAACAAAGCCCGTAAGTACATGCCACTCGGTGTCTCACATGATAACAGAATCTGTAGGAGAAAAAAAACAAAAACAGACAGACACTAGCAAACAATGAAACAGAACTCTCTCCTTACTGACTGTTAGATCCTCTGGCCCCCGCTGAGCTCTTAGTTAAATCTAGGGCTCTGTACTATCCAATCCTGAGCTCAAACCTTGTCAGGAAAGTGAAACAGCCCATCTAAGAAGGAGGATACGAGGAGCTGGTGAGCATGAGCAGTGTAAGGGCATGTCATCAAAACTGTTCATGCCCCCCAGTTCTTGGCGCTGTGTGACTCTCTCTCGCAAGGGCAAAGGTGGAGGCATGGCAAGTGATGGGAGAGCAGGTCAGGCCAGCCACATTTCCGGTACCGCTAGATGGCGTGAAAAAGAGGCCTACGAACAACCTGTTCCTTATTACCATCAGCCTCAGCCCTGCTGAGGGGCTGTACAACCACGTTGCCATCTGACTGACGGCCAACAGTCAGGGAGAGGTCGCAGGAGTAATGCCTTGCTCAGTATCAGAGATGTTAGTGGTATGACCGACAGTTGAATCTAGGCCTAATTTCTAAAACCACACCAAGAACCTTCAATACAAGTACCCAGTTGGGCCAAAGAGGGCAGAGGTTGATGACTGATTGACAGATGGAACCAGAGAGCGAATGTAGCTGATCGTATGGCTGCTTTTCTAACTTTTAGACTCTACTGCTTGCATCATTTCAGAAACAGCAACATCCTGATTGAGCACCAATGGCAAGGAGTAAGGACTGTTCTCAGACCATCAGTAAAGACAGAAGTTCTAACACAACACTGAAAACCAATGCGATGCATTATCTACATAAATAAGGTGTATGATACATCCAGAGTGGATATGTTCTATGCATATGTGTATCTGCAGAGTTTCCTTGAATTATTTTAAAATTCCTAACGATTTTAGATTGTGCTGCTTCTTGTTACAACTTTTTGATTGTTTTAACAATCACATTCAGTGGTTAAACTCTGTATTTTGCACGATGTTAAACCTTGCGCTTTTAAGTTTACCATTTTAGTCTATTTAAAAAAAGGACCTGGGCACCAGTGGCTCACACCTGTATTCCTACCTACTCAGGAGACTGGTATCCGAAGATTATGGTTCAAAGCCAGCCTGGGCAGACAAATCTGAGAGATTCTTATCTCTGGTTAGCTAGCAAAAAGCCAGACAGGAAGGTGGGGCTCACTGGTAGAACAATAGCTTTGAGCAAAAAAGCTAAGGGAGAATGTGAGGCCCTGAGTTCAGGCCCCAGTACTCTCTCTGTCTCTGTCTCTCTCTCTCTCACACACACACACATATACACACACAAAGTAACTTTAATAGCAACTTGTCACAGGACTATCTCAATAATTATTGTACAACTGTCAGTTGTATTTTAAGAGTGAATACAAATAATTCTGTGACATGTTTGACCGAAAAGTATGGAAACCAAGAATGAAAACAAAACATAAAACCTAGCCTAACCTTAACAGGACAAAGGGAGAGGATATCTAAGTTCCTCTTAAAAACACACACACAGACTGTTCATATCCTTACTTGGTGCCTTTTATTTTTATATTTATATTCCTTATACTTAATAGGAATGTCTTTCAGCACAAGGTAGGTTCCAATAATAGCAGGTGTAGAGTGTAACATATGTGACATATTTAGCTGCTCTGGGGACCTTAAATATTAAAAATATTCATCCTTCCAGGGTGAAGCAGAGACTTTCAGGAATGCAAATTACCCAAGATTAGTAGGCTCCAGATGGACCTGGTCCTCAAGGAAGGAGAGGAGAGCTAGAAAGCCCGCAGCCCTCCCCTCTCCTTGCTAACGGGGAAGGTGCCAGAGGAGGCCCTGGTAAGAATCAGCCTCCAGGAAAGGTACTAAGAACAGAATCCCTTTCCAGAAGAGCTCTTCCATGGGCTTTGCCATTTCTCACTTGTGGTTGGACAGGCCATGGTTGTGAACAGTCAAATGTTAGACAGCTACTGCAGTCCCTGATGGCAAGGACAGGAAGAAGTGGAGAAACCCGGAGCCCACACGTCAGCCGGGCTGGAGAGAGAAGTCTCCTGGGCCAGGCAGTTCTGGCCCAGTGCCAGGGAGAGGGACGCAGGGAGGCCCTGGGGAGATCCCCAGACACCAGTTCATTCTGTTTTATTTAAAACATGTCCTTTTCCAAAGCAGAAGCGTGTGTGTGCGCGTGCACATGCGCGTACACACACACGTGTGCGTGCCCATAAAAGAGGTGGAGCTTTGCCAACTTCCCTGTGGCACACTCCAGCCTCCATCGCTCGACTGCTGTTACCCCTCAACCTCACTCTTAGCCACTCAGCTCCACCGAGGGCCAGGCTTGAGCGGCTTTCTGCTCCTCCAGTGTCTTCCCAGCAAAGATGTCTACTTGAAGAACATTTTAGGCAGGCAAAAAAGAAGTGAACAGCATTTTCGTACAACTCTAAGGCCTCTTTCAAACTTCCACAGTAATTTCCTTGTTCAATCTTTCCTTCATTAAAAATTTACAATTAAACATTTTCAACTAATGCTGAGCATTGTATTTAGCAGGGCTTAGCCCTCCGTACTTCTAATTTTGACAGTTCGACGTCTGCCAAAAAAAATGTAGAGACATCTAGTGGTAACTACAGGACATTAGCACTGTCTAAGGACTGGAGGTGTGATTCAAATGGTAGAGCTCCAGCTGAGTGAGCTCCATGTCCTGAGTTCAAATCCTGATATCACCTTCCTCCCCCACTCCCCTTTCCTCAAGCCAACAAAACACTACCTACAGTAAACCTGAAGGTGCTCATCCTAGTTTTAGTCATGGGCCCCATCAAGCTGAAGGCCTGTCCCCAGGGTCTCCCTGTATTTGCCTCAGTGAACTTGAGCTCTGCACGTGGAGGCAACGAGGCCAGGCTGGCTACCAGGCGGCTCCTCCAATGCCTATGTCACCTCTGGTGTGGTCACACAAACTACTGCTTAAACTGGGGTCTTCTAGGATGCAAGATCATCTTCTTTTGTTACAATGACATTTATTCTCTGCCATTTACTTAAATAAGGAATTTTCTCGCCTTTAATAAAAGCCCATTACATTTTCTTTTACTTCTACAATTTAAAATCTTTTCCTTTTTAGAACCATTTATCTGTATGGAACCTAAGTACAAAGCCCCCATTTAGTGACAAATTCTCTAACACATTGAACTTAAAAGGTGCCATCTTACTACATTGCTCAGACTGGCTTTCAACTCCTCTTGATTCTCCTGCCTCAACCTCCCGACCAGCTTAGTGCTGCGGCCAGCTGGCCCTTGCCCGTAATTACACTTGCTGTAATCCTGTGCTGGCCCTGCTGCCGCTCCAGGAGTCCACCAAATGGCTCTCCCCTTATGTGCATACCATTTCATTATACTCTGTGGTGTCTGTGTCCACAAGGATGTGTAAGACCCAGTCTCTGCCCTCAAGAAACTTACAAACAAGGTGTGTACATGAGGAGGGGTTGGGGTGGGGTCTGAGTATACACTAAGAACAGTTGAAGGAAAATGAGGTACAAATAAAGTGCGATGACCATGAGACGATGAGGTCACTTTTGATTACTTGTCCACTTGGTAGTGGAGGGGCAGGAAGAAGGATGTGTGGTGCGCGGGAGAGGTGGGAGCTGGTCAGGCCACTGTGAGGTATGGTGGGGCGGTTCAGAGACACCTGGCAATGGGGCTGGGGGTCAGGCTCAGGCCTGCAGGGCTCCAAATGAGAAGATAAGGAACCTGGACAGTATTTTGGTGTGCAATGCATCTTCTTGGTTTCTGAGCAAAGGAATCACACATTCAAGAAGTTTCTCATCAAAGGAGACATTTATTTACTGTCCTACATTTAAAGCAGTGATTAGCAAAATTAGTCTGACAGTAAAGTACAGCGTGAATGCTTAGATAATGGAGATGAGGAAGAGTGGACCGATGTGAAAGGTAGTTGGAAGAAGGCGTGACCTGGGGATTGGTAAGGTGATCTGAAAGGGGGTTTAAGCTGGGGAGCTTGAAGATAAGAAAATGAGGAGACCTTCAGAGACACCATGCTGTTTTCACCATGCCCGATGAGATAGGAGGTGGGGTGGGGGAGCAGTCAGTCCTAAATGAGCAGAGGCAGCCCTGGAGGCTCTGGAGTAGAGTTCAGGAGACACAAAGATGGGAGGCCAGAGCGAGAAGCTGCAAGTTTCCAGTAGCAAGATAAGACCTACAGGAAAGACACGAGTGTAAGGAGAGTGGGGAAAGCCTGAGGCTGAGGCTCAGGAGGTCAGGGGCAGAGGGCAGAGGGCAGAGGCCAGAGCAAGGGCAGCCAGCACCGCAGTGCAAGTGACAGCTGCTGCAGATGCTGAGGGCAGACCCGGGCCTGGGTGGGGCAGTGGTTTTGGCGAGGTGACCTTGGAGATGGAACTGCGGTGGAGTCAGGGCTGGGGAGGAAGCCGTGGTGCAAATGGGCAGGAAGAGTGTGGGATGCGCAAAGTGCACAAAAGGACACGGGGCTCTTTTAAGGACTTCTGTGGTGAAATCAAAGACAGCAGTGCCTGAGCTCAAGTCCGCATCCCCCACAGGCTGGATGGGATGCAGTGTGGAAAGGGATGAAAAGTATAAAATACAGAAGAGAAAAAAAATGCAGAGCTGGGAGGGAGGAGGATCAATTTTTCTTTGACCTCAAAAGACTCTTTTCTCTAGGATTCTTTGGACAGATGGACAGAAAGATAGAAAAGAGGGAAACTGGGGGAATTCTTGATTGAATTCAGGGGCCTGGGGCTACGGGAGAGAAAGAACTGGGCTTAGAGACAAAGAAGGCTTACTGACAGAGGGGAGCTGGGTGTCATGACTGGCTCTGGGGGAGGAATCCTCGCAGATCATGCAGGTGAAACCCAGGGTGGTGATTTGGAGGGGAGGGGCTCACAAAGCGGGCAGGTTTGGTGAATCTCCAGGGCTACTGAAAGCACCGGTAACCAAGAGGGCAGAGGGCTAAGGTCACAAGGGAACTGGACACCTAGGAGCCTGGCACAGGCAGACAGACTCATGGTCTGGACAAAGGCAAAGAGTGGGCTTGGTGGGAGAAGGGCATGGGAGTTAGAAGTCTACAGCCATTAGATAGTATCAACCACTTTAGTTACCTGGTCTGATGGACAAACAACATCTTAAAGTAATTGGAGAATGAAGCAAGAACTGATTTGTGTGCCTTGAAGTACACATCGCCGATTGCAACCGTGCAGTCACACAGGAAACCAAACTCTCGCTGAGCGTTTAACTGCTGCAGTAGAATAAGTCCATGGTTGGTCAAATCCATTTTTTTATAAATCTGCAAAGTAAACAATTTTGTTTTTAAGAAAGGTGGTTCACAAACAAGAATGTGTCCTTTATAGTCACCAACAGTAACTATCAAAGCTAACATGCCAGCACAGCTCCCATATTGTCAGATGTATAGCTAACTAGCACACTGGTGAATTCCATCCTCAGAACACGCCTGTCAGAACTCCCGTGGGGTGACTCACTGGGATTACACACTTTGCTCAGGCTTACACAGATGATACGTGGAAAAGCCAGGCAAGAACACAGGGAATCTACCTTCAAGCATCAGTCCTTGACCTTGAAAGCATTCAGGACCAGCTAGTTAGTCTTAAAAAAAGATCCTAGGGGCTGGGAAGGTAGCTCAGCGGTAGAGTGCATGCCTTGCAAGCATGAGGCCCTGGGTTCAATTCCTCAGCACCACATAAACAGAAAAAGCCGGAAGTGGCGCTGTGGCTCCAGTGGTAGAGCGCTCTAGCCTTGAGCTGAAGAGCTGAGGGACAGCGCCCAGGCCCAGAGTTCAGGCCTCATGGCCAGCAAAAAAAAAAAAAAAAAAGATCCTAAATGAAAATTCTAAAGATATATCAGAATTTGTCCAATCTTCTAGAGACAGACCAATTGAAGTGCTGGCTGGAGTCACATCTAGGCGGTGGTGGAACTCCCTGCTTTCCACTCCTTGCCACGGATAGAATGGCTGCAGATCCTCTAGGATTGGCGTTAGCCCTTCCTTTTGTGAAGGAGGAACTAGGCTTTGAATGCTCCAGCCCTTCCACCTGGAAAGTGGAGGAATCAAAATATAAACTTTGGTGTACCAACTTCAAATTCTATGGTTTCTATTACTCTCAGACAGCCCTTCAGCCAATTACTCAGGTCTGAATCTACTCACAGCAGAGAAGCTGCCTACTAATGCTTGGCTATCAAATTCTTAAACTGCTCCTTCTTACAGTCAGACAGCTTTTGTAAAGGCCACTGTGGGACTGGGGGAATGACTTAAGTGGTAGAGCATTATTAGCCTAGCAAGCTCAAGGCTCTGAGTTCAACTCTAGTACCACCAGCGCAGCCTGCTACACAATAGATCAATGTACACTTCATGGTGAGAACAAGGGGATGCTTTCTCCCCAAGATTGGGAACAAAGAAGTATATATATGTTCTCTCTCTCCTTAACATACAGCACTGGAAATAACTGACATATAACGAAGGAAGACAGGAAATAAAGGTATACAAACAGGAAAGAATAAACCAACCTGTCCGTATTTGCAGAAGACATGGTTGTAGAGAACCACAGGCATTTATCTGTCTGTCTATCTTAAAAAAAACCCTCCTAGCACTAAAAATGTCAGTAAGATAAACATACAAAAAAATCAACTAGAATTATAGCACTGAATATGTGGACACTGAAATTAAAACTGCAATACCATTTATAACCACCCAGAAAAAAATATATAAAGCGTAAATCTAACGAAGCATGTAGGACTTGCATGGGTAATTATAAGTTGCTGATGAATCAAAGAAGATCTAAATAAGTGGAGAGACACTATATTTATGGATGTCTCACCTTAGTTAAAAGACATAATCAGTCTTTCAAGTTTAGAATTTGACATAATATCTGTTAAAATCCTAGCAAGATCTGTTATTGAGATATAGGCAAGATTGTTCTGCATGTATATGCTAAGGCAAAGGAAAGACAATTAGCAAAACAACTCTTTGAAAAGAATCATATAGCTGCTAGATGCTTACCCCTATAGTTCTAGCTACTCAAGAGGCTGTGAGCAGAGCTTAAAGGCAGTCCATACAGAAAAGTACTGTAGACTTCATCTCTAATTAGCCATTAAAAAACAGGATTGGAGGCATAACTTAAGTGGTAATTGTGCCACGTGACAAGTAAGCCCTGTGAATAGGAGGCCCTGAGTTTAGTCTTGGTACCAGAAAAATAAGCAAAGTAGTCAAAGTAAATAAATAAGAACAATAACGAAGGAAAAAATCAGTCTACCACTTTTAAGATGTATACTGGCAAGAAATTCAAAACTGTTGTCTTAGCAGAGAGACAGGCATGCAAACCAATGTAGGAGAATATAGAAAACACTGTAACAGAGCCACACAGAGTCACACATTTGATGGTTGAAAAAGGCACCAAAGTAATTCAATGAAGGAAGCAGACCTTCTTAATAAATGGTGCAGACAGGCAGGCAAACTGGGAGGGAAGAAGAGAGGCAGAGGAGACAAGAAGGGACTGAGATCTGTCTTGTACTTTATGTACAAAGGAACTTAAAATGTATCATGAGTTTAAATGTAAGACACACACCATAAAACTTCTGGAATGAGGGATCTAGAGCTAGGCAAAGAGGTCCTACACTCAGCATCAAAAGTAGACTCCGTAAGGATAAAGTGATAAATTAAACTGAATCCTAAGTAAGATTCTGTTCCACAGATGAAAAGACGAGGTAAGAAGAGTAGGAGAAAATGTCTTAGAACTTTTGCAAGCTACCCTTCCAGAAACAGGCCACTATCAGATATAGTATTCTCAAAACTAATAACAAAAAACCCAATCAATTAGAAATGTGCAATAGACTTGACTAGATATTTCATCAAGGCAGATATACACATGGCAGAGAAACACAGGGAAGTGCTCAACATTGTTTACTTCTAGAGAAACCAAATTAAAAACACTGCCTGTTTAATGTGCCTATCAGGATAGATAAAATTATCAAAAATCACCACTCAATGGTGGTGAGGATGTGGAAAAACTGGATCACTCACATATTGGGGATGACAATGTAAAGTGGAACAGATTCCTTCCTTCTTTCTCTTCTCTCTCCTTCTTTTCCTTCCTCCCCCTCTTTTTCTTTCTTTCTTCTTTCTCTGTCTCCGTCTGATTGCTAACGTAGCCCAGGCTGGTCTTCAACTTTGACCCTCCTGCCCAGTGCTGAGAATCAGGTGCTGCCATGCCCAGCTTAGTTTTAAATTAACAAGAAATATTCTTTTTTGACTGTGTTTTTAAGTCTATGCACTTGCTATGAAGGATTCAAACATTATAGAAACACAAAGAGAGCTGTCCATGATCACTTTTTAAGACTCTTTCTCAGTGTCACTTTAGGACACTTAATGATGTGAATCATATATTAACTGGCCATTTCAATTTCTTCTACAGTCTATTCCTGAGTTTTGCCCATGTTTTTCTTGGTTTGCTTTTCATCCTTTTTTCTTTTTTTGGTCAGTCGTGGGGCTTGAACTCTGGGCCTGGGTGCAGTCCCTGCGCTCTTCAGCTCAAGGCGAGCAATCTACCGCTTGAGCCACAGCACCACTTCCTGCTTTTCATCCTGATTTAGAAAATCCATCCATCAATGAGCTTTGTGTCACCTGCATAGCTAGTGCTTTCCTGACTTTCTTGGCCTCTCCTTATACTGAACTTTTGTGTGTGATGGGGATGGAATTCAGGGTCTCACACACATTAAGAGTTCAACCACTGATATACTTCCAGCCCCAAGATTTTTGATGTATGATTGCCTTAATGTTATCAAATTTATCAATAGCTTATAGGAGGATTATGGTGTATACATGGATGGTTCTATATAATGCTGTCTACTTTCACATAGCAAAATACACAGCTCCCTCTCTTTCTATAAACAGACTAACAGTGTTCTATTCAGCCCATAAGAAGGAAGTGTGATAAGAAATGCTGAATGTTTCCTTTTTAAGGGAGTAATTTAGGAACATCTCTTAGATCAGGAATCACACTGAGCATAAGCACTCAAATATAGAGGGAGGAACACATGCGATGGCTCTGAGAGATGAAAGGAGGAAGAACACAGAACAAGTCATATGTTTAAAAATTCATGTGGGAGAAAATCCAAAGATCAATTTAGGAACAATCTTTAGATCAAAAATTTGTTTCTCAGAAGAGAAAATCAAAGTGGAATTGCCTGGATCCTCGCAGTGAAGTACTCTGAACGCGTGGGGTGAGAGGCAGTGGAGGCAGCAGAAGCACACGGGAAGGACTGCGTTTCGGGGCCTCGCTCTCCTTTTCCTCTTCATGGTCCCCCAAATCATTGTGCTGAGGGCTTAACTTGCATAAAGACCATGCAGTGCAGGCTGACCAGGCTATCCTACTTTGGAAAAATGGCAGAATTTGCTACCTCTCCTCCAGTGTGGATAAGCCTCCTGTGTCTGGTATCCAGGCCACTTTGCACCGGTGATGTCTTCCCCTCCCGCCAAGATCACTCTGGCCGTTCTCTCCTGCGCATGCTCTGCTGCCCACTTCTTCCTGGGCAGCATCCCCTGGGTGAGTGCATCCTCTTCTACCCTGTGGTCCCAAAGGAACCTTCAGCTTGATCTCAATCAGTGAACTCAAATACCTGACCTGCTCACCCCTTCTCTCGAGTGAGAAGCTGGTGTACAAATCTGTTCTGTATTCAAACTCAGTCTTGAGAAGTCTCAACTCAGGTTCCAATTCTCTAAGACCTTACCCCTCACATCAACTGAAACCCCTCCCAATTCGCCTCCCAACTCTGATTCTCCATTCCTTACCATCCACTATATAACAGTCAGATCTTTCTGAAGGGCGAATCTGATGTTTCTGTCACCTTACTATTGCTTTCTCTGCGCTCTAGACTCCAGAGCTGATTCAAGCTAAAGCTTTTCAGACTTTCTGATTTCACACTTACACAAAACAAACAAACCGCTACACTGAGGCGGGGGCGCTCCAACAGTGCTGCTCTCTATTCTGCGGGCAAAGACACAAGCTAGTCACAGGCCTAACAGGGATGGGAGCGCATTTCCCCCTAAGTGGGCAGAAAGGACGGAATGCAAGTGCATTCTCCCAGAGGAAGAAGAGCAGACACTATATCCAAACATGGAAAATACCCTTTTCTAAATGTAAACACAAAACCTTCTTTTGTGACATTAAGTATCCACTCAATTACTTTTGGACCCAAGATTGTCAGCTTGGGCATCCAGTATATATAAACATTATCAAAAAACACTTGGCTGTAATCCCAGCACTTCAGAGGAGGCTAAGGCAAGACCCCATCACCCCAAAATAACAACAACATCTTTTATTTTTGGGTCCAGTCGTGGGGCCTGAACTCTGGGCCTGGGCGCTGTCCCTCAGCTCTTCAACTCAAGGCTAGCGCTCTACCACTTGAGCCACAGTGCCACTTCCGGCTTTTTTCTTTTTGCTTATGTGGTGCTCAGGAATCGAACTCAGGGCCTCAGGCATGCAAGGCAAGCTCTCTACCACTGAGCCATCTTCCCAGCCCCATCATCTTGTTTTATGTTAGGGAAGACAGAATGTTTTCTGGGCGAGCTGAGCCAGGTAGTAGTTTCTTTCCCAGAAGGTCCCTGACGTCCACCTGCGCAGAGCATCATTTGGCCCCTGAGAGTCTGTAGCACTCCCTGCTGCGGGCCTCCTCACACTCTGCCTCACCTCCACTGGCCACAGCAGAAAGGGTCACTGGACAGAGGCGCAGAACCTGATGGACCTGAGATACTCAGGGGTGGAGTGGCTCAAGTGGTAAAGCACATGCTGACCAAGGGCAAAAGTTCAAGGCCAAGCAGAGCCATACGTATACGGCTCACAATGAAAAAAAAACATATTGACACTGCACTCTGGACCCTAGGGCTGATCCAAGCTATAGCTTTTCAGACTTTCTGAGAAGCATATATATATATATATATATATATATATATGTATGTATGTATATGTATATTATATGTGTGTGTGTGTGTGTGCTGATACTGAGGCTTAAACTCAGGGCTTCTTGCTTGCTCTTGGCTTTTTACTTGTGTAGTGTATCACAAGTATTGAGCCACACCTTAAGCCACACCTCCACTTACAGCTTTTAAAAGTCGAATACTTTTCTTCCCCAGGATGGCTTTGAACTGTGATCCTCACATCTTAGCCTCCTGAGTAGCTAGTATTACAGGAATGAGCTACCACTGCTTGGCTTCAAAAAATTTTTGTTTTGATACATGTTACATTCCAAAGCCTGGTATTGGCACACAGGAGCACGTACTGACATAAGCATGTGCATTCATGCACTTGCATATTTGCACACACATGCACTTCCTTGAGGCATCTGTGCATGTGCCAGTTATGTAGTCCTCCAGATGCTTCTAGAAAGCTAATGGATCCTTATAACGTACTACTTTACCTAAGTGCCTAGTAGGTTACGTAGGATAGTGAAACTAGTAAGTAGATGTTCAGAGAATAGTGAAGTGTTCCAGCCATGGTTTGACATCTAAATAACTGGGTAATTGGGGATAAAAGCTCAGTTTCTTTTAGTCCTATATAGACCTAAAAAACTCTCATCAATTGCACACGTGCTATATTTTGGATGAATTCTTCAGTTTAATGTCATCTGGCATTTCCCCATGGTAATAATTAGTTTTGAATGGTGCTTGGGAGTTTACCATGACCCTAAAGGGCAAAGAGCCTGAGAAGAATGAGACAAGTACTCTGATATCTATTTAAGGGTTCAGTTATCGTAAACCAAGACAATGGTCAGCCTCTGAAGAGATTTTTCAACCCACTACACAACGGGAGGGCTACAAGGTATAAAGACTATCTGAGCAGCACCAGCAGAGCTGTGTTGGAGGGGAGGGCAAAGTACACTGTAGTTCAACTTGAAGTAAGGCGCAGGAGCAGCAATCTGAAGGAGTTGGGCAGGATTAGAAGATAATACCATGATATTTAGAAGATTAAAAAGTCAACAGCAATGGTGATGCATTGACTTGGGATCAAAGCACCCCAGAGGACTTAACCCGTCCAGCTAGGTGGGTTTAGATTTGAGAGCCTGCAGAGGTCCCCAAGGCTCAGAAGTCCAGTGATTGACTTCAGAGTCTTCATGGAAGCCAGGCTATGGGACAACACAGCTCTGTCCAGAAATCGCTGCACTGTTGGCCGTAGGGGCTCTGCCTCAGGGCCTGAGATTCTCCACTGGTGCTTCACAGGGAGCACTCCCACAAATTCTTATGGGTTCTAGTCACCACGGGCCACAACAAAATAAGGACACTGATGGTCCATATAAAATCTCCAACCACTGAACAGTTCTATGGAACTTAAAAGCTTCCTTGATGTATACATGTGTAATTTTTTATATAAGTAAACTAGTCTAGAAGACAAGCTCGTGTCAGATAGGTTAAAAAACAAAAAACGCTTTCCTAAGTCAAATAGAAATAGTCATTAGATAATTAAGACAATCTGTTTTGTAAGTTTCCAGCATTGTTTCCCACTTCGGTATCAGGACACTGAGCAGCTGGCTGTCACAAGCAGGGAGCTTCCAGCTTCTTTCTCTGAGTGGGACCCGTGGGTTTCCCGTCTCGGAATGTGCAGCTGAATGAGACACTTGTAATCGAGCTGTGTTTTCACAACCCAAGTTCCTCCTTCACTCTCCCAAGAAGAACTAAAGACCAAACAGCTTTTGGGAATTGATGATTCACTTTCTAAAGATAATAGCTCTTCGAACACACTAAACACCACTTAGGCGACCCATTTCAAGGGCACTAAAAGGGTCCTCCGAAGTCCTTGATTTTATTTGAGTGAAGCATAAATGAATACTGTAATGCACCAGGCACATCAGACAGAAGCATTACTCACAAGTAAAATGGATTCTTTCAAGTGGTTTAGATCACTTAGCAGGACAAGAACTGCCTTTCCAATTAGTATGATAAAAAATTAATGTTGAAAAAACTGGAAAAAAAATGTTGGACGCCCCATGAACTAAACCTCAGTAAGCCTGCTTATTTCAATTTCAACATATACTTAAAACACAATTCAAAGGTAGGAAATGGATTTTATTTAGTTGTATCGACAGTTTGAGAAGTTTTCTCTAACATTTTCTAAATTTCTTTCTTTTGTATAGGGGATTGAACTCTCTACTCACCCCCAGCCCCCAACATACAAGGGCTTGAACCCAGGACCAACGCATTCTTAACTTAGGCTGGCAGTCTACCACTTTTGATGGTTAATGGGAGATAAGAACCTCACAGCCTAGGCCTTGACCCTCAAATCTCAGCCTCCTGAGTAGCTAGGATTACAGGCTTATGCCACCAGAGCCCTGCTTCTGTTTCTTTAAGCAACAACCATCTTCCACTGTAATTAGAAAAGGGAGGGCCATTGACTATTAGCAGTAACTTTAATATTGGAAAGCACTACATTTCTAAAAAGATTTGCCTGTTCAATTATATTTTGCTTTTGTTTACATTTAGTTTTTAATTCCCAATCAAATTATTCCCAATAGTTTTGGGGTCAGGAGGCTGATTCAGGGGTACTTTAGGAGTGGCTCAAGTGGCAGAGTGCCAGCTTTGAAACAGCTAAGCAAAAGCACCAGGCCTTGAGTTCAAGCTCCAGTTCTGGCATGCACGCGCACATGGGAGAGACACCCACATGGTTGTAACTGGGGATTATATGTTTCAGCCTCAATACACAGCTTCTAACTTGGCTCTTGTACCATAAAATAATGGGCCTACACGTCCTGAATTGCTAAGTCTTGGATAGGGTTCTATAGCTACTGACTCCACATCTTTTTTTTTTTAAAACGATTTTATTGTTATTATTCAGGTTGTACAGAGGAGTTGCTGTTTCATAAGTGAGGTAATGAGTACATTTCTTTTTAGACAGTGTCACCTCTTGCCCTCCCCCCTACCATCCCTTGCCCACAAATTGCATAGTTCACTTTCCACAGTCTCTACTGAGTGACTCCACATCTTAATAGCTATTTCACCATTATAAAAAATTAAAAATATTTTTATTTAGTTTATAGCTTGCTAATAAGACTTATAACCTGAGCACAGTGATGGTTTTAAGATGTTTCTAAATCTAATGTTTACAACTGTAAAAAAAAACTCTTTAAGATGTTCAGGGTCAAGTTCAGAGATTCAAAGAGAAAGAACGAGGAAATGATAAAGGGCCTTTTGCCTGGTGAATCTTGACTCTTAGGGTAAAAATCCCCTGCAGATGGGCAGTTCCTCCTTTCTTGTGTCTGGGGCTACACTACCTGTCCAGCGTTTCAAAGTTCTTACAGAGGGGCACGGCCATGTCTAGAGAGAGCAAGGAGCAGTCCCTGCTAGGAAAATACTGGTCCCAAGCCAACATCACAGCAGCCTGGAGCTTGCTTCCCAGCTTCGGCGCTTCTCAAACATGGAAAGCACGGCCTTGAGACCACGGAGCTACAGGGTCATCTCCTGAGAGGACAGCCGGAGGAAATACACTTCTGTATTATTTCCAATCTCAGCTGGGGGGCGTTAACTGGTCACTGCCGGGCGAGCCGAGCGGGAGGCCCCGCGGGCCAGCCCGGCTCGGCCAACCACACACACCTCCCGAAGTCCGCTCAAAATTCACAGCAGCCTCAGACTTGTTTTAAGCCGTCACTCGCTGCTCAAATCGCCTGTGACTGAAAGGCCCCGTGTCGTTTCCTCTTCCTTTCGCACCCAGGCGAGCAGGTGTGCGGACGGGAGGTGACTGGTGAGTGGCCCCGAGACACACCACTCCGGCCACTTCCGGCCTTTTTGGGTGTCTGGGCGGTTTCGGCACCATGCCAGTTCCTCGGTCAGGCTACGTAAACCCAGGGTCACACGGTACCCAGCGAGCACGGCAGGCTCGCTTCCTTCCTAAGAAGTACCTGGACCGGCTCGTCCCGGGCTGGTGGCAAGCCGCCGGGCCGGGGCCGGGGCCTGGGCCGGGCCCGGGACTCCTCCGGGAGCAGCTCCGAGGACAGCAGCACGGAAGAGGAGGCCACAGATGTGGGCTCCATGGACGCC
>NW_012267314.1:4090597-4100533 GCF_000151885.1 Dipodomys ordii | reverse complement strand
GGCGAGCCGCGCGCCGGCCGAACTTAGGCAAGCCATGTGCAGCCGGGCCGAGGAAACTTCTGCCTCTCCGCCCGGCGGGGCCGGAGGCGTGGGGGGCGCAGCCCTCCCCCGGTCCTCGGGCGGCGGCGTTTCGGTAGGACCCCCGGGGTGCCGAGGGACGGAGGGCTGCTCGGCGGACAGCTCCTGCTGTCAGCTGGCGCTTGACATCTCTTGGGGCGCCCCCCCACCCCCGCACCCCTCTCTCCCCCGACCAGGTCCCTTCCCCTGCGCTAAGCTTAAGTTCTCAGGGCATCGCCGCTGCCTTCCTGGCGGCCGGTGGGACCTGCAGAAGGTACCTGCGTGTCCGCCGCGTGCGGTGTCTGGCGAGTCGGGATGGAGGCAGGTGGCCCTAGTGGATTGGAGGCTGCAGGGCCATGTGGGTTGCCAGAGAGCTGTCTGACTCTCCTGTTGAAGTTTTGGCCTTTGAAGGGCGGGCGCCGTGGATCCCAGAATTGCAGTTCTCTTAGATTGCCAGGTCCAGAGAATCTTGGAACCCGACTATCCTGAAACACAGTTCACCCGGCCGTCTAGTTAGAATTCCTTGGTTATTTTTAATATTTTAAAGTTTACGTTGTTGTTGTTGCTGTTGCTTTGTTAGAATTCTTCCCTTCTCTGAGGACTAGACTGGAGTTCTTCATTTCCTCATTTAGGATTTTGAAGACAGAAAGGTAAAAGCGTGATTCACAAGGAGATAGGATAGGTAGCCGTTTTCAGATTACTTAAGTTTTATAGTTTTGTGTGTGTGTGCAGTGGTAGTGATACTGGGTATTGAATTTTCAGGGCTTCCCATTTGCTAGGCAGGCTCTGTAGTACTGAATGCTCTAGCCTTAACTCTAGTTTGAAAGCCTGTCAGCCTGTTTATATGTATCTTCATTTTGATTTACATCCAGACTAGCACAGTGCCTGTTTACAAAACATTTAAGGTAAACCTATCTGAAGACATTTAATATACAGAGTACCCTCCTAGACATCTTGAGGTTGATTTAGCAGTCTTATGTCTGTAGCTGTGGATGACTTCTTAGAAAAGGAACAGCTCGGTTAACTGGTGGCCCCAAAGTGAATAATAGATTCAGCATACACCTTCCTTGAACTTTCTTATTCTTTGATCATCTAGATAAATGACTTGTCGTGGTTAAATGTCTGCTTCCAGAACCAAATTCTGGCCCTGATCTTAGTGGTCAAGTTCACTGTCACTAAAAAAACATGAAGGTTGGCCTTCGGACTGGCATGCCAGGTTCTTCCGGGTGGTTCTATAGTTGAAGTCTGTTTCCTCTTACTAAGAAACTAAAATGATTTTGGCTTTTTCTTTCCTGTAGAGAACCATAGAGATCTTTGAATTCTCAATTTCTTTGGACTTTAGAGTGCTCAAAACTAAGTACTGAAGTTGTAGGTGGAAGTGGTTGGACAGAGACTTCCCCTTATGTCTAGACTTCTTGAATCAGAGTAACTTTAAGGATATGTGATAGTTTCCCAGAACTCTAGGTTTATAGGAAGAAACCAAGATAACAGTTCTCAGACTAAGAACTAAAGGATGTACTGTCAAGATGGTCTGTTCACTTCCAGAGCTGCTGATCTCAAGTTTAGAAGTGAGCTTCTTTGCTGCTAATTCTCAAGGCGTAGACAGTTGCACTTGATTTTTTTCCAAGTATGTAGATAAATTTTAGTCACCATCACCAGGAAATAATATAAAGAATTCTGGCTGGGCGTTAGTGGCTCACGCCTGTAATCCTAGCTCCTCAGGAGGTTGAGACCTGAGGATCGCAGTTCAACCCCAGCCAGGGCAGGAAAGTCTGTGAGACTCTTACCTCCACTAAACCTCCAGAAAACTGTAAGTGTGTCTGTGGCTCAAGTGGTGAGCACTTTTCTTGAGCTGAAGAGCTGAGGGACAGCACCCAGGCCCAGAGGTCAAGCCCCATGACTAACAAAAAAGAAAAAGAGAAGACTTCTGTAGACTGTCTTGTTTTCCTCAACTGGTTGAAGTAGAAGCATTTAGAAAGATATGTGTGTCTGCAAAGGCTGGAGCAAAAACAGCAGCATTGCAGAGAACAGGACTGTTTAAGAAGTCCTACTTTGGAAGAGCCACAAATCTTGAGTTAAGTAGTAAAACTTAGAAGTCACTTTTTAGTGTTTATGTACTGATTTATGTGGGTGCTTTGAAAGTAAACCTGGCAAATCAGGAGTTCAAAATAGTTTAATATGTTTATTTCAAAGAAAATAGATCAAATTCATCAAAAATAAGTCATGAGTAGTCTAAAGTCTTGTATTTTTATTTGTGATCTGAGATACAGCCTATAAAAGCTCCCATTTGATTATATTTTGAAGAGAGTAGTTCTACTGAGAGTGTCTTAATTTTCTTTCATTGGTTTAGTGACAATTTATATAAAATGTTTATGTAAAATTTATAGAAACTGAGATCATGCCCCCTCTGGGATTTCCCTGTGTTTTAGGGAGTTTTTGTTCTAAACCTGTTGTAGACCTGTAGGTCTACATGTTTTCAACTGTGATTGTAAGGAACACTTTTGTTTTTTGTCAGTCGTAGGACTTGAACTCAGGGCTTGGGTGCTGTTCTTGAGCTTTTTCCCTCAAGGCTAGCACTCTTAACACTTTGAGCCACTTCTGGTTTTCTAGGGATTAATTGGATATCAGAGTCTCATGGACTTTTCCTGCCCAGGCTGGCTCAAAACTGTGATTCTCAGATCTCAGCATTCTTAGGAACTAGGATAACAGGCTTGAGACATTGGCACCTGGCTAAGGAACAAACACATTTTGTGTGTGTGTGTGTGCAGATACTGGCGTTTGAACTCAGCTCCACCTCTGGCTCCTTTTTTTTTCTTCTTCTTTTTTGCCAGTCTTGGGACTTGAACTCAGGGCCTAGGGACTGTCCCTGAGCTGCTTTTTTGCTCAAAGCTAGCATTCTACCACTTGAGCCACAGTACCACTTCTGGCTTTTTCTGTTTATGTGGTACTAAGGAATTGAACCCAGGGCTTTATGCATGCTAGTCAAGCACTCTACCACTAAGCCGCATTCCTAGCCCCCCCTTCCCCCTCCTTTTTCCCTCCATTTCCCCCCTTCCCTCCTCCCCTCTTTTCCCCTCCCTCCCTATCCCCCCCTCCCCCCGCTCTTTTTTTGGTAGGTAGGTGGAGATAGGAGTCTCATGGACTTTCCTGTCCTGACTGGCTTTGAACTGTGATCCTCAGTTCTCAGCCTCCTAAGTAGCTAGGATTGCAGTTGTGAGCTACCAATGCCTGTATTTTATATTGCTACTTACTGCATACACTGAAGTTAAACTTTTAGGAAATAGTAATTGAGTAATTGTGACTGATGTTCTTTGCTTTCTTTTCTATTTCATTAAAAAATTGAAGCCCGTTGCCTGTGGCTCATGCCTGTAATCCTAGCTACTCAGGAGGCTGAGATCTGAGGATCATGGTTCAAAGCCACCCCAGGAAGGAAAGTCCGTGAGACTCTTATCTCCAGTAAGCTAACTCAGAAAACCTGAAGTGGTGCTGTGGCTCAAGTGGTAGAGTGTTAGTCTTGAGCTGAAGAGCTGTGGGACAGCGCCCAGGCACAGAGTTTAAGCCCAATGACAGACAAAAAAAAATTTTTTTTTGATTAGTGGCTCCTAGCTATTCAGAAGGCTGAGATCTGAGGGTGTGCTTTTGAAACCAGACCAGCCAGAAAGATCTGCAAGATTCTATACCTCCAGCTAATCAGCAAAAAGGCAAAAGAGGAGCTGTGGCTCAAATGGTATAGTACCAGCCTTGAGCCAAAAAGCCAAGTAAGAGCAATAGACCCTGAGTTCAGATGCAGTACTGACACTCAAAAAAGTTGATCACAAGTTGATCACAGACTACCTTCTGTTTATTTCATCAACACCAGGTGAGCCAGGGTTCATAGTCTGAAGAACGCTAGTGTATTAATTCTATTGTTAGAAACTAACCCAAAACTTAGTTGGCTTACCAACAATGATCTGTTCCTCTGACATAGTTTCTGGCAGGAATCTGGGAGAACTGTAGCGGGGTAACTCTGGGTAATAGTTTTGCCCAAGGTCACAGTCAAGATATTGATGGGCTCCTTGATCTCAACAGGTTGGTAGCAGGTTCAGTTTTTCTTTGGGTTGCTTGAGTGTCCTCATGTGGTGGCTGGCTTTCCTCAGGGATTAGAATGAGTGACAGGCAAAAGCAAAGAAGCCATTTTATACACCAAACACATCCTGAACCTAAGGGGCTGGGAGATAAGCTCCACCTCTTGAGAGTGTTAGCGTATAGGCACACAAATACACATAAACATACACATTTTTATGCTGGTCCTGGGGCTTGAACTTGGGGCCTGGGCCCAGTCTCTGAATTGCTTTTTGTTCAAGGCTAGCACTTGAGCCACAGCTCAACTTCCAGCTTTTTTGGTGGTTTAGTGGAGATAAAGAGTCATACACACTTTCCAGGCTGGGCTAGCTTTGAACGATGCTCAGATCTCAGCCTACTGAGTAGTAGCTAGGATTATAGGTGTGAGCCACTGGTGCCCAGCTCAGTATAGACATTTTATTTTTTAAGACATTTAATAACCAATTCAGTTCTGTATTTTTCCAGTTTATGGATGCATTGCAATTGAATCAAAAACTGCTGTAGTCAGTCTGTAAGTAATTACTTTGCTTAAGCCATATTTTTTCTCTGAGGACATCTAGTCTTCCTCAAAACCTAGATTTAAAGAAGCAGGCTCTAAGAAGTGAAGTAGTTAATTAGCCTAAGGCCATTCAGTCTGGGGGCACTTCTCACATTTTCTGTGATCTTTGTCATTAGCAATCTGTGTGCTGGTAATGAAGAGAAAATTGACAGGTAAATAATACTTTTAATCCTTCCTAAAAAAGTAAATGTGGAACTGTTCTTTAGTCTCCCAATTTGCAGTGTTAAAATAGTAGTTAACACTTTAAATGAAGGGTACTGTTTGGTATCTGGATGTTAAATTCCTCTCTCCCAGTAGAGTTTTAGAAAAAAATAAAATGTACTTAAGTGAATTCAAACTACTTTGAATATTGAGCCCCAAGTATCGCCTGCCTGCTGACCACAAGAAGGTATGGTGCAAATTAATTCTGTATAGCAAGTCAAGGGCCCAAGGGAGGGTTTGCGAAGTCAGGGTTTCAGGATAAAGAACAAACTACCACTTCATTCAGTGACTTTCATGGAAGCTTTGGATTCTTGAAGGGCTTTTTTTTTTTTTTTTTCTTTTCTTTGTAGTGCTTGAGCCTGAGTCTGAGTGCTGTCCTGGAGTTTTGTTTTTTTGGTCACTTGTGGAGCTTGAACTCAGGGCCTAGGTGCCATTCTTGAGATTTTTTTTACTCAAGGCTATTGTGCTACCATTTTGTGCCACAGCATCTGGGTTTTGGTGGTTAATTGGGAGATAGGACTTTTCTTACCTGGGCTGGCTTTGAATCATGAACCACAATCCTTATGTCTCAGCGTCCTGAGTAGTTAGGATTACAGGTGTGAGCCACCAGTGCAGTTTAGTAATCCCAGAAATAGGATGAAACCTGGTATTGAAGGAATGAATGAAGCAAGGGTACATTTCTCGATTTTGTTTTTCCCTTTGATTTTGTGTGCCTCTCTCCCCACATTCTCTTGAGTAACAGGTGGCACATAGTAGGTTAACAGTTAGCTTATATGTTTTGCTATTAAAAAAATGCAAGATGCAAGAATGGCACTTTTTTCTTTTTGGTTGTGGGGCTTGAACTCAGGACTGGGTGCTGTCTGAGCTTTTGCTTGAGCCACAGCACCACTTCTGGCTTTTTCTGTGTATGTGGTACTCAGGAATCAAACTCAGGGCTAAATGCATGCTAGGCAAGCACTCTGCCAGTAAGCCACATTCCCCACCTAAACAACTGAAATTTTTTGGTGTGTGGTTGCTGGGGATCAAACCCAGGATTGTGCTTGCTAGGCAAGCACTTAGCTATGAAGGCACATCCTAGCCCTCCACTTCCAGTTTTTAGGTGGTTAATTGGTGATAAGAGTCTCCTAGACCTTCAGATCTCAGTCTTCTGAGTAGTTAGGATTACACGTGTAAGCCACTAGCTCCTAGCTGCAACTTCTTAAAACACATTTCAGTTTATCTTACCTTGATTCCTGACAGTTTCTGTTCTTAAACCACTGTATACATTTGTAGATTACTTCTTGTTTTTGTTTATGTCTCTCTTGGAACCCACAGGCCCTACTCAAAGCTCTTGAGTACTTCTGGTACTTAAATCCTTAGGTTTAGTTGACTTTGTAGTTGAAAAACCTACATGATGGTATTTTTCCTACTAGAAGGAAAAGAAAAAACCTATTGTAGAAGGCCTTTGGGTGTAGAGTAGGTATTGGTGGTGTATATGCAAATAACAAACATCTCTGCTCTTGAGAGAGAAAGCAACTGGATAATTAACATTCAGTGGTTCTGTTTTAGATGTGAAAAGTGCTGTAGTGGGTTGTTATGCCAACTGAATCTTGAAGGGTGAACAGATGTTCAGAAAGTGTTCTTAGTTTGCTAACCTGTTTAGTTTGGAGGTAATGGGTTTCTTGGTCTAATTCTTTCATTATATATCTGCCATAAATTATTTTTTCTTGTAGTAATTACTCTGGCATGTACATTCTTAGTATTTCTCTAGAATTGTGATCCAAACTAGTGCTCACTAGCCACATGTGGATGTAGCAATGAATATCACATTTAGCCATATATGCTCAATAGCCACATGTGGTTAGAGGTTACCATATTGGGCAGCACTGATATTGTAAGATCATTTCCATTATTACAGAAAGTTCTGTTGGACAATGTTCCTCTAGAGTTATGGGAGTTGAACTAAGGGCCCGAACTCTGGGCCCGTATTGAGTTAGGAGTGGACTAAAGGAACTTAACTTTCTTGTCTGTCACTTGGAGAGACAGAACGATGAGCATTCATGAGCAGAGGGAACAGTGTAGTATGTTGTTCTAGGTAGGGTATGGCTCAGCTGGTTGAGCACCTGCTTAGTACACGTGTGTGCACTCATTTGCTTTAGTGTCAGATCTGGACTGGGTTTGAATCATGCTGCCTCCCTTAGTTAACCTGTGATTCTCAGTTTTTCATTTTACTAAACTAGGGATAATAGTTAAAGGTTCTGTGTGAAAAAAAGTTCTGGGAAACAGTGGTTCATGCCTGTATTCCTGCATACTCAGCAGGCTGAGAGTCTGTGAGACTAATCTCCAACTAATCAAAAGAGATGGAAGGGAGCTATGGCTGAAGTGGTAGAGTACCAACCTTGAGCACAAAAACTAAGGGATAGTGCCTAGGCCTGAGTCCAAGTTCCAGTTCCAGCACTGTACCCCACAGTACCCCAGTAAAATGATGGAATCATTGGTATATTTTTGAAATAACACTGGAAAGTAGCTTAAAATTGTTTGGAAAAACTGCCCATGTGCAGTTTTGTTAATCTCAACATAGTGTATATGCTTTTGTAGTCACTAAGTATACAGGACTGTTTGTCACTGTAAAATTCCCAGGGGTTATGCCTTTTGCCCTCTTCCTGTCTGGCACCCTGACCTGTTATGTAAGTGGAATTATGCCATTTGTGGCTTTTTTTACACTACCCTTTTTCATGTAGTGTTCTATCAGTGAACTACACCTCCAGTACATGGTTTTTTTTTTTTTTTTTGGAGCTACTGGGGTTTTTGCCTGATACGGCAAAACCACAATCATCAGGATCTCTGCCTCCCTAGTTGCCAGGATTACAGGTTTGAGCCACTAGTACCTGGCCCCACAGCTGATTTTGAAACACATAGTTAATTTTGAAATTTTTTTCCCAATTATTTGAATGGTACTGAAATTTGAACTCAGGGCCTTATGCGTGCTAAGGATTTGTGGGACTCAGTGCAAACCCTATCATATAAATCAAGGAGCATCCATTCTTCATTCAGAGCCCTGATTGTATATGTCTATATCATATCAGCACATTTGTCCTTCGAGTATTAGAGGCATTGAGCCCTGGGCCTTGTGCAAATGATAGGTAAGTGCCCTACCACTGAAACACATTTTATGAAAATCTTTTTTGTGGGTGGTGGAGGCTTTTTTTTTTTAAGTAGTTGAACCACATATCTATAGCTTTCCAGCAAAATTCTGAGTTGAAAAAGGTGGCTGTTTATGCATTGTTAGTGGAGTTTTTTTGTTTTTGTGTTTTTGCCAATCATAGGGCTTGAACTCAGGACCTGGGCACTGTCCCTGAGCTTTTTTGTTCAAGGGTAGTGCACCACTACTTGGAGCTGTGCTTCCAGCTCTGTTGTAGTGATTACTTGGAGATGAGTCTCATGGACTTTGATGCCTTGCCTGGATTGGTTTTGAACCATGATCCTTAAGAGTTCAACCTCCTAAGTAGCTAGGATTATAGGTTTGAGCCACTGTGCCTAGCTAATTACTGTTTAGGCTCTAGTCTGAAGATAGGCGTGGTTACCTAGGATTTAGCCAATTTCAGGACTGAAAGTTTGGCTGCTCCAAGGGAAGTCCAGGGTGGTTTCAATACATCTGAGAAAGGACATAAAACACACAAGAGGTTGGGGCTAGGAATGTGCTTTACTGGTAAAGTGCTTGCCTAGCATGCATGAAGCCCAGGGTTCCTCAGTACTACACAAACAGAAAATGCCAGAAATGGCGCTGTGGCTTAAGTGGTAGAGTGCCTCCTTTGAGTGACAGCAGCTCAGGGACAGTGCTCAAGCCCTGAGTTAAAGCTTCAGGGAAAAAAAAAATGAGCATGAGAGAAGTTTTAGTAGTGAGCCCTCATGAGGATTACAACTAATCTCAATAGGTAACCAGAAAGTAAGGTCCTTTAGTTCCAGATCAGCATAAAATTTTTCTCTTTTTTTGCCCATCATGGGGCCTGGGCGCTATCCCTCAGTTCTTCAGCTTAAGTTCTTCACTCTACCACTTGAGCCACAGCACCACTTCTGTCCCCTTTTCTGCTTATGTGGTACTGAGGAATTGAACCCAGGGCCTCATGCATGCAAGGCAAGCACTCTATCATTGAGCCACCTTCCCAGCCCAGATCATCAAATTTAAGGTCTTGTTGCCAGTAGTGGTTTAGATTCATTGGAATTGCATCATTAGTATTTATTAGTTTCTTGTGTAGAAAAGTTGAGTTTAAAAGTCGAGTTTATACTCATAAGAATTTTTCCTGTTCTGAATTTTAAAACTCAAATTAATTCCCAGTAAGTTACTTAGTTTTACTAGTCTGTTCCCTGCCTCTCTTGTGGATTTGAGTATCTGTAAACAGGTGATGTCAGATAGTTGTTTGCTTGTTTTCCTACTGCCTTCATTAGATGTAAGATGTGTGAAAGCTGTGGGCCTCATTTCTACCACTGTCTTAGAGCTGAGAGAAGTACATCAGATCTTCTAATACTTATTTTTTAAATTAGATAAAAGAATGTCTGTGAGTAGATTTTTACCAAGCCCATGATTTCAGATTATTTTAACAGATAAGGAATGTTGAAAATTTTTTTAAAGGAAGCTTACATTAAAAAAAAATTATTTGTTGTGTGTGTGTGTGTGTGTGTGCGCGCTAGTCCTGGGACTTGAACTCAGGGCCTGAGTGCTGTCCCTATTTTTCCTCAAGATAATGCTGTACTGTTTGAGCCACAGCTTTTTGGTGGTTAATTGGAGATAAAAGTTTCACAGACTTTTCTGCACTGATTGGCTTTGAACTGTGACCCTCAGATCTCTGCCTCCTGCGTAGCTAAGATTACAGATGTGGGCCACTGGCGCTTGTTTTAGGGAAGCATTTTAAACTCATACTTGGTTTCAAAGTGTACTGTTGGAACAAAAATGTAACCTCTATAAAATTTTCTTTCATGAGGGGCTGGGAAGGTGGCTCAGTGGTAGAGCACTTGCCTTGAATGCCTGAGGCCCTGGGTTC
>NW_012267314.1:4089928-4090547 GCF_000151885.1 Dipodomys ordii | reverse complement strand
CCAGCCAGGGAGCGGGGAGGAGCGCGCGCGAGAGCCGCAGACAGCGCGAGACCCGAGGAGGCCGGAAGCGCGCGTGCGCGCCCCCGCCCGCGAGCGGGGAGGCGGAGCCGCGGCAGTAGCGGCAGCAGCTGTAGGAGCCGCTGCCGCTGGGAGAAGCGCCAGAGAGGCCGGGCCTGCTCCGGTCGGACCGGATCCCTCCCCTCCCCCTCCCTCTCTCCCTCCCCTCCCCCAAACCCACTTCCGCAGCTCGCGGCCTGGCCGCCGAAGCAGCAGCAGCGGCGGCGGCGGCGGCGGCGGCGGCGCCGCGTCCGGAGGAATACGCACCTGAAGGGCCCGCCTACCGGGGCTCCAGCGCGGGACGCTCACCGGTCTCCTCCGCCCGGGACGCGCTTCGCCGAGGCGGCGGGAAGGGAGGGACCGGCGGCGGGGAACGGAACGCGAGCCGCCCCCCTCCCCTTCCTCCCTCCCTCCTCCGCTCCGCCGCCCGCCCTCTCGGCTTCCGTCCCCTCCCCCTCCCGCAAAGCCCCGGATGGAGCCGCCGCCGCCGACTCGCCGCCGCCTGGCTTCGGGGATGGTTTTGTCAGGCGGCCAGAGCCCCGGCGCCAGGCGCCGCCGCCCC
>NW_012267314.1:4053812-4079253 GCF_000151885.1 Dipodomys ordii | reverse complement strand
ACCACATAAGCAAAAAGAAAAAAGCCGGAAGTGGCACTGTGGCTCAAGTGGTAGAGCGCTAGCCTTGAGCTGAAGAACTGAGGGACAGCGCCCAGACCCAGAGTTCAGGCCCTATGACCGGACCCCCCCCCCAAAAAAAAAATTTCTTTCATGAGCCCTCTGTAAGGAAAAGGAATTTATAATCATGATCTTAAATCTTCCTTTAAAATGGCAGTTGAATCAGGGGAGAGAGAATGGAAAATGAATGTTAGATTATTGGTACTTAGGAAAATACTCATTAATCATTATTACATTCTCCAACAGGCACACACATAAATCAGAGAGCAGAGTAGGAGGAGATGGGGCTGAGGAAGATGGAACTGAAGCCTCGTGAGATTTAGTCCTCATAAGACTTAAATCAGTGTAACCTGAGTAGGAGCCAATAAGTAGGCTTGAGCTGGTATTCTGAGAGGCTAGTGACCAGAAGCATCTAGGAGAGTTGGGAGAAGCTTCTTCCAGCTGCAGCCCCCAGGGCTTCTGCTTTGGAAAGTATTGAACTTAGCAGTCTGTAATAGTAAATGGGTTTGACAGCCAGACTTCAGAAAAACTGTGCTCAAAGTAGAAAGTAAGGACAACAATTTAAAGTAGATGGATATGGTTTGCTCAATTAAAAAAAGATACAACTAGAAATATACATATGTGTGTATATACAGATACACAAAAGTGGTTTATTATGACTACTGTTAGTTATCCAAGAAGGTGCTCAGATCTGTTGGTAGCTGCCTGGTATATGCAGAATGTGTAAAGTCCTAAAAGCCCTTTTGGACTTGTACTGAAGAGCCAGTTCATTTTAATCTAAACGAACATTGGAACCACTCTAATGCAATACGGAATTCAACAGCATCTGTCCTTTAGGCCATAGTATGTAATAAGTGCAAGGTCCTGGGGGGGGGTGAACCTCAGTACTAGAAAAATACATGTTTTATTTCTTAGTTTTCATTTCTCCTCAGAATCATATTAAGTTTTGCCCTGATGGGTGATAATAATAGATAATACTCTTGAAGCTTCACATATATTCCAACTAAGCCTTATGAGTACTATTAAATCCATGTTATACATGAAACAGGCCCAGAGAGGTCAGTGAAAGCTTTCCCAAAGGGATACACACATAGCTGAAGAGCTGGTAAGGCAAAAATTCAAATCGAGGTTGGTTCTAGTAACTCCTGAACTCTTAATGGGTGATCCACGTCTGATTCTGGAGAGGGCTTTCACACCCAGTTGTTGAAAAGAGTATGCCTCAGGCTGAACACTTAGAATTGTTTGGTCATTTTGTTAGGAGAGGTGAAATGCATTTTACAACTAAAATAGATATTTAAGCTCTTAGGTTGTTATAGTTGAAATGTTTCCAATGTATCATACGTATTGCTATCCTATGATAATGCTATTTATGCTACTTGTCAATTCTATCTAGAATGTAATATCAATGAATTTGTGTCCATTATGGTCCATTTAAACATAGGCAAATGATTCAATGTTCTTGACACTGTATGTTGTATTTCTCCCACAAGACTGTATCCCACTCTAATAAATACTTACAAAAGCTTTTTGACTCCTTTGTAATGTTTGTATATAAATTGAAATGTCTGAGTTTGGGGATTTAGCTTAGTGGAAGAACACTTGCCTACCAAGTACAAGGCCCTGAATTCAGTCCTCAGCACTGCGAAAGCAAAGCAAAATAACTGAAATGTTGGGTTTTAATTTGCTATAGCCAGAAGGCATTAAATATGCTTTTTGGGTTACTAAAATTACTGCTGTTACCTAAATAGCATATCATTTTAGTTATTGATTGGTATTTGGAGTTCATTTTGTTGAAAATGCATCTCTTGATAGGGGATATTAAATGGGCTTGAAGGGGATCTTCCTCCACTAATTATTCAGTTGTCCTTTGGTGTGGCTGACCAAAGTAAAGGCAGCACATGTACTGGACTGTTCAGGAAGACTGAGGCCTCTAGTCTATCAAGTGTGAAAAGAAGCTGTAGAAAAGTCTTTGAGGGGCTGGGAAGGTGGTAGAGCGCTTACCTTGCATGCATGGGGCCCTGGGTTTGATTCCTCAGCACCACAAAAGCAAAAAGAATAAAAGCCAGAAGTGGTGCTGTGGCTCAAGTGGTAGAGTGCTAGTCTTGAGCTGAAGAACTGAGGGACAGAGCCCAGGGCCAGAGTTCAGGCACCACGACCAGACCCCCCCCCCAAAAAAAAGTCTTTGATACACTGATTGCAGATGTGTACTATAGGTATGCTAATATGAAAATTAGATAAGCTTGATCTAAAGATGCTTGCCCACATCCTTCTATTACAGGTACCCTTGGGTGCAGGTACTGAAAATGATTTGTAGGTGTTCCTTTTAGAACTCTTAGAGCAAATACAAGCCTATCCGGCTATCAAGAAATGTAGGTTCTCTTGGGTGGGATACTGTGCAGCAGTAGGCAAGGTGGAAAACAGGCATCTCATTTTGGAATAAAGTGGTGTATGGATAGGCACATATGTAAGACATTCGTTTGGGGGAGTGGGGCTGTGCATCCAAAGGGCATGAAAGGGAAAGATTAACCATTGTTTTGAGCCTAGGCTGTATTGCCAGGTTTGTCTCCAACTGGGCAAAAGATCTCACTGCCTCAGTTTTCCCAGTGGCTGGGACTACACATGCATGTTTCCACAGCTACTTGACAAGCCTGTGTGTGTGTGGTCTGGGCCTCTCACTTTCGTATGGCTTTTTCTTTTTTTTTTGCTCATGGCTGGTGTTCCGCCACTTGAGAGCTACACCTCTGCTTGAGTTTCGATGAATAATTGGAGATAAGAATATCTCGGCTGATCTGTCATGCTGGCTTTGAACTGGAATTCCCAGACCTCAGTCTCCTGAGTAGCTAAGGTTGTAGGCATGAGTCACTGGTGGTTGGTTTGACTTAAGAATTGCTGAGCTAGGAATGGTGGTACATGCCTATAACATCAGCACTAAAATGAAGCTGAGGCAATAGGGTTGTGAGTTTGAGACTGGCCTAGGTTATGTTAAAAAACAAAACATCCAGCCTGGCGCTGGTGGCTCACGCCTGTCATCCTAGCTACTCAGGAGCCTGAGATCTGAGAATCGCGGTTCAAAGCCAGCCCGGGCAGGAGAGACCATGAGACTCCTCTCTCCAATAAACCACCAGAAAACCGGAAGTGGTAGAGCCCTCGCCTTGAGCTGAAGAGCTGAGGGACAGCGCCCAGGCCCAGAGTTCAAGCCCCACGACCGACAAAAAAAAAACAAAAAATGTTCAAATGTTCACACAAAACCCAAAAATACATGCCACACACTTTTAAGGCAGAGATGGGAAGGATTGCATTTCAAGGCCACCCCAGGTAAAAATGAGACCTCTAAAGCCAGGCATGATGATGCAGAATGCCTTTTATTCTCGATACAGACTAGGGGTGGCAGGCTGAGGCTGATCTCTGGCAAAAAGCAAGGGGCTACAGAAAAGAACTACAAAGGTCGGAGGGAAAGGCCCAAGTGTCAGGGCTAATTGTTAATTAAAATGGAAATCATGTTCATTTTTGTGCTGGTTGTTATTTAATTTCCTTAAAGTATATAAGAGAATTGTCTCTGTAGGAAGAATACTGTCAGTTTCTGGAGATGGAAGGACAAAAGTACTGATGACCATACTCACTCAAATTAGGCCACATAAAATAGGTATAGAAAATGTGCTTGTGACATCAAAAGCCTGTCTTGACATCTTGACTTCATTTGTAAGTTTCTGTGTGGTTCTTTAGCCATATTCCCAAGGAGAGGCTAAAAAGTAGTATCCAAAAATCTAAGCCTTTTGACTTTAATTCCTAAAATGATAAGAGCATTTTACTTTGAACTGTCAATGATGACCAAACACCAGTTGTCATAATTTTTATTCATGCAGCAAAAGAAATGACAATTTGATGTAGAAAATTAAAGCTATTAAATAAGAAATCCCCCAGTACTGAGCATTGGTTTTTGATTGTAGAACCTGGATTTCTCTTGTGACACTGGTTATCATGTGATCAGGAAAATACTCGTCCCAGCTCAACTGTTACCTTAGGGTGGTAAAAAGTAAGAATTACTAATCTTTTTGTACAGTACAAACTAAAATGGACTTTTCCAAGATGGCAATGAATGAACTGTTTCCCTTTTTACATGGCAAGCTGGAGATTTGAGCCAGAACTACTTTCAAATGCTGTCTTTACATTTAATGCAGTTAGAAAAATAGCTGTGAAACTTCATTTCCAAATAGACTTAGTAATTAGAACAAAATCATCCTCTACTTGGCCTTTTATTCTCAAATTGTCTTTATCTCGGACAGCTTGAAATGGGAGATGACTGGTACAGTGCTCCCACTCACCTCTATGGTGATGAGGATGACAATCATCCACTCTAGGCGGAGAGCTCTCTTCTCGGTCAGGTGATTCCGCATTAGATCAGTTAGTTCCATGCAGTGCTGAAGTTTTTCATTCATGACCTGCATAAGAAAAACCTTACCGGGCTGGGAAGGTGGCTCAGTGGTAGAGCGCTTGCCTTGCATGCATGAGGCCCTGGGTTCGATTCCTCAGCACCACATAAGCAAAAAGAAAAAAGCCAGAAGTGGCGCTGTGGCTCAAGTGGTAGAGCGCTAGCTAGCCTTGAGCTGAAGAGCTGAGGGACAGCACCCAGGCCCTGAGTTCAGGCCCCATGACCGGACCCAAAAAAAAAAAAAAAAAAAACCTTACCATCAGATACTAAAACAATTTTATTTAGGAAGAAAAGTTGGTCATATGCTTCAACATTCTGCAGCTTTACATTAAGAAACCACTTAATTCTTGCTTCCCAGTCTTCCTCTAGGTAACCAGTTGTTACTGGTATATAGTAAGCCACACCCACAAACACTTTGTTATGTAACATAACCAAAACGCTTAACATCCTATTTGTAAGACTTGATGGCAGTCTGCAAAGATTTCCTGACTGTTGGTAGACAGCTTTAATTTGAAGCAGTTAAAAAGCAACACATTTTTTTTTAAACTACTGAATATTTGATCTGCACAATTACCAGAAGATGGCGCCATACACTTTATGATCATCACATGGGCTTTCAATAAATTGCCAAAGAGTGAATGATACTTGGTAGGAAAAGGCAGATGGTTTGACTCACTAGATATGGACAGTGAAGCAGAGACTTGGGTTTCTGGTAGAATGATGATTACATAAGTGAAGTGTAATTAAATCACTGATTCTATCAGTTTTGAGTACGTGTTCTATGTGGTGACTCTGCCAGGAACTGGGAAGCTGATAACCAAACTGTCTGATGTCCTGGAGTTTATTTGCTATGAGATATGTCCAGGTGGAGGGCCTGTGAATTTAGGAAAACATTTGGATGGCAGGATTGGGATAAGAAGCACACATCTGAAAACTTAACAGGAAAAGGTGAGGGAAGTCATGAAAGCAAGACTGCTGGTGTTGATGGAAGCCAGTTTGAGAAGTGGTGCTGGGCACTGCACAGAAATGCCTGTTGCACATGCACGTCTTGCTAAGACTGAAACTTCTAACTAACAAATGAAATGACCTGACCTATCCCAACTTTTGTGTTTCTCAGCAGATTACACTGTCACCCCAAGTTCTCACAAGACTATCTTAAGGAAAAAGCAGTACTGTGACCACTCTGCCTTTAATTACCTGTGGTGCTACCCTGTGTTGAGCATAGAAGAGGGAAGGATTGTTTCTTTGAGCTCTGATATAGCTTGGATATTGAATGACCTCTCAAGGCCCATGTGATAAAGGGTGGAATCTCTAGAACTGAGCCTAAATCTTTTTTCTATAAGAAAAGTGATGGAAAGCTGATTAACAAAAGCCACTTCTAAATCTTTTACGTATTTTGGGATGTTTAGAAAGTACTACTTAGAGTATATCTTTCCCTGTAGTTTGAGAACTCTTAGGAATGTTATATAATACGTGGAAGACTCAACACCTCAAGACTTTCAAGACTGTCAAGCTCTCTGCTGTGGAGGGTATCCAGTGCTTTGTGAACATCTGAAGAATGGAATCCTGTATTTTCTTCCTTGGGTAAATGATTTTTAATACAGAAAATTTAATGTGCAACACATGAAAAAACCAAGAAGTGATTCTTTCCTAGTTACTTCTTGAGATCACTGCAGCATGATACAGAAAGGTCCTGATGTGAAACTATGTGGTAAGTTGCTTTAAACCACTAAGTTTTGGGGAAACTTGTTATAGTAATAGCTAGCTAATATAACTGCTGGATGTATCTTACCTTCATGACACTACTATCCCTCTTTTATATGAACACCAGGCCACGAAAATCTAATGCTTTTCAGGTCTGTCCTACAACTGTCATCAAATCCATGTCTCATACATTTAAATGCTGAAGAAGGCCCCCCCAATTTCATCTTAACCGCCCCTGTAACCAGTCTTTCTATGCCAGCGATGAGCAGATGGCCTCCGGTGGCTGTCTTTCCCTGACCAGACCAGGGCCATGACCTCTACTTCTGTGGTACAAGACACCCACACAAGATAAATGACAACTGCAGACACCTTTTATGAGTTACACAAAGGTCTTGGCTTAGAGAAAATAATGTAAGTAGCAAAACTATTGTAGCAATAGTGAGCCATGGAGGGTTTTTGAAATTTAAGTCACTTTTTTCTTCTGTCATTGCTGGTACTGGGTCTGGAACTAATGGTCTGAGCACTGTTCCTTAGCTTTTTCACTCAAGAATGGCACTTTAACACTTGAGCCATAGCTCCACTTCTAGCTTTTTGTGGCTAATTGGAGATAAAAGGGTATCACGGACTTTCCTGCCCAGGCTTGCTTTGCACTGTGACCCTCAGATCTCAGCCTCCTGAGTAGCTATGATTACAGGTGTGAGCCACTGGCTCCCATACTTTTTTGGGTTGGTTGCACTGGAGCTCGATCTCAAGGCCTTTCCAGTCATGGCTGGTGCTCTACAACTTTAGCCATGTTTCTAGTCTGGCATTTTTGTAGTTTTTTTTTGGAGATGGAGTGTTGCAGATTTTTCTGCTCTGATCCTCAGATCTCAGCCTCCTGAGTGGCTAGGTTTATAGGTGGGGACCACTGGTCCACTGGTAAATAACACTGAGAAAGGCATAAGACTAGGAAGTACCTTGAATATCAGCAAAAACTACTCAATGTAACACTACACAGTAAAACAAGACATTAAGATGGGAGAGAATGAAAAGAGAGATAAATGATTAAAAAACACTTAGCTTTCAAGTGCTATGTCTTAAAACCATAAGGAAAGTGACAGGAAAGAAACAGCAAATGGTAAAATGGCATGCTGGAGGTTTTCTAATCTGAACAAGAGAAAATACACTCACAAAAATGCCCAGTACTTCCAAGATAGGAGGGAGTAAAAAAATATCTATCAGTTTCTGATCATTCACACCTCTTTTCTAGAGATCCTTTGACATATCAAGTTCAAAGTGACTGTAGAGAGGACAAGAAGGAAAGATAAATCTAAAGAGATTGGAACCAAAGTCAAACACATTCACTTGCATCTTACAGGCATACAAATTGAGGCAAATCATGTCAAGTAAAAGTATAAAATGTGTACCTTAACTCGTCGAGTAATGCTAAGAAACTGACAGGTTTTATCGTAAAGTTCTTCTAGGTTTTCTCTGTCCCAGTAGAAATCAGGAGTGATCAAGAAGTCTGAACTTAAGTTTATTCGGTGCCTTAAGAAAGGGGACATGGTTACTCTTACTTACATTGAATTTGAAAACCCATTGTTTCTGTGATACTTCTCACACATAGGGAGCACCTTTAAATGCTGACTGTTGCAAAATACTTACGAGAAATATGTGAATCAAAAATTTACAAAATAAGCTGGTGCTGGTGGCTCATGCCAATAACTAGCTACTCAGGAGGCTGAGGTCTACAGCTTGTGGTTCAAAGCCAACCCAGGGAGGAAAGTCCATGAGATGCTTACCTCCAATTAGAAAACCAAAGTAGAGCTGTAGTTCAAAGTGGTAGAGTGCTATTATTCAGTAAAAGAGCTTAGGGACTGTGCCCAGACCCTAAGTTCAAGTCTCACAATTGGCAAAAAACCTCTTACAAATAATTTAAAAACTCAAGCTTAAGTCTTTTTTTTTTTTTTAATTCTTCCTGTGTACATAGCTGGGATCATAGGCCGGTGCCACCATGCCAGACTTAACTGAATCTTTACCTTTTAATGGTTACTATTTAATATTTAACTTTTTAAAAGTAGAAAAAAAATTTTTGGGGGGGGGTCCATCATGGGGTTGAACTCTGGGACTGGCGCTGTCTCTCAGATCTTTAACTCAAAGTGAGCACTCTACCACTTGAGCCACAGCGCCACATCAGGTTTTCTGAGTGGTTTGTTGGAGATAAGAGTCTCACAGACTTTCTTGCTTAGGCTGGCTTTGAACCATGATCCTCAGATCCCAGTCTCCTGAGTAGCTAGGATTACAGGTGTGAGCCACTGGTGCCCGGCTAGAAAACACATTTTTAAAAAATGATGCACTTGTTTCTTTTTTCATTAAAATACTTTGCAGTTCCAAGCAAGTTATTTTTGGGGCCAGGTGATCACACAGTTTAAAAACTAACAGCTAGATGTGAAGATTCATGCCTGTAATACTTGCACTTGAGGAGAATGAGGCAGGAGGATTGTTGAAGCTAGTATGGGCTACATAGGAAGATCTGTGATTAAAAAAAAAAGGACAAAAGAAAAGCACCCTCCCCCCAAGCCCAAAAGATATAAAAAGAGAAAAACAGATTAATCTTACTCCCAATTTCCCCTTTCCCTTTCTCCTGCTCTCTGTGTGTAGGAAGGCTCCTCCCTCAGTATCCTTCCAGTCATGGCGCAAGCACTGAACAAGCAAACATATAAATATGCACATCCAAATTACTTCCCTTCTCCAACCCTCTGCTCTCCATCTTTTTAATAGAAATCTGAGCTTTAAAATTTTTTTGCTGGGGCTGGGAAGTTGGCTCAGTGGTAGAGCGCTTGCCTTGCATGCCTGAGGCCCTGGGTTCGATTCTTCAGCACCACATAAGCAAAAAAAGCCGGAAGTGGCACTGTGGCTCAAGTGGTAGAGCGCAAGCCTTGAGCTGAAGAGCTGAGGGACAGCGCCCAGGCCCAGAGTTCAGGCCCCGCGACCGGACACAAAAAAACAACAACAATAAAATTTTTTTGCTAAATGAAAATTTAAGTAAAGAAAATAACTTAAAGAAGCATTCAGAAAAGAGTAGACACTTTTTTTTTTTTGGTCCATTGTGGGGCTTGAACTCTGGGCCTGGGCCCCGTCCCTGCGCTCTTCAGCTCAAGGCTAGCACTCTATCACTCTACCACTTGAACCACAGCGCCACTTCCGGTTTTCTAGTGATTTATTGGAGATAAGAGTCTCCCAGACTTTCGTGCCTGGACTGGCTTTGAACCTCGATCCTCAGATCTCAGCCTCTTGAGTAGCTAGCATTACAGGTATGAGCCACTGGCGGCCGGCTAGTAGACACTCTTATCTTACCAAACAACTCAAATAATGCAAGGATAAAAATAAGGCTTTATACAAACAAATTTTACAAATATTAACAAATCTAAATATATTTAGTCCTAACTTCTGAGGTTTTTTCCTGGTAGTATTTCAAGTTTGAATTCAGAGCCTTATGTTTGCTAACTATGTGCACTCTGCTACTTAAGGCATGCCCCTGATCCTTTCTGCTTTTAGTTTTTCACGTGGGGTCTCATGCTTTTGCCAGATCTGGCTTTAGACTGCAGACCCAATCCCTGCCTCTGAATACATAGCTAGATCATAAGTATATTTGACTCAATGAATTATTTGGCAGGTGCCAGTGGTTGACACCTATAATCCTGGCTACTCAGGAGGCTGAGATCTGATGATTGTGATTTGAAGATAGCCTGGACAAAAAAATCGTTGAGACTCTTATCTCCAATTAATTGTTAGGAGTGGAGCTGTGGCTCAAGTGGTAGAGTGCTAGCTTTGAGGGGAAAAAAAAGCACAGGGGCAGCACCCATGCCATGAGTTCAAGCCCCAGGACTAACATACAGAATTCTCTAAAGTTGGGAGGCATTTTAAGTGACGGTGTCTTGTGTGTGACAGTTGTGACTTAGTTGTCATTACTTAATGTATGCTTTTTTTTTTAATTTAAGCTCAAATGGAAAGACAAGATCAAAATAAGGCTAAAAGGGTTGTTTCAAAACATAAAATTTAAGTTCTATGACTACAGAGTACTGTTTAAGTGATAAGGGTTTTTTCTTTGTATTGCATTTTGGGGTCTCATATTTTATTATTATTATTTTTTTTTTGGGTCTGGTCGTGGGGCCTGAACTCTGGGCCTGGGCGCTGTCCCTCAGCTCTTCAGCTCAAGGCTAGTGCTCTACCACTTGAGCCACAGCGCCACTTCCGGCTTTTTTCTTTTTGCTTATGAGGTGCTGAGGAATCGAACCCAGGGCCTCAGGCATGCAAGGCAAGTGCTCTACCACTGAGCCACCTTCCCAGCCCTCTGGGGTCTCATATTTAATGAAGTTAGTATGTAACTGTTCTGTACAAGAAAGTCCACTGCATGTATTTATTTTGCTGGAGATTTGCATTAACCAAATCCTAATATATCTTCCTACTCTCAGAATGTGTTTGCCTAAGTCTAGTCTAGCCTAGTCTAATGTGGACTAGTTAGGTCCTCTTCTGTACTTGCTGGATTTCCTCAGCTAGAGGCCTTGTATACCTCATTCCTTCTCATGGTAAGAGTTCTCCCTGCCTATCATTAATGATATTCCTATAAAAGTATAAATGTTTCTTCTTTACTACAGAACTATCACAATGTTTTCTCGAGAATATTTAATATATGAAATACTTTGTTTACAAAAGAAACTTTACCTTAGGGCAAAGAGTTCACCCATTTTCTGCATAACTTCTTTATGGGATAGTTTCACTTTCTTCCCAGCTTTTAAAGCCTATTTGGAGGGAATAAAACCATATATACAGTTGGCCCTGTTTCTGTGGGTTCTATGTCTGTGTAGTCAACTAACCAGAGAGAAGAAACTATAACACACTGCCACTGTGCTGAATAAGAAGATGGATTTTCCTTGTTATTCCTTAAATGATGCAGAGCAGGAGAGCTATCTACATAGCATTTACATTGTATTAATTACAATCAGCAATCTAGGATGATTTAAGTATACAGAAAGACATGCATGGGTTGTGTGTATAACATTGTGCATAAAAATGAGCACCCACAGATTTTAGCATCCTGGGGTGGTGGGAGGGAATCAATGTACAGATTCTGTATATCTTTTTTAAGTACTGGGTTCATCAAGTAAATTCTGTAGGGACATACTTTTATGTACATAATTCTTTAGCTAAAACTGTTCCAGATGTATGTCCTAATTCATTCCAATATTTTAAAGTTTTGCTAGGCAGAATTTTTTTTTTTTTTTTTGGTCTGGACGTGGGGCCTGAACTCTGGGTTTGGGCGCTGTCCCTCAGCTCTTCAGCTCAAGGCTAGCGCTCTACCACTTGAGCCACAGCACCACTTCCAGCTTTTTTCTTTTGCTTATGTGGTAGTGAGGAATTGAACCCAGGGCCTCATGCATGCAAGGCAAGCGCTCTACCACTGAGCCACCTTCCCAGCCCCACTAGGCAGAAATTTTATATATTTATATATATTGTCCCCTTCCCCTCCCCCCAATTCCTTTTACTTTCCCTTTCCTGCTGGTACTGAGACTTGAGCTCTGGGCCTTGTGCTCTTACTCAGGTTTCTTACTCATGACTAGCACTCTATTTCAGCTCTGCTTCCAGTTCTAGCTTTTTGCTGGTTAACTGCACATGAGAGTCACAAGGATTTGTCTGCCCAGGCTGGCTTTGAACCATGATCCTCAGAACTCAGGTCTCCTGAGTATCTAGGATTATAAGCATGAACACTGGATGCCTGGCTAGTTTGGATCCTGAATGTCTCCAGATGCCCATGTGGTGGGGGCTTGGCCCAGAGCCTGTGGCACTGTTGGGCAGTGGTGGGATGTTGTAGAGATGGGACATAATGTCGGGAAGTTGGGTCACCAGGAGCGTGCCCTTGAAGAAATCACTGGGATCGTGGTCTGTCTTCCTGTCTTTATTTCCTGTGGCTATGGGTAAGCAGCTTCCTTGGCTGTGGGTTCCCGCCATTAGCTGCCCAGTCACATATCCCACACCCACAGGTCTACCAAACCAGGAACCGAAACTGAGCCAAAGTAAACTTTCCTTCCAATAACTTGATTATCTCAGGCATTTTATTATAGAAATGGAGTATTTACCTTCTTTATACCTTTTGCAGTACAAGGCATCAAACCCAGAACCTGATTACATGCTAGGTAAGTGATTTACCACTAACTTACATGCCCAGGACACTCTAATTCAGTTATTATTAAACATACTGTGCAATCACAGTAATTGGAAGTTTTAAAAAGTGAAAAACCAAAACGAAGTTTCTAATATATCATCATTTTACATATAATTGAAAGGTATTTTCATTGCTTAAAATCTTTCCTACTGTTTTCTTATTACTTTATTATACTCATCTTGTACATATTGTTAAAAATGAAAAGTTTATATTTCCCCCCACTACAAATCAATTCTTGAAAACAAGTACAGAATTGATATAATTACCTCTGGAATTGACTGAATAGACTCAATGAATTTGTCCAGTGTTGCTTCCCAAATAGCAAGCTTCACTAGGGGAAAAAAAGTAACAGGAAACATTTCTTTATCATCATGTTTATGCTGCCAGTCTGACAACAGATTAAGGAGCAAATGTGCAGCCAGGCATAGTGGATCACACCTATAATCCCAGCATTCAGGAGGCAAGAGCATAAGGATCATGAGTTTGAGGCCAGCCTGTGTAACAGGCCCTGTATCAAAAAGCCCAAATCAAAACAATACAACAAAAATAAAATAAAACCACAACAATGGGGCTGGGAAGGTGGCTCAGTGGTAGAGCGCATGCCTTGCATGCCTGAGGCCCTGGGTTCGATTCCCCAGCACCACATAAACAAAAAGAAAAAAGCCAGAAGTGGCGCTATGGCTCAAGTGGTAGAGCACTAGCCTTGAGCTGAAGAGCTGAGGGACAGCGCCCAGGCCCAGAGTTCAGGCCCCACGACCAGACCCAAAAAAAAAAAAAAAAAAACAAACCCACAACAACCAAAAACCTTCAAACAGAAACAAAAAAGCCAATTTGAAACTGGAACTGAAGAGGGAGATAGATCTGCAAGCATGGCAAGAACCTGAAAAGACAAAGGGAACTGAAGCTCTGCGTCCCGTGGGCAGCCTCCAGCTCTACCTGGCAGAACTGATGTTCTAGGAAGCACATCTTAGAGAGCAGAGGGAAGAGACACAGTGCACCAAGGGAGCACAGGTGGGAGAAAGGTTGCTTTCCCACACTCCTCTGGGCTATGAGTGGAATAAAGTGCATCAGTCTTGAAAAGAAGCCAGAGGGTGTGGACTGTCTTCAGCCAGCCTGTTAGCAAAGGAATTCCCATGGAACATGTTCAGCTTGAGCCATGTGACTCCTTCCTATTGCTGTGACACATTGATGTGGCCCGGGCCATCACACAGGGCAGGGCTGAATTTGGCTGTCTGGATTAGAGACTACCTAAAATTGAACAATCACTGAGCAATGGACAGGAAAACAAAGGTGGTGACCTTAACACAGGCATGAGGGGCAGGGAAGCTTTAGAACCTAGTCTAGTTACCCACATGTTCTACAGTGAAAAGGAGTGCTTAGCTGTATGGAATGTTGTCTGAAAAATGGCAAAATCTTCACCAAATACTTAAACTTCCTCTGAGGAAATAAAGACTGTGTAATGTCTTCCTTGAGAGCAGGAGAAACTTACCTGACAGGCAAAGAGCATTGGAGAAAGCAAATTTTTCTAGAATGGTGTCATCCATATCCAGCTCTGAATTTAACTTGATTTCCCCTCTGTGAAGTTTGGACTGCCCCCTGTGAGAAAGAAAAAAAAAAAAATAGTATCTTCCAGATCTTAATAGTACTTTAAGGGGCTGGAGGTACCAATCAAGGGTAGACTTCTAGGCCCCGAGTACAAACCCCAGTATTAAAAAAAAAAATATCAGTGGACATTTAAGCCAGGTATCAGTGCTCATACCTATACTCCTATTACTGGAGGCTGAGATCTGAGGATTGAGGTCAGTCCAGGGAAACATATCCACAAAACTTTTATCTCCAGCTGGGCGCTGGCGGCTCATGCCTGTAAACCTGGCTACTAGGAGGCTGAGATCTGAGGATCATGGTTCAAAGGAAAGTCCATGAAACTCTCATCTCCAGTTAACCACCAGAAAACTGGAAGTGGTGCTGTGGCCCAAGTGGTAGAATGCTCGCCTTGAGCTTAAGAGCTCAGATATACATACACACATACATACATACACACATACATACATACATACATATACATATATATATGTATATGTATGTATGTACACACACACATACACACACACAACCAGCAAAAAGCTGGAGGCAAAATTGTGGCTCAAGTGGTAGAGAATCAGCCATGAGCAAAAAAGTTAAGCAACTTAGTACAAGATCCTGAGTTCAAGCCTCAGTAGTAGCAGAAATAGATAAAATTTAATGAAAGTACATTAGCACGTCTGTGTTTCTCTTAGGTTCCCATGGTCACTTTGGTGCAGCCACTGCAGGCCTGGTCCATCCTCATGGTGGGCCAGAGTGACACCACAAGGCTCAGGGGAAGCACTTGGAAAATAGTGCTGGGCCAAGGCGGGCAATCTGGAATCTCCTCCAAATTGTCCTAAAGCTCTGCCATCAGCTTCCTTTCCTAAGAGCCTTGTTTCATATTCTAGTAGGTGGGGCACTGGAGAGAGTCCTTTCCGAATGAGCCACCCTGTCTTCAATGGTGTCCTAGCACTCTTTGTTTGTCCTTGCTGAGGTGGGGGAATCTGCAGGCTGCTCCTTCCCATCTGCTTTACCTTAAAGCCACATACCAGGCCTATATCACACAGGCACCCTTCCCTCCCTCCCTCTGATTTCTTTCTCTTTTTTTTTTTGGGTCGGTGGTGAGGCTTGAACTCTGGGCTTGGGCGCTGTCCCTCAGCTCTTCAGCTCTACCGCTTTAGTTACAGTACCACTTCCAGTTTTTGAGTGGTTTATTGGAGATAAGAGTCTCACAGACTTTCCTGCCCTGGCTGGCTTTGAACCATGATTCTCACATCTCAGCCTCCTTAGTAGCTAGGATTATAGGCGTGAGCCACCGGTGCCTGTCCTTAATTTCTTTATTATTTTTTGTTTGTGTGGCAACTGAGCAATTGAACCCAGGGCCTCATGCATGCTAGGCAAGCACTATACCCCTAAGCCACATTGCCAGCCTGAGGCACCCACATTTCTACACCACTTTCCTGCACATGGTACAAAATGGATTTACTTCACTGAAACAAAAGCTTTCCAATTGGGAGTTATACTCTACTTGTTTAATTTGTGGACGGCCTGAGAAGTCACCACACATACACACACACACACACACATCATGTCCCCTCGTATTTATTACTTGACTTAGTTTGTACTAAGAACTTTTTTCTTAAAATTAGTGTCTATATTCAGAAATGATTTATGTAAATTTTTTACTTTTCCAAAGCCCTTTCATAAAGCTGATAGGAAGTTCTTACTCTACTTTTATGTAGTTGAGCTCCTCATTCTCCCAGTGGACTAAGGCAACTTCGTAGGGCTGGATTTCGTGCTTCTCCAGAAGCTGCATCACATGCTTCATCTAGAAGAAAAGGAAACACTAACCTGAAACTAAAGCAAGTCCATCAATGTACACATTATGAAGCTGGACTTTTACATCTTTCATTACGTTATCCACATGATTTCTGTTGCTTAGTTTTGGGGTTGTGTGCATGCGTGCTCACGTGCATGTGTGTGCATATGCTGGTTTGGGACTTGAACTCAGGGCCTGGGCGCTGTCTCTGAGAATTTTTGCTCAAGGCTAGCACTCCACCACTTGAGCCACACCTCCACTTCCAGCTTTTTGCATGTTAATTGGAGAAAAGTTTTCAGGACTTTCCTGCCTGGGCTGACTTTGAACCATGCACCTCAGATCGCAGTCTCCTAAGTGGCTAGGATTACAGAGGTGAGCCAATGATGCCCAACAATTCTGTTGTTTAGTTTTTAAGGAAAAGATGGACTCACTGTGAGATGGCATATTCATCAATCTTTATGTTTAGAAAATAGAGATGAACAGGAAAGAGAAGAGAAAAACATAATTATCCAAAGAAAATCAGTAGTAACATTATAGTTTGTATTCACTAAATCTAAAAAAAAAAGTTCTAAATGCTTTTTAAGTTAGAACACAAAGTGCAGAATGTGACTATCTTATGTGCTCACCTGAAATCCTAATCTCAGAGATGCCTGCCTAACACACTGTATTCCTATGAGCATTGTCTTAGGTAACATAGGACTGTGGTATGAGTGTGAATGTATTCTGTGCTGTTCTTCTCAATGGAGGAGAAGTGCAACTTATTTAATATCCATTGGGATGGTGATTACCATGCATTACAGCATGGTATACCATCTTAAGCATGTTCTTTGGTGTCATGTGGGACTATTTCTTTAGGAATGGCTGTATCAAAAGACATGCACAGGCCAGGCACCAGTGGCTCACACTTCTAATACTAACTACTCAGGAGGATGAGATCTGAGGATAACAGTTCGAAGCCAGGCCTGGGCAAGAAAGTCAATGAGACCCTTATCTCTGGTCAACCAACAAACAACTGTAAATGGGAGCTATGATTCAAGCGGTGGACACCAGCCCTGAGCTAACCAACTTCCACAATGTATTGTTACATTTTGTAACTAGCTTTGTGTATTCCACTTGTTCTCACTTGACTTTTCAGCTCACAGATGGTGCTCTAACACGTGAGCCACACCTCCAGTTCTGGCATTTTTCTGTTAATTGTAGGTAAGAATTTTCTTGTTTTGTCTACCTGGGCCAGTTATAAATCCTTAGATCTCAGCCTCCTGACAGCTAGGATTACAGGCTTGAGCCATTGGAATGGGCATTTACTTGCTATTTATTTAGTATAATTATCATACACATGGGCATTTTCTCAGAAATAGATTTTTTCACATGATTTTTAAGAAACTTTTTTTTTTTTTTGGGTCCGGTCGTGGGGCCTGAACTCTGGGCCTGGGTGCTGTCCCTCAGCTCTTCAGCTCAAGGCTAGTGCTCTACCACTTGAGCCACAGTGCCACTTCTGGCTTTTTTCTTTTTGCTTATGTGGTGCTGAGGAATCGAACCCAAGGCCTCATGCATGCAAGTCAAGCGCTCTACCACTGAATCACCTTCCCAGCCCCTGTATTTAAGAAACTCTCATCATACGTTTTGTTTATTTCTGGTCTGCTGTTGTAGATAACGGCTTTATGAATATTTCTATACATAATTCATCATGCATGACTAATTATTTACTTTGCATAATTTTCTTTTTTTCTTTTTTTGGGTCCGGTCTAGGGGCCTGAACTCTGGCCCTGGGCGCTGTCCCTCAGCGATTCAGCTAGCGCTCTCCCACTTGAGCTACAGCGCCACTTCCGGCTTTTTTCTTTTTGGTTATGTGGTGCTGAGGAATCGAACCCAGGGCCTCATGCATTGCAAGGCAACCACTCTACCACTGAGCCACCTTCCCAGCCCCTTTGCATAATTTTCTAGATGTAAAATTGCTGTTGGCTCTAAAAAGGTTGTAGTGAACAAATTCAGGTTTAGATACTAAAGAAGTTACTTCCTGAGTGATAAATTCTAGAAAATCCAATCTAAATTATGCCTCAGTCAAACCAACTTCCAACAAACTGTGTTTCTGCTGTGCACTTAGAAACACTTCACATACGGATCTAATATCTCCACAGTGTTGCTAGAATAGTTTGGACTCCTCAGATTAGAGTGTGCCCTGAGAACTTAAAATGGAGAAAGCTTAAAAGAAGCCACAATGCAATACATTTTAGAAACTAATGGGTTATTTGTACCTAATGCAGAACAAAAAAGTTGCAGATTACTGCTAATTTACCCTCTAATACCTCAAATTACTGAGTCGTAATTATTCTCAGAAAACCAAGTGTTATACCTTTATACATACTTTCACACCTTTTTTTTTTTTTGTCCAGTGGTGGGCCTGAACTCTGGGCCTGGGCGCTGTCCCTCAGCTCTTCAGCTCAAGGCTAGCATGCTACTACTTGAGCCACAGCGCCACTTCTGGCTTATTTTTTTCCTGCTTATGTGGTGCTGAGGAATCGAACCCAGGGCCTCATTTTTGCAAGGCAAGCGATCTACCACTGAGCCACCTTCCCAGCCCAAACTTTCACATTTTTATACTTTATTTACACCTACCGTTTTGTCTTTGACATTCCAAAACACAGCAGCTCCTTCCCTGATTTAAAAGAATACGAAAATTATCTAAGTTAAAGATAGAATACATTCTTTGGGTCCATACATAAAGCCAATGAAGTCATAGTTGAGTAACATCTAGACCATATCCAGGATATAACAGGAGGAAATATGACTTATTGATTAGACATAGGGACTAGGAACATTTGCTAAAATAAGAGCTACTTTTTAATTTTATTTTTGTGCCAGTATTGGGGCCTGAACTCAGGGCCGGGCCTCAAGCTCTTGTGTAGCTTTTTTGTTTAAGTCTGGCTGTCTACCACTTTCAGTGTCTTTTGCTGGTTAATTAGAGATAAGAGTCTCTAGGATTTGTGTACCCCAGCTATCTTTGAACTAAGATGATTAGATGTCAGCCTACGATTACAGGGGTGATTCATCAGTACTTTGTGTCTATTTGATTTTTGATACAACCTGACTTCTCACATGAAATCAAAGTTCTAGAAAAAGTAGCTGCTACTGTCATACTATGTCCCTTCATGTGCTACACCTTGCTCCTCTGGTTCAACTCTCCAGTACAAAAAGAAACTTAAAATATTGTTTAATTGGAACAACTTTAGCTCTTACTCTTTGCTATACGCAAAGAATAAAGGGTCACATTTTTGTTGCTGTTGTTGGTCACGGGGCTTGAACTCAGGGCTTAGGCACTGTCCCTAAGCTCTTCTGCTCAAGGATAGTGCTTTCCTGCTTTGAGCTACAGTGCTACTTCTCATTTTTGAGTGGTTAATTGGGAGGTAAGAGTGTCAAGGGGACTTTCCTGCCCAGGATGGCTTTGAACCATGATCCTCAGATCTCAGCCTCCTGAGTAGCTAAGATTATAAGTGTGAGCCACTTAGTTCCAGCCTGGGGCTCACATTTTTAAGACTTGTGGGGCTGAGACTGAGTTTGATTGAAGTTTGCCGTTGCACAGTGCTTAAAACAGCTGAAAGGAAGGCACAGGGGCCTCCATACTAGAACTGGAGGGCTAAGCACTACAAACTTAGTTTCATGTTTGACTTTTGCAGTGATGGGCTGTTTAAGTAATAAATAAAAACTTCCATTTTTGTTACTGGGTTACTGCACTGGAGGAAGGAAAGATGGGAATGGCGGGAAGTAAATCATTCTTTAGGCATCTCAAGTGCTTAGTAGATATGTGTCTTCATTTATTTTATCTCTTAGGATACAAAGATGATGAGTATGACTCAGTTCGTATCTTCTAGAAACTCCCAATCTCAGAAAGATTGCCATCTAGACTGCTTATTACCACAGTATATGATCAGTATCATAGAAGAGGTTGGCAGAGCGCACTCTGGGATATCTAGCCAAGAGATATAACTTCTAAGGCACTTGCAGAGCTAGCAGTGGGGAACGTAAGAAGAGACAATCAAGCAGTGGGATCTGTGCATGCTCAGGAAAGAAAAGGAAGGAGCGAAGTGGTATCTTGGAACAGCTAGAAGGAAGCTACATGGTCATCCAGATGTGTGGTCATGTGAACAATTAGGTTCATCAGGCCCAGTCAATCCCTAAGGGGACTTTGTCCTGTGACAATTTGATGCATGGAATTTCAAGCAGAAAAGTGTCAATAGAGAGCTGTTAACTGAAGGGCCTTGACTACTGTACACAAATGGTTGTGGGTGAATAGGCAGGCCTGGAGACCAGTAAGTAAGTATACTAGTGCATCAGGGCTGAGTCTGAGGAGACAGCTTTGACATGTTTAAAGCCACAGTTACATATGCAGAGGGTCATGTCTAAGCATAAGGGAGTGCAGTGGACTGTGCCCACATCTACAGCTGTGCTATGCAGTTGGGCCGACATCCAGAGGCATCTGTGCAAATACCGGATCTGGACCATACTGGTGCCTAGTGAGACAAGCTGTCAGTGTAAAACACACAGCTTGCACAAATGCAGGACCTAGACCATGACTGGGGTCTGGCAAGGCAAGCTGTTAGTATAAAATACAGTACGGAAAACAAGTACAGAAAGTCTCATCAGTTGAGGTGTTGAAATGACATTGTGAGGTTAGCTAGAATATGCTAGCTAGGTGATGTAGCATTATTTATGTTACTCAGAATTCATCTTTCCTTCACTTTTAGAAATGTGATGCTGAGAGCGTGTATGCTTGTAGTATACTGCACAGCCGGGTCCTCGCCTGGGGACTCCTCCCTGCAGGGACGGGGTGCTGCTTTTCTACTGGCACTCAACAGTGAAACCTTGATTATCTCTAACGTTCGAGTGAAAGGAAGGTAGGCACTGACAGAACAAAAACAGGTTTTCCTGTTTTTTTAATCTGGAAGGATTACAACCACAAAAATCCTCTACCAATGAACTTTATTTTGGTACTGTGGACTTCAAACTACGCAAGCACTCTATCATTAAGTAAACCCTATCCTTTAAAACAAAACAAAACAACTATTTTGAGACCAGGTCATGTTACATTGCTCAGGATGTCTTTGAACTTCTGCTCTTACTAGCTGATCCTCTGAAGTAGCTGGGATTACAAGCATGTACCACAACACCTAGTTTGTTTTTGTTTTTCTTGATATAGGAGCTTACCATGTTGTCTGGACTGGCTCAGAAGTCCTGGGCAAATGATTTTCCCACCTCAGACTCCTGAGTAGCTGGGACAGGCATACCAGCATGCCTGGCTTAAAGTTCAGATTCTTTTTTTTTTTTTTTTTAAGTTCAGATTCTTAGATGTCCCTTATTATTTCATTTCTATCATTTAGTCCAATGACTGTAATTCACTGAATCTCTGGTCTGCCATTTCCTCAGCTACAAAATGGGAGTAACAGACCTTCCTTGGGTATAGGGAGGAGAGCAGCATGAGTTTATGATCTCAACGACCCCACTAGGCTCGTCTGCATTTGGTATTAAAGGCCATCCTTAAATAACAGTGTATGTGAGCCAGCATACCAGTCTGAGTCCCTTGGCAGGGGAGGGAGGGGGAGTAATATGGGCTAAAACTTTGGCTGAAAAGTTCCAGAAGGAAAAGAAACAAAGAAAAGCAGCAGAGGTGGTATGGAGCTGGTGAGGAGCACTGGATGAATAGGAAGCCAGGGCTTCATGTTAGCTCGTTGGATGCAAACTCATACTTACAGACAAGCCAGGGCAAGACTATTGTTTTACAATTTCATTTCCTAAAGAGCATTTACCAAAAGATTCCTAGGCCTGATGATATGTTCAGATCGCAAATATACTTTGAACATACAAGCTATCACAAGAGGTACCTTCTGCACACTCAAGACCACAGCCACCTGAGCACTGACCAACTTCCCAATTCAGTTTCTTTCCCATCTTACCTGAAGAAGAAGATTGTTCCAGGATCTCCTTCTTTTGCAGAATGTTCTACACCTATCACCAAAATATTTGCTGCATCTGAGATTTAAAATAATAGAAAAGCTGTATTACAAGGAGACACTATATGCAAGTCATCTTTTAATAAAGTCTTTTGATCACTTAATATACTACAAAGGGCTCTATACAGTCTCTAACTTTCCTACTCAGATTTGGTAAAGGATGCCATACTTGAAAATGAAACATGGCTTTCTGTTGTTGGTCATGGGGCTTGAGTACAGGGCCCAGGTGCTGTCCATGAGCTTTTGTGCTCAAGGCCAGCACTCCACCACTTTCAGTCTCAGCTCTACTTCCAGTTTTCTGGTGGTTAACTGAAGATAGGAGTCTCATGGCCTTTCCTGCCTGGTTGACTTTGAACCATGATCTTCAGATCTCAGCCTCCAGAATAGTTACAGTATAGGCCTGAGTCACCAGCACCAGGCCTTTAACTTTCTTTCTCTTTTCTCTGAGGTACTGGGGTTTGATGACATTCAACTGTCTATGGAATTGGTGCAGGGAAGTTTTCAATTTATTTTGCTGTTCAGATGAATTAAAAAGTTTATCTACCTTCAAAGTCACTGTAAAATTTTCTTCCATCAAAATAAGTTTTATTTGTTAGTTATTAAGATGGCATAGGCTAGACTTGATCTTGCTATATAGTTCAGGCTGGTCTTGAACTCTGAATGCTCTTGAGCTAGCTCACTGCTGCCCTGTTTTCAGCAGCAGTGAGTTCAGCCTCCCGAATGCTAGGATTACAGGCATGAGCTTCCACACCTAGCAAGAACCCGTTCTTATACTTTCCCAAAATTCTCAGCTAAATTTTCTTTTGTATGCGCATATGTTTATCTTTTATTTTAATTCTATTACTTCTAAAATACTGTGCTATTTAAAGAATGTCCTTGTTTTTTTATATCAATTTATGGAACTATAATATTAAAATAGCTTTTTTTTTTTTTTTTTTTTTTGCTAATCCTGGGCCTTGAGCTCTATCTCTGAGCCTGTCTGTGTTCAAGGCTAGTGCTCTACCACTTGGGCCACAGCGCCACTTCCAGCTTTTTCTGAATAGTTATTGGAGTTAAGAGACTCACTGACTTTGCTACCTGGGATGGCTTTGAATTATAATCCTCAGATCTCAAGCCTCCTGAGTAGCTAGGATTACAGGCATAAGCCACCAGTGCCTGGCTTAAAATAACTTTTTAATGTGCAGCATGGGACTATGATTTAGATAAGTATCTCCCAACAACCCATGCATTAAAGGCTTTATTTCCAGCATGTGGACCTTTGGGGGGGATGGAAACCTTTAAGAGGTGGGGCCTGGTGGGAGTTAGGTCATTGTGGGCATGCTCTTCAAGTACTTCCTGGTCATTATGATGGGATCAACTGACCTGCTCTGTCACTATGATGCATTGTCTTACCACATACCTAGAAGCAACAGGAAAATGGACTGACACTTCCAAAGCCGTGAGCTAACATAAACATTTCCAATTTTTTGTTGTTGTTGTTGGTTGTGGGGCTTGAACTCTGGGCCTGAGCGCTGTCCCTCAGCTCTTCAGCTCAAGGCTAGTGCTCTACCACTTGAGCTACGGCGCCACGTCCGGTTTTCTGGTGGTTTATTGGAGATAAGAGTTTCAGACTTTCCTGCGCGAGCTGGCTTTGAACCAGGATCATCAGATCTCAACCTCCTGAGTAGCTAGGATTAAAAGCATGAGCTACTGGTGCCCGTCTAACCTTTCCTCTTTTTAAGTTGATTTCTCTCAGGTATTTGTTACAACAACAGAATATTAACACACAGTTTGATCTTCCAAAACAGTGATGCTGCAAATAAAGATCAATCACTGATTTTAATCTAAGAACTAAGTTCTCTATAATTATATAAAATTTCTATGTCATTTTTATCGACATTGGGTACAACTTTTTTTTTTTTTTTTGGGTCCAGTCGTGGGGCCTGAACTCTGGGCCTGGGCGCTGTCCCTCAGCTCTTCAGCTCAAGGCTAGCGCTCTACCACTTGAGCCACAGCACCACTTCCGCCTTTTTTTTTCCTGCTTATGTGGTGCTGAGGAATCGAACCCAGGGCCTCATGCATGCAAGGCAATCGCTCTACCACTGAGCCACCTTCTCAGCCCCTTGTGTCTGCATTCTTGCAGCTGAATGTGACTGAAGTCAACCAACCGACCAACCAAGATGTCCTATCTCATGCTGTCATCAGGGCTACTCTTCATGCTGCTCAACAGTCTTACATTCTCTCTACAAACCTGCAGGTCTCCTCCTTTCCAATGACTTTGCTTCCTCTTTCACTGACAACATAAACAGTCAGAAAAGAAGTTCCAGAAGATGAACCATCTGCCATCATCAACCCACCTACCTATCTACTGCTTCTGTGCTCATATAGTTGGCCTTCCTTTCTGCTATGACAGCAGCCCTCATTTTTCCCTAAATTCTCATCCTTTCTTGACTTTCTCTCCCCTTTCATGCCATTATTTATTTCCCCCTTTATTAGAACATTCCTATGACCGTATATCTATGCTATAACTTCTCTCACTTATTAAAAAAGAAAAAAAACTCCTCTTGATCTCACTTTCCTGAATTCCTTTCCAATAAAATTCTCTCCAAATGAGTTTTATTTACTATTCCAATCCCTCTTCTCTAATTTCAAACTCACTTACCATTTCAAATTTATTTGTCAGTCACCAGTAACCTTCACCTTTCCAAATCCTTTGTTCAGTGTTGATTTGATTTGTCACAGAGCAAAGAGCCCAGGTGATCACTTTGGCTTCACTTTGCCTTCTAGAATACCACACTGCTCTTTTCCTCCTTGACTTCAACCTTGTCTCTTTTGTTGGTTTGCTTAAGAACAGGTCCAGCCTCTGGACCACTTGGTTTCCCAAACAGCTCTTAGTTATCTCACCCAATTTTATCTATATATACTGATGAGAAGCAATTATACATCTTTCTGCAAATACCCAAAATTAACATGCTTAAAATTGAGTTTTGGAAATCTTCCCACAAAACTATTTTTTTCCCTATAGGCTTTCCCATTCAAGAAGCAATTATAGACTTCTTTGTTTTCTTCCGGTACTGAACTCAAGGCCTTGCACTTGGGAGGCAGGCCATGTTGCCAGTTAAGCCATGACCTCATTCTGCAAGTATAGCCGTATGTCAGCTACAACCAAAAGCCTGGAGTCTACCTTGACTCTTGATTCACCAAACCCATCCATCAGTCAATCCCACTAGATCCATTCAGACCAGTTCTCACCGCCAACACTGCTACTCCCTGGTCCAAGTAGCTCTGCCTTTCCCAGATTATTCTAACAGCCCCTTCTCTTCCAGGCCCTCTTTAGTTTCTTCCCACCATGACCATGAAAACGATCCTTTCTAAACTTCAGTAAAATCAAATCATTTCTCAGCAGTAAATTTGACAATGGCTTTCATTTATAACAATAGCCAAAGGTCTTAAGATGGTCGTCATGGAGCTACGTTAAAAAACTAGTAATTTTAGTGCTATCATTAAGGTGTTATCCAGAGGGGTTACTACTTCATGAGTCATGTAATAAATCCATTTCTTTTTTTTTGGGGGGGGGGGTCCAGTCTTGGGGCCTGAACTTGGCCTGGGTGCTGTCCCTCAGCTCTTCAGCTCAAGGCTAGCGCTCTACCACTTGAGCCACAGCGCCACTTCCAGCTTTTTTT
>NW_012267314.1:4048681-4053762 GCF_000151885.1 Dipodomys ordii | reverse complement strand
TTCTACCACTTGAGCCACAGCATCACTTCCCGCTTTCTGGTCATTTATTGGAGATGTCTCAAGGACATTCCTGCCTGGGCTGGCTTTGAAATGTGATCCTCAGATCTCAGCTTCCAGGAGTAGCTAGGATTACAGGCATGAGCCACCAGTGCCCAGCTTGACACCACTTTTGACAATTTTTCAATAAAAAACAAAATGCAAATAAAGGCATACTTAAGACACTGTCACTGAAAAGTTATTCTCTTAACATATTTTAACATACTTGGCACCAGGTTCAAGCATGTGTACCTCTAGGCAAGCTTGTTACTTCGATATATCCGTGGGCAGTCAGCTCCTGAGACAGGTTTCCCAGATGATACTCATCTGCTGTTGCAAAGGCTGTGCAGTGCATCAGGTTCTGTTTGGGGGATGAGCACAGGACAGGTTACCTTGTCAACAGGCTCAGAAGCACCTGTTGATGGCTGTTGGGTCTTGTCCTCTTAGGGGCGCTGAGTGCCAACTTTGGCACTCAGATTATTTTCAAGCATTCAAGGGATCTGATAAGGAAGAAGACAAGGAAATTACATGGAAACATATTTCAGCTCAAACTACAAAAGAGCCTGCTCCCACTAGCCAAAAGGATGGACTGGATTATCCTGAAAGGGAAGCTGGAAGCCAGCGTATAAGCAGACTGAATAAAGGCAGTATCTAGGTCTGGATGAAACAGTTAAGGGCTCTCCCACCAAGTTTCCCTGGCTCTTTCACAGTAACATATATGAGGTCATTTTACAATTTATCATTTGCCTGATACAGGCAGATTCCATAAAATCCCCAAATGAATTACAGTATTTTACTCTTGAGTAATCATAAACAGAAGAGTCTACAAACTTGACAGTGTGTCATTTAGTCAGTACACACATGTATCATGTTGTGTGAAGTAAACTGTTCATTGTTTGCTCAGACTGTAGTTATAGGCCGTTAAGATCTGACATCAGTTTAAGTGGCCCAGAAAACATTTTTTTAGAAATAGAGAAGAAATAGAGATGTACTGCAATGCTAGAGAACTTCCCTAGCATGTGCTGGGTCCTAGGTTTGATTCCCCAGCCCTGCAAAAGAAATAGAGAGGAACTATTCCAGAGTAGTATTCATAAAAAAGCAAATGTGAAGTGTTTGTCATGTGTGCATACCAGTCACTATGTATGTAAAATACACTAGTGATGTGGTCAGAAAGCTTGAAAGCTATCAGCATGTTAAGATTTCAGACCTAAAAACCTGATCGAAAATTTATAGGATTGCTATGAAGTTTAATCAGGCTGATAAACATAAGCTGCTCCAGACTGTTCAGCACCTGCTAGCTTATGTTGGTCAGTTTCTAAGTCACTAAATCACATTTATTCTTAGGGCTTAAATCATCCCAGCTTCCAGGTTCCTTCCTACTAGGTATTAACAGGAAGGAATGCCAGAAGCAGTGTAAGAATTTGCTCCTTCTTCCCACCCCTGCCCTTTCTCAAGAAGCAGCCTGACCTGGTTTTACCTTCCCTCAGCCTGTTACACATTCTGTGTGGCTTCAAGAGCAGCAGAGGAATAAATGGAGACTTCAGGATTCCCCACACTGAAGCATGTACATGTACAAACTGCAGAGCATAAGTACTTTCAATTAGAAGAAATCTAGTGGATACACTGGAATAATGGATAATGAGGGGATGAAGGGTGCTCTACCTTCCTTTCGCAGTTATCAGATATGTATGGATTAAGAGAGGCTGGATTAGTCACAGGCCTGCAGGATCAGGTGGCCCTGCAGCTGGCTGAAGGAAAGGAATCCTGTCAGGAGGCCTCCGGTGAGACCCCCACGAACAGGCTGCACCCAGGGGACATATCAAGTTTTCTGCGGTTTGCTGGGCAAAATCTGTATTAGGGTGTCAGAATGATGTGTGACTGCCTGCAGGCCCAGTGAGTGGGAAAAGTAGAGACGCAAACAGAAGACAGGAGATAAGACTGGTAGAGGACTGTCTTGTAACTGCGCCAAACATGGAAGCACTTGGTTTCTCTAGAATGAACAGTAGTAAACTCATAGCTAAGAGAACATCTTACATAGCATTTGTAACTTGGGGTCTGTCAACAACTGGGCTATTTTATATAACACCCCAATTTCCACTATACTCTAGCCAAGTGGAAGACTTGGTTGGCCACAGGGGGTTAGGGTGAGGCAGTGAACCAGGATTTCTAGCCCACACAGCCCCTCCTTTCCCCTGTCTCATGCCTGCTCTACTCATGGCAATGACCTGGCCCATTTGTGCTAAAATGAACACTATTGATCTTATTTTTTGTTTTGGTTGGTTGTGGAGCTTGAACTCTGGGCCTGGGCACTGTCCCTCAGCTCTTCAGCTCAAGGCCAGCGCTCAGCCACTTGAGCACAACACCACTTCAGGCTTTTTCTGCTTATGTGGTGCTAAGGAATCAAACTAGGGCCTCATGCATGCAAGGCAAGCACTCTACCACTGAGCCACCTTCCCAGCCCCACTACTGATCTTTTATAGCGTTTTTTTTTTTTTTCCAGAGCTGAGGCCCAAACTCAGGACCTTGCACTTGCCAGACAAGCACTCTTCCACTGAGCTAAATCCCCAAACCCCAAAATGAATAGTTGAGAACTTTTGACACACAAGTCATTCCATCACTATTTTTATGAAGAAATGTTTTCTGAACTCAGAATGGCTTATGAATAATCTTTTTTTACTTAGCCATTCTTTGTCTTTGTTGTTGGTTTTCTGCAGACCGTTAACTTTGCTTTCTCAGCATGTCGTTTGATTTGGCTCAGGTTCTCTCCATGTCACAAGTCAACGTGGCTTGCACTACTCTAAGCTGTGAGCTTCTGTTCATAAATACATGTTTTAAAACTTGGCTTTTCTGTCATCTTGTTTGACACCTTTGCTTTTAAATTTCATCTTTTTACTGAAGCACACTAGTAAAGGGACAGACAACCATGGAGTCTGATACTTGCATTCCTCCCCTTCCATGCCCCCACTTATGAATCAAAGGTGCTGTTACTCTGAGATTTCATTTGCATACTTATCTTTTCCTTAGCTCTTTAAATTCTGATTTAAAACTGTTTTTTTTTTTGGGGGGGGGTCCAGTTGTGGGGCCTGAACTCTGGGCCTGGGCACCGTCCCTCAGCTCTTCAGCTCAAGGCTAGCGCACTACCACTTGAGCCACAGCGCCACTTCCGGCTTTTTTCTTTTTGCTTATATGGTGCTGAAGAATCGAACCCAGGGCCTCATGCATGCAAGGCAAGCGCTCTACCACTGAGTCACCTTCCCAGCCCCAATTCTGATTTTTTTTTAAAGCACTACTTACACATATAAAATTTACATATGTAGTGTAAGGCAGATTTCAGGCTTTAGGATGGAATCAACAATTTTTTTTTTTTTTTGCCAAGTTCTGGGGCTTGAACTCAGGACCTGGGCACTGTCCCTGAGCTCCTTTTGTTCAAAGCTAGCACTCTACCACTTGAGCCATAGGGCCACTTCCGGCCTTTTTTTGTTGATGTGCTGAGGAATCAAATCCAGGGCTTCACATAAACTAGGCAAGTACTCTACCATTAAGCCACATACCTAACCCCAACAATTTGTTCTTAAATGGATGTGGCAAGCTAATCTAAAATAGTCATTGGATATAGGCTCAAAATTAGGCCCATGTTTTTTTGTTGTTGTTGTTGGTCATGAGGCTTGAAGTCTGGGCCTGGACGCTGTCCCTCAGCTCTTCAGCTCAAGGAGAGCACTCTACCTCTTGAGTCATAGCACCACTGCTGGTTTTCTGTTGGCTTATCGGAGGTAGCAATCTCATGGACTTTTCTGCCGGACTTTTCTGCCTGGGCTTTAAACTGTGATCCTCAAAACTCAACCTCCTGAGTAGCTAGGATTACAGGTATGAGCCACCAGCACCTGGCAAAATTAGGTCTATTTTAAAATGTTAAAAAATAATTGCTCTGTATTTTAGAATGTGTTTTGGTTTTCTGATTACAGAAAACATGTTCTAGCAGATGGGGCTATATATTTGTGAGTCTTGTTTAGTAGTATCATATGCTCAGGAAATGATTTAATTCAAGTACTATTACTAAAGAAAATTAGTGTATTATGCAATGTGGCTTCTGTTTTACAGCAATACTGGGATATAATAACTTCATAGTTATTTGGTCTTCATCCTTGATTCCTTCCACAGAGCTCCTAAACCTTGCAACTTTCTACATGGTATGGGCTAACGGATGCATCTTTAGGTTATAATATTCAATCTTCCTAGCACACGGTGCCTAAATCCCCTGAACTTTCTTTCTCAAGTGATAGGAACACCTCGTGTTCTAGTGAGCTGACTTTTGGTGGACCCTGAACAGCATCAGGCAGGAGCTGGCTGTGACAAGCTTGGAACTTTCAGCTCCATCACTCTACTCAGGGCAGGGGAGAGTGAATGAGTTAATGACTATGCCTGTGTCATGAAACCAAGAAACACCTTCCCAAGGGGGCATGGAAAGCTGCTCAGGGAAGACCTCCGCAGGCCAGGCAGCAGCACACTCCAGGTGCCTAGGAACAGGGTCTCCTGTGTACCCAGCACTTCTAGACCAATGCAGCTCTCTCACAGAAAGCAACACAAAGTGCCCAGCCAGTCAAATTCAACACGCTTAGGGCCCACCTGAGAATCAAGGTTTGAAGACAGACATTTTAACCTATGTTCTGGTAGCTGCTGAAGGTCTAATCCAATTAAAAAATATCTAAAATCCTAATGTTTTGTTTTTGTTCATTGAAAACAGGGTTCTGCTAATGTTACTCAGGCTGGCCTCAAATTTTGGGGCTCAAGTGATCCTACTTACTCAGCAGGAACTAAAGGTATGCCACAGTGCCTGGATCAATATTTCAATTTTCAGGGGCTGGGAAGGTGGCCCAGTGGTAGAGCGCTCGCCTTGCATGCCAGAGGCCCTGGGTTCGATTCCTCAGCCCCACATAAGCAAAAAGAAAAAAGCCGGAAGAAATGAGCTCTTTAATGTTGGCATTTCATCTTTGAAAATTGAAATATATATATATATATTTCATATATATATATGTTTCATATATATA
>NW_012267314.1:4021437-4043441 GCF_000151885.1 Dipodomys ordii | reverse complement strand
CTACCACTTGAGCCACAGCGCCACTTCCAGCTTTTTTTTTCTTTGCTTATGTGGTGCTGAGGAATCGAACCCAGGGCCTCATGCATGCAAGGCAAGAGCTCTACAACTGAGCCACCTTCCCAGCCCAATCCATTTCTTTTTTTTTGGACAATGTCACCCTTCCTTACCTTTCCCCTCAGCTTCCCCCTCCCATCCCTGCCCCCAATGGAGCTACATTTTTGGCCCTTTCCACCACTCTGACATTTCCTATAGCTCTCTCCCTTGTTAATTCTTCTCTAGTTACCTTGGCCGTCTGGATGTCTACACTTAGTGCTTTTGCAGGGATCTTTTAAGATTCCTTTTCTCATTTCCTTCAGATCTCTGTTAAACTTCTTCCACCTAGTGAATTCTTCTCCAGCTACTTTATCCACATCACACAACCTGCAAGTATAGCTGTGTTTCAGCTACAGCCAAAAGCCCCAAAACTGACACTCACTCTCTTTCTCCATTTCTTATTTATCATTCCATTTAACATCACTTGCCTACCTTGTATTTTTAGTTTGTTATTCATATGAGAAACATACTGTGTGCCAGGCCATTGTGACAGTTGCTGATAGTGAAAAACAGCACCAAATCCCTTTCAAACCTTACTGGGGGTGGCAAATGATTGATCAAGTGGCAAGTAAGTAAAATTTATGTTAGTGACCATCCTAAAAATAAATATTAAAGAGGGAAGAAGATTTTCATCTTTCTCTCTAGAATGTTCTGGGAAAACACTTTTGTGTTTTATGCTGTATATCTTCAGACAATAATGCCTAAGGCATTCAAGTTCATTGGAACTTTCAAAAATGAAGTACAAGGCAGCCACTCAGTTCTTGAGCACAGTGTCCACACTGGGGCTTGAACTCAAGACCTGGGCGCTGTTCTCCTAGCTTTGTCACTCCAGGGATGCTCTGCCATTTGAACTACACTTCCACTTCAGCTTTTTTTTTTTCTGATCATGGGGTTGAACTCTGGGCTTGGGCACTGTCCCTGAGCTCTTCAGCTCAAGGCTAGCACTCTACCACTTGTGCCACAGAGCCACTTCTGATTTTCTGAGTAGTTTATTGGAGATATGAGTCTTATGGACTTTCCTGCTGGCTTTGAACCTCAATCCTCAAATATCAGCCTCCTGAGTAGCTAGGATTACAGGCATGAGCCACCGGCACCCCGCTCCAGTTCGGCTTTTTATTAGTTAATTGAAGATAGGAGTCTCACACATTTTTCTGCCTGAGCTTGCTTTGAACCCTGAGCCTCAGATTTCAGTCTCCTCGGTATCTAGGATTACAGGCTTGAGCCACTATCATCAGGCACATTTCTGCTTTTTAAGAATAGGTATCTTCTGGGGCTGCTTGCCTCCCACGCATGAAGCCCTGGGTTCCATGCTGTGGCTCAAGTGGTAGATCTGTGGCCTTGAGCAAAAGAAGCTCAGGGACAGTGCCCACGCCCTAAGTTCAAGCCGCAGAACTGGCAAAAAAAAGAAAAAATAGGTATCTTCTGATAAAAGATATTCGCTGAACATGAGCATTTTAAATACATGTGCCCAATCTGGAGCTCCAAAACAATAGATATCCACGAGGCTCTTCTCCTTTGCAGATACAAGCGGGGAGGGCAGCGTTTGCTGAGCGGGTGCTCGGGTCCCGCTCAGTCGCCCGAAGATCTCCGCCAGGGGCCGAGGGTCACGGCGGCGCTGACGACGTCGGTGACCCGAGAGGGCTGGGGCAGGCAGGAGCCGGGACGGAGCCGGGGGCCCGGCCGCACAAGCGCTGGGGAAAGGGAGTCACTAACCTCGCCGCAGGAAGAGACGGAAGCCCCCGGATCGCAGGATCGCGCCGCAGCGCCGAGCGGTGACAGTCCCGGCCGCAGACGCCCGCGTCCCGGACCAAGGCTCACGGTGAAGTACTCGGGACTGGCGCCTGCGACTGCGCAAGCGCACGAACTTCGAGCTGGGCGGGACGCGAGCTGCCAGGGCCACGTGACGTGAGGATCACGTGACCCCACCGCCGCGACCTCTTCCGCTCTCCAGGTTCTGAGACCTCCGGTCCTGGTCTACTTCCGCCTTCCGTCCGCTTTCTTCTTCCGCTCTCTGACCGCCTCCCGCGGCTTTGCTTCCTCCCCGCCCCGCCCTCTGCGCCGCCTGCGTCCCCGGAAGGGCTCCGCGCCCCCGACCCTGACATTGTTTGTTCGGGCCCCAAATAAAGTTTCTCATTCAAAAGCAGGTTTCTTAAAGCCACACCTCCCCCCTTTCCCGACTCCTTCGCGGCGGCACCGCGACGGTGCGTGGCGCCCGACGCGATGGCGGAGCCTCCGGACTTTCTCTCGGCCCGGGACGTGGGGTTCGTCTCGTTTTTCTCTTGGCCACTTTAGCGGGGAGCCAGGCCTGGCTGGGGACTGTAGGCAGCGAGCGGCGGGCGCCCGCTGCCCCGAGGTGGCGAGTTCAAGTCCCTCCGTGCGGCTCCGCGACCCGAGGCCGTCCGCGCGGCGCGCGGGCCAAGCCGGTAGCGGCCACTTGGGAACCTGCGCCCGGGGTCTGGAAGTTTCTTGAAAGCCTCGGCAGTGTGGAGACGCGCTCCTTCCCGGCGCGGGTCGGATTAATTCATAGTCTCCCAAGTTAGGACAAGGACGGCGAGTGGTGGTTGCCAGGCTCCCGGAAGATGCCTGAAACTCGAGCCCTCCGGGAGCGTGGCTGCCTTTCCCCTGTACAGTAGAAGAATGAACAGAACTAGTCACGCCACAGGACAAGTACCCGGCATTGCAATAAAAGTTACTCAACACTCAAACTGTTGACTTGAGGAATTTTCCATTTGATCTAACTGGCACCCGGGTACGGGGAGATGACCGTGATTGGGGGTTTGAGTGCACGCGAAGTTTCCACCGCAGTGTGTGTGTATACACACATGTGTATATGTTATGTACACATACACATATGTGCATATGTGTGTGTATATATATATATATATATATATATATATATGTGTAGCATCCCTGTGCATACGTTGAACAGCCAAGTTCATATTCGAAATCGGCTCTTGAAAATGTTGCAGAGAACATTTAGAAGAAAGTGACCCTCCTTAGACAGGAAGTAAACTGAACCCAGTGTGGTGTTCATGTCTCCTAAGTAAAACTGGTTCTGGTATAGAAAAAGGGTAGAATGGGAAAGGTAAGAACATGTGAACAGACTTGGGAGAGATTGCGACTGGAGGCATCCTGATGACTTGGTTTGCAGTGACGCTTTGAAGGAAGTTCTCACATTTTAATGCCCTGCAGTAGGAAACTGGTGTACCTTTTGGTTTGTCACGAAAGGGAATTTTTAGTTAAATAAGGCATTCCAGAAACTAAAAACTGGCCAACCTTCTTGTGTCAAAGCTACTTACCAATATATTTGTATGTGGTTCTTTTCTAGATCATTTGCATATATTACAATGAAAGACAGAACACCACAGATTTTAACCAAGGTTATTGATACGTTGCATCGACATAAAAGTGAATTTTTTGAGAAATATGGAGAGGTAAGAATTATGCTTAATTTTGTTAATTCCTCAGAATAATAGTAGTGGAGGTTTAAGCATAGCTCATGTAAAATGTAAAAGTTGATATGAGCCAAATGTTTATGTGGCATAATATGTTGTTATAATTGTCAATGATAGAACAGCCATCTCCAGTTCTGAAGAGAATTGTGCTTTAACAATTTAGTCTGTCAGTTATTTAGATCTCATACCATCTTTTCTAACAGACAAATGGCTAGTTGACTTTCTTAGAAAAGCTTTTACAGTTTCAAGCATAGTTGAATTGCAATATTTATATTTTTAATTTGAAGTCTTGGGACCCAGAAGTTCAGATTGCTAGGCAGAGCTCAAAGTAAAGGACAGCATGATGGATTGGCACATTTGGAATGGTGAAGTAAAACATTTATTGGTGTTCAGAACAGAGAAAGACTTGAAAATAACCTTGTTTAGGTACAGGTCTACTTGTCAATTTAATTAATGGAGGAGATTCTAAATTACTATGTTATTGGAGATGGAGGCCTTGATATGTTCAGGTCCAACAGAAATCTGTGTTTGTATGTGGAGGAGTGTGCCATTGCACATGCATGTGTGTGTGGACTACGGCACCCATGTGCCAGTACTAGAGCCTGAACTCAGAGCTTGGGTACTCTCACTTAGTTTTTTTGCTCAGCACTGGTGTTCTAACACTTGAGCAACACCTTTACAGTTTTTGCTGGTTAATTAGAGTCTCAAATTTGTCTGCCCCTTGAACCTCAATCCTCAGATCTCAGCCTTCTAAGTAGCTTTTCTTACTCCACCTTTTTTGTTGTTGTTTTTTTAGCAGTCCTGGGATTTGAACTCAGGGATTTGTGCCAGGATAAGTTCTACTAGTTAACACTTAAGCCAGTTCCAAGTGGCAATAGAAATCTTTGGCTTGCCAGGCACTGGTGGCTCACAGCTATAATCCTAGCTACTCAGGAGGCTGAGATCTGAGTTTCACTGTTCAAAGCCAGCCAGGACAGGAAAGTCTATGAAACTCTTATCTCCAATAAACTACTCAGAAAAAGCTGGAAGTGCTGTGGCTCAAGTGGTAGAGCACTAACCTCGAGCACAGAAAAGCTCAGGGACATAGCCCAGGCCCTGAGTTCAAGCCCCAAGACTGACACTGAAAAAAAAAAAGAAAGAAATCTTTGGGTTATATAATAGACTGAAAGATCATGTGTACACCATATATTTTCTTGAAAAAGTTCACAGCCAAGATTGAGAGAAACGGGTGGTGTTTGTTTGCCTAATTGAAATGGAGCAAGACAGTGCTCAGGCAATATGATGCGTAATGTTGCATTTTTTCTAAACTAATTCTGGCATAATAGAGAATCTCCTATTATTTTCTTTTCCTTCCCCCCCTCCCCTGCCCCCTCCCCCTCCCCCTCCCCTTCCCCTTTCCCCTCCTCTTCCTTCTCCTCCTCCTCTTCCTCTTGTAGGTTTTGGGGCCTGGGCGCTGTCCCAGGCAGTGCAATCTCTTCCTTGAGCTCTTCAGCTCAAGGCTAGCACTGTACCACTTGAGCCACAGCTTCACTTCCAGCTTTTTCTGCTTATATGGTTCTAAGGAATCGAACCCAGGGCCTCATGCATGTGAGGCAAGCACTCTACCCCTGAGCACCTTCCCAGCCCTATTATTTTCTTTTTTTGACATAGGGTCTCACTGTGTTGCTCAGGCTGGCCTAGAACTAGGGATACCTGGATTGCTAGGATTACAGGTGTGCAGCACCTCTTCTAGCTTCTTATTATTCTTTATTGCTAAGATCTAGCTTGTCTTGGACATTTACTTTTCTGCTCATGTATGCTTCCAGTGTTTATCCCATAAGTTTGATTTTGTTTTTGATAGAAGCACATGTTCACACTCAAGTATAATTCAGCCAAATGTGGTTGTCTGAGGTTTTGGCTCTATGTTCCTACAATTGTTCGGTAATTTTTTTTTTGACTGGAGTGACCTAAAATGTGGTAAGTCTTAGTATATTGCTACGTGGGCTGTGTGCTCATAAATGTCAGAGGATGTGAGGCCTAAGGGAAGGAAAGCTATTCATAGTCCCTTTAGCTCTACCTTGTTCCACATTCTTCTGGGCACAGGACAAGACCTAGGAAAATGGCAGCATTAGTAAAGTCTGTTCTTAGTAGTCTTAATAGTCTTCTCCTTGTGTAGACCTCTCCTATCTGTGACCTCTCCCCTTAGGCCAATATGCTTTTTAAGCTCCCTAAACCCCCAGCTACAGCAAAACCACACTTTTTCCTCAGACTTTTAGTGTTACAATTTCCTGCCCTCCCGTCTCAATAGTCAGAGGCCCAGACCCTTGGATAACTGCTTGGTCAGCTATGAGACCTTCAGAGATGGAGCCTGGTGTTGTCCATCCCTGTTTGGCCCTAGGCAGTGTCTGACACACATGGGATTCTGTAAATGTTTACACTGAATCAACGCAATGATAAACTGGCATTGACACACAAATCTTAGTTCTTAGAAACTCTGTAATCCAGACTGGCTTCAAATTTGTAAGACCTCTGCCTCAGCCTGCAAGTGGTGGGATAATAGGGATAATAGTACCTCTAAAGGGTACTTAGAACCCTATGGAAATCTCAGTTGTAATTTCTTGTTAAATGGAAGTTGGAGTGAAAGGATTTAGGGTAGAGGTCCAGAAGAGGCAGAATTCCTCTTAAGTTCCTAAAACTTAATTTTTATGAACTCTTCTCTTTTCTGTACTTCAGTCTTTCCTTCTAGCAGCAAAATAGATAATAGATTCTACTTGGGAAAACAAGAAAGGATGGAGCTTTGGGGTGTGGAGATTGGAGAAATGTTTCTATTGGAATATTATAATAGGAGCCAAATTTCTTTAATATCAATATGGTTATAATGATCTTATAAAAATACTCAGCTGGGTTTGAAACTTATTTCCTATATTTTGATGTATGTGTATCTTATTAACTATTGATTTTGTTTTTTGAGACAAGGTCTTGCTGAAATGCCCAGGCTAGCCTTGATCTCAGCTTGTAGCCCAGTTTGGCCTTGATTTCAGAATCCTGCTGCCTCAGACTCCTGAGTGCTGAGGTTGTAGGCTTGTACTTTGTTTGTGAGTTCTTGGTTTTTGTTTGTGTTATATTAGTACTGAGGCTTGAACTCAGGGCTTTTCACTCTTGATTAGATTTTTTCTGTTCCTGACTCACTCATTTGAATCACACTTTCAATTCCAGCTTGCTGCTGGTTAATTGGAGATAAAGTCTCAGATTTGTCTACCTGAGCTAGCTCGAAACCACAGTCCTCAAATATTAACCTCTGAGTAGCTAGGATTAGAGATGTGAACCTAAGCCTAGCCTTGCCCAGACTGCCTCCCCTCCCTTACTTGGCTCCCCTCCTTTCCTCTTCTGTTCCCTTTCTTTCCCCTCCCTTCTCCTACTTTCTCCTCCTTTCTTCCCTTACCTTTCCCCTCCCCAAAATTATAAAGCACTTAGGAAAAAGAAGGCAGGGAAGATAGGGCATGAGCATGTTAAGAGGAAATCTGTGTGTTTTCACTGAAAACGCTTATAAGAGTGGATGGAAAACAAATGCAGGTTTGTAATATGGTATTTTTTATCCTTCCTAAATTTAGGTTAGGTCTATAAAATTGTGTTATCCTAGAGAAATATGTACGCAAACACAGTCTTTTTCTTTTTGATTTTCATAGGTTGGCATGGAAGCTGAAAAGAAAGCTATTTCCCTTCTTTCTAAGTTACGGAATGAATTGCAGACAGATAAGCCCATCATCCCCTTGGTTGACAAATGGGCTGATACTGACATATGGAATCAATACCTGGAGTATCAGCGGAGCCTTTTGAATGACAGTGATAGGAAACCAAGCTGGTTTCAGTCCCCATGGTTATTTGTAGAATGCTACATGTATCGCAGAATTCATGAAGCCATTATCCAGAGGTAAATGCTTCATCAACAAATAGCAAAGGTTTAAATTACTTATACATTATTGATTGTGTGTGTGTGTGTGTGTGTGTGTGTATGTGTGTGTGTGCCACTCCTGAGGCTTAAACTCAGGGCCCAGATGCAGTTCCATTTCCAGCACTTTGGTGGTTAATTGGAGGTAAGAGTTTCATGGAGTTTCCTGTCCAGCTGGCTTTGATCTCAGCCTCCTGAGAAGTTACAATTATAGGCATGTAATCTTATGCCCAGCCACTTACACTTTTTTGAAGTTGTAAAGGGTGGGTTTGAATAGAAACAAGTGAAAGCTTGAATCCATTTGAGTTCAGCAAATATTAATAGTACTGTTGGACATTTAAATGCTGTCAATTTAATAGATTCTTGACAATTGTAATCCACAGGTTTATAGTACATATGAGATGGCTTATCAAGTATGAACTTATTGAGGACTCTTAGAAAGGATTCACTTCTAGAATAAGACAAGACCTGTTCTAAAAGTATATGTTGATCCATCTTAGGGTAGAGTGAAGTCTATCATTAATTCTCAGGAGTAGAGTACTACTCAAAAATCCATCTTGGCTGGGAATGTGGCTTAGTGGTAGAGTGCTTGCCTAGCATGTATGAAGCCCTGGGTTTGATGCCTTAGTACCGCATAAACAGAAAAAGCCAGAAGTGGCGCTGTTGCTCAAGTGGTAGAGTGCTAGCCTTGAGCAAAAGAAACCCAAGGTCAGGGCCAAGGCCCTGAGTTCAAGCCCCAGGACTGGCAAAAAAAAAAAAAAAAGCCATTTCATGACCCTGATGCCACATAGACTGGTATTTTACTTCTATCTAGAAATTAACAACAGGATATACAAATGAAAGAGCATGGCTGTGTTTCATTGAAACTTTTATTTGTAGACACAAAACAAATTGAATTTGATATGTCACAAAACACTGTTTTTCATTTGCGTTGTGTCCATTCAGAAATGTAAAAACCATCCTTGGTCTATGAGTCATTCAAAACCAGTGGAGGGCCTGATTGGGTCTGAGCTATTTGCTGCTCCCTGCTCTCGACCCCTGTTCCCAAGTAGTTTTTTGCCCTTTTAAGTCACCTTGAGAGACTGACTCAAGTCAGCAACAATGCTGTCCTTGCTAAAAATACCTTTGTGTCCTCTGGAATTTCTTTCAGAGCCAGTTTATAAGCCTCAAAAAGAAATAAAACAAAAAACCAATTGGTTTTGTTATTTTTTGAGTCATTACTCATTTTACACCCCAAAAAAAGCTTTTATTCAGTGTGATGACATATTTTATTGCATTGAAATTGCTCTGAGTGATTTGGCTGTTTTTAAAAGTGAACTATGAAGGTATGTATTGACAGGACACTTTGATAATGTGTCACAGGTTCTGAAGAAAATTCCAGAGGGGAAATTGCAAAAGTGCTTTGGGCAATGGCAGCGTCCTTGGAATAAAGGTGTAGCCTCACCTGGTGACAGTGCCCAGAGGAGGCACCGTCATGTGCTGCGTAGATGCTGGTATGTTGTATTAAAAAATCAGTCCCGGGGCTGGGAAGGTGGCTCAGAGTGCTTGCCTTGTATGCCTGAGGCTCTGGGTTCGAATCTGATTGCCACTGTGAACTCAGGGTCTCATCAGATATCTAGCTTTGAAAACAGACCTTCCATGATTATTTCTTTTATTTTTATTTTTTATTTTTATTGTGAAAATACCGTACAGAGGGGTTACAATTACATGGGCAAGATAATGAGTACATTTCCTATCAAGCATTGTAGCCTCCTCTTTTGTTTACCCTTCCCATCCCTTCCCATCCTCCCCCCGCCCCCCAACCAATCCTCCCCCCATCAAGTTTCCATGATTATTTCTTACATAAAGAAGGTCAGTGTCGCCTTTTCTTGTTGCCCACTGAGAACTAAAGCTTAACATTCCAAGAGAAGCCAGAAAATATTGTGGTTTGAAGGAATATCGATCTCTTTTCAAACCACACAAACATTTGTAAACAAACTGTTAAACACTTATGTAGATACAGAGTGTTGGAAATAAATAGGCCAACCCTTGTTGTTATGGAACTGTTAGGGAATATAGACAGTCAAATAATTGTAATTGCAAACTAGGAGGTGGTATGAAGGATATGTACAGGGAACCAACAGAGAATGTGATTCTTCAGTAAACCTCAGGGAAGTATGGCCGTGGACACTGGTGGTTAATCTATGCCTTTGTGTGTGTGTGTACACATTGTTCCTGGGGCTTGAACTCAGGAACTAGGCACTGTCCCTGAGCTTTTTGGCTCAAGGCTAGCATTCTACCACTTAAGTCACAGCTTCACTTCTAGCTTTTTGGTGGTTAATTAGAGAGAAAATCTCATGGATTTTTTTCTGCTTGGACTGGCTTCAAACCTCAATCCTCAGCTCTTAGCCTCCTGAGTAGCTAGGATAAAGGCATGAGCCACTGGCTCCCAGCATAACTATACCTTTTAAAGAAAATACCCATTTTCTCTTGGAATCTCTTCTGGAATCTCTGTTGGATAATTAAAGACATGGTCACCAAATTATTTACTACTTCTAATAAAATGTTTAACTTGGGAGCCTCTGCCAATATATTAAAATGAATTTGGGGAGTTATTTTTGTATAATTGTTTATTGAGACAAGATGGTGTTTTCTTTCCTTTTGAGTTGCAGTACTGAATGTGGAAAGAAGGAAAAGAGGGGGTGAGAGAAGGAAGGAAGAAATAAATGACAGACAGGAGGATTTTTTTTAACTTTTGTTTTTTTTTTGCCTGTCCTGGGACTTGTACTCAGGGACTAGGCACTGTCTCTAAGCTTCTTTTGCTCAAGGCTAGCACTCTACTACTTGAGCCACACCACCTCTGCTGGCTTTTTCTGTGTATGTGGTAGTGAGGACTAGAACCCAGGGCCTCATGCATGCTAGATGCTAGGCAAGCACTCCCACTGAGTCACATTCCCAGTCTCAAGGAGGACTTTTATAAATGTCCCACCTATGCTTTTCTCCTACTGTAGCCCACCACTTGATGACTTTGATGTGTTTAAAGAATCCAAAGACCAAAATTTCTTAGAGTCTCAGGAGTCTGTCAACGTTTTATGTACTTACTTGCAACAGCTGACAATTGAAGACCTGGATGAAAATCAGCTGAAAGATGAATTTTTTAAACTTCTACAGGTAAAGATCAAATCATCTGAATATTTTTAAGTGCTAGTAAATACTGATTTAACTATTACTTTACAGTTCAGTAATGTATGCATTATAATAGTTGTTTTTTAATACTAGTTTTTCAAATTTATTTTTACTCCCCACTGAGCATGCCATGTCTAGATACCCATACTTTCAGGAGTAGTCTGAATATATTCTTGTCCTGTAACTGAAATACATTGTGAAGAAGAATGAAAAAAAGAAATAGCCAGGGGTTGGAGGTGCGGCGCCTTTGGTAGCGCACTAGCCAGTGAAGGAAAGCATCCGGTACTGAGTTTGAGCCCTGGTCTTAGACTGAAAAAATAAAGAAGGATGAGTGCCAGGATGTCTTCTGTCATCTAATTTGGCAAGTTCCTCCCCCCTCCCCCCATTCAGCACCCACATAAATATGAGAAGCATACTCAACTGTCTACTAAGCACAGAGAATGGACAGGAAGACATGAAGTGTAGTGAAAGTGAGACTTCAGGGAGACTAATGGCTAATGGTGGTCTTGTAATATGGGGAGGGGGGGGTATGCCCAGACCACTCACAATAAGCATTTTATTCTCTTAGTGCACAGGCCCTCCCCTGACTCCTCATTAGCTGTGAGTGCTCTGGGGTGTACAGTCTTCCTTGATGTGGCCTAAATTTCACTTAAAAAAAAAAACGGTACCCATCTGTCTCCCCAATTTAAGCTTTTATTTCTTTACAGTTTATTGTCTTTATTTTCCCTTGTCAGTTGGCTTCTCCCTGACATCCTTATTTAATAATACTCTTGATTGGAACATGTGTTTTCTTTTTCTTTTTCTTTTTTTTTGTCTGTCGTGGGGTTTGAACTCTGGTCTTGGGCACTGTCCGTGCACTCTTCAGCTCAAGGCGAGTGCTCTACCGCTTGAACCACAGCACCACTTCTGGTTTTCTAGTGGTTTATTGGAGATAAGAGTCTCACAGAGTTTCCTGCCCAGACTGGCTTTGAACCATGATTCTCAGATGTCAGCCTCCTGAGTAGCTACCATTACAGGTGTCAGCCACCAGTGCCCGGCTTGGAACACGTGTTTTCTTAATTTTAGTAGTTTTGTTATTGTGTGTTTTGTTTTTTGTTTTTTGCAAAATGGGCTCTTGCTGTATGGCCCAGGCTGTCTGTGATCTCCTGGGCTCATACAGTGCCCCTACCTGAGCCTCCTCTCATGCAGCTGAGATGACAGGTACGTATCACTGTGCATGGCCACATGCCTAATTTTAAATCACAAATGAGATTAGGGTCTGTTTTGGCTACTATTTTTGAGTACTTCTATGTGCAAATATTGGGTACACTATTAACCAAATTATTTATATACGTCATGTTAGTTAATTATAATAAGTCGGTGAGGAAAGTCTTATGATCTCATTTTTCAGTCACCAAACCTGAGCCAGAGAGATCTGACTTGCCAGTGATTATTCACTGAGGATCCTGGGATTGGCTCCAGGTTTGACTCAAAGCCTATAGTCCTAAACATGTATTTTTCTTTTCTTTCTTTCTTTTTTTTTTTTTTTGTGCTAGTCCTGGAGCTTGAACTCAGGGTCTAGGCTCTGTCCCTTTGCATTTTTGCTCAAGCCTGGTATTCTATCAGTTGAGCCATACTTCCACTTTCAGCTTTTTGGTCGTTAATTGGAGATAAGAGTCTCTTGGACTTTCCCTGACCAGGCCGGCTTTAAACTGCATTCCTCACTTCTCAGCCTTCTGAATATTATAGGCATGAAATTTTATAGGCATGAACCATTGGTGTGAGGCTCTGTGAATGTTGTAAAATTTGTTTTATTTTTGCCAGTCCTGGGGCTTGAACTCAGGGCCTGGGCACTGTCCCTGAGCTTTTGCTCAAAGCTAACACTCTACCACTTGAGCCACATTGCCATGGCTTTTTCTGTTTATGTGGTACTGAGGAATCGTACCCAGGGCTTCATGCATGCTAGACCAGCACTCTACCACTAAGCTACATTCCCAGCCGCATTTTAAGAATTTTGTTGAAATAATTTTATGAATACTTTAGCAACCCTTTCCCATCCCTTATATAATATGGATTTTTGTTTTGTTTTGCTTTGGGTTTTTTTGTTTTGTTTTGGTACCAGTCCTGGGGCTTGAACTTGAGATTTTGTGCGCAAGGCCAGTCCTCTACCTCTTGTGGTACAGCTCTGCTTCTGGCTTTTTGGTGGTTAACTGGAGATAGGAGTCTCATAAACTTTCCTGCCCAGGCTGTCAGATCTCAGCCTACTGAGTAGCTAGGAGTACAGGTGTGAGCCATCTGTGCCCAGCTAGTTTATGTTGGTTATATAAAAGAAGGATGACTTTCTGTATTTTTCTTTTTCAGATTTCACTCTGGGGAAATAAATGTGATTTGTCTCTATCTGGGGGAGAAAGTAGTTCTCAGAAGACTGATCTACTGAATTCTTTGGAAGACTTAAAACCTTTCATCTTAGTAAATGATATGCAGCATCTCTGGTCATTGCTTAGTAAATTGAGAAAAACAAGAAAAAAAACATCCATAGTTAGAGTAGATTTTGTTCTAGATAATTCTGGGTTTGAACTTATTACAGATTTTATATTAGCTGACTTCTTGTTGTCCTCTCGATTGGCTACTGAGATTCATTTTCATGGAAAAATGATTCCGTGGTTTGTTTCTGATACTACTCTACGTGACTTTAACTGGGTGATGGAGCAAGTAAAACATGGTAATCATGAGCACCAGGCCAAGTGTGGGGGTGATTGGGAAAAGTACGTGCAAGCAGGAAGATGGGTTTACCACGATCATGTATTTTGGACTCTGCCTTATGCATACTGTGCCATGTTCCAGGTTGCCCCTGACTTATATGCTGAACTACAGAAGGCATGTCTGATTATATTCAAGGGTGATTTGAATTATAGGAAGCTGGCGGGTGACAAAAAATGGGAGTTCACTGTTCCATTTCATGAGGCTCTGAATGGCTTCCATCCTGCACCTCTGTGCAGCATAAGAACACTGAAGGCAGAGATTCAGGTGGGTCTGCCACCTGGGCTCGCTGAGCAGCTCACAGCTTCTGATCCCAGCTGGCTGACCACGGGGAAGTATGGCATATTCCAGTTTGATGGGCCAGTTTGAATCCAGCTGTGTAGAAAGGTCTTTGCACCCTGGAAGCGCACTTGCTGCCCGTGGGTGACAGTGGCCCCACCACACTGCTTTGGGAATGGAGGGGTTTAAGCTAGTGGCTGATATTTATACTTGTGCCAGAATTTCAGAAAGTATTACAAGGTAAACGTATAGTTTCCAAATAGCCTTAAAGAACTTATTTGTAATTTGGGGAAAAGCAAATTATAAATAAATTCTCCTTTATAAGTTAGTTTTATTTTATTTTCTTAGCATACTGCATGGTGTTTGATATTCTAGGGAGCATGGAATTTAATTTTGAGCTCCTAGAACAATGATTACTCAGTGAAAACATACATTTTAGTGACTCTTTGTAAAGAGAGGCATTTTTTACAACTGTGATGCTTGAACATATAGGAGTGATACCTCATAAGTGAATTACAACTCCTGTTGTCCTTGAACTGTCTCATTTTAATAGTCTCTTTTATTGCATGTGTTTGTGTGTTGACTGACCTGAAAAATGAATGCCAGGAAGCACAAAATTGAACAGTGTAACACATACATTTTATTTATGCTCGCTATAATCACCTGAAATGATTATTAGTTCTAAGCATTTTAAATGAACAGACTTTTAGTTTTCAACTTTAGAAAACTGCTTTACATAGAAAATATTCCTATGCATTGAATTTATATAATACCAACAAGGAATTCATTTTTATATTACACATTTTATTGTTCATAACCACAGATATTAAAAACTAAACATTCATGTCAGTTTGTTTTGAAACTGAAATTGGAATTGGAAATGTTTTCTTGCACTGGAATAATAAAATGAGTTGTACTGAAAAATCCCACTGTTTTTATTTTTCCTCAAGAGGGGAAAAACCAAGAGAGGAAAACTAAAACTGAGATCTAATGAGATAATAAAATTCATAATGGCTGGGCACTGGTGGCTCATGCCTATAATCCTACCTACTCAGGAAGCTGAGATCTGAGAACTGTGGTTTGAAACCAGCCTAGGCAGGAAAGTCCATGAAAAAAAAATTATTTTTTTTTTTTGGTCAGTTGTGGGGCCTGAAATCTGGGCCTGGGTGCTGTTCCTCAGCTCTTCAGCTCAAGGCTGGTGTTCTACCACTTGAGCCACAGCACCACTTCCTGTTTTTTCTGCCTATGTGGTGCTGAGGATTCAAACTCAGGGCCTCATGCATACAAGGCAAACACTCTACCCCTGAGCCACCTTCCCAGCCCCCTCCATGAATTTTTTTTTTTTTTTTGTCGGTCGTGGGGCTTGAACTCTGGGCTTGGGCGCTGTCCCTCAGCTCTTCAGCTCAAGGCGAGCGCTCTACCACTTGAGCCACAGCGCCACTTCCTGTTTTCTGGTGGTTTATTGGAGATAGGAGTCTCACAGTCTTTCCTGCCCAGGCTGGCTTTGAACTGCAATCCTCAGATCTCAGCTTCCTGAGTAGCTAGGATTACAGGCGTGAGCCACCAGCTTCTCCATGAATTTTTTATCCCGTTAATCACAGAAAAAGCTGGAAGTGGTGTTGTAGCTCAAAGTAGTAGAGGACTAGCTTTGAACAAAAGGAGCTTAGGGACATATCCAGGCCCAGAGTTCAAGGCCCAGGACCAGAAAAATTGTATAAAGCAACCTATTTCATTTTTATTGGTACTGGACCTTGAATTCAAGGCCTGGGCACTGTCTTTTAGCTTTTTTGCTCAAGGCTAGTGTCTACTACCTGAGCTATTGCTCCACTTAGCCAACTTTTTGCTTGTTAACTGGAAATAAGAGTCTCATGGATTTTTTTCTGCCCTTTTTGGCTTAGAACCTTGGTCTTCACCTTTCAACCTATTCTGAATAGCTAGGATTACAGATATGAGCTGGTAGCTGGCCCAAAATGTTACTTTTAATGGCTACATTTATTTAATCATAATATTTTGTAGTATAGATTAACTTTTTCTCTATAAAAACAGAATGAACATCTTTAGACAACTTTTTCTGCAATAAGATTCAGCAGTCTTTAGGTAGTGCTAATTATTTGGAACCGTCCAACTGTTCTAGGTTTCTTAGAAAAGTATTTGTGTTAGATTTATAAGCTGTAAACTGTCAATATTTAGTAAGTGCTTATCATGGCATCTCTTTTTGGCAGTCCTGGGATTTGAACTGGGCTTCATGTTTGCTAGGCAGGTGAAGCCATTGAAGTCACACCCTCAGGCCCCTCCCCCCCATTCCCCTTCCTCCTTGCACAAGTCCTACTGCTGACTATCCTGCTTGAGTTCAATACAAAGTTTAGGCTCAAGGAGGAGAGCTATTAGGGTAGAGAGGTTGGATTGCTCTGTTGTACTATTTTGCAAGTAACATGGGTTGAGAATAATTTTGTCTACCACACAGATTCTGTGCTTTCAATTCTATAATATATAATAACAATAATTTATAATATACAGGGGTTACAGTTACCAACGTCAGGTAAAGAGTACATTTCTTTTTGGACAATGTCACCCTTTCCCTCGCTCTTACTTTTTCCCTTCCATGCTCATCCACAAGTTGTATAGTTCATTTTTAACATAGTGTCTAGTGAGTATCACTGCTGCATTTGTTCATCCTATGTCCCATCATTTCTGTGGCCCCTTGACCCTCCCAAAGACAGATGAACAAAAGGAAAAGAAAACAAACAGCAGCAGCAGCAACAACAAAATCCTCTTGTTTTCACTTCGTGGAGTTCATTTCTGTAAGTATTTTATATGATCAGATACATAGGTATTGCCCCTTTGTGTTCCTCTCCTAAAATATCCTCCTTTGGTCTTACTGTGTATGAATGCCTAGAGACCTGTGTAATTTATCATGTTTCAGATCTTTTTTTCTTTTACTATACAGTGTATACTTGTAGATTTATAGACATATTCTAGTTACCAAAAATGAAGGAAACATGTAACTTACGTTTTTTCCAACTCTTTCCATTTCCTTACGAATGGTACAGTATTGTTCTGATGGATGAGTAGAATGCCATTGTGTATACATATTGCATTTTCTTGATCCATCCATCCACTGAGTTGAGGACGTATCTATGAAATTCCATTGCTATGGTAAGCAATGAACATGGTTGTGCTGGATGCTTTCATGTGATATTGTTTGTGTTCTATTGGATAAATGCCCAGGAGTGTAATTTCTGGGTCATAAGGAAGCTCTATGTTTAGTCTTGTAAAAAACTTCCATACTGCTTTCCAGAGTGTTTGAACAAGTTTACATTCCTACCTACAATGTAATAATGTTCCTGTTTGGCTATATCCCCACCAGCATCTGTTTTTGTTATTTTTTGTGGGTTTTTTTGATAATGGCATTCTAACTGGGGTGAGATGGAATATCTATCACTGTTGTTTTGATTTGAATTTCTTTAAAGGCCAGGATGTTGAACATTTCTTCAAGGGTCTATTGGCAATTGTTCTTCCTCCAAGTCTTTCTTTAAGTCTTTAGCCTATTTTTTAACTGGATTGTTGTTTCATTGAGGGTTTATTTTGGGGTATTTAATTTTCTGGGCTCTAAGTATATTTTAGACGGGAGGCCTTTATCTGATGTAGAGCTGGTACAGGTCTTCTCCCAATCTGTGGGCTTTCTATTTATCTTGCTAGCTATTTCCTTTGCCATGCAGGAACTCTTCAATTTGATGCAATCCCATTTATCCAGTCTTTCTTTGACTTGTTGATTTGGGATCTTTATGATGTTTCAACCCATGATGAGGCACAATTTTTATCGGTTAAAGTATGTCCTAATTCAGTCTCTTTAAAAAAAAAAAAGTTCTAAATACAATCTGATTTGAACTGCCAAAACCTAAATAATTGTAGTCTTAGAGAATGATCTCAATTGGTACCAAACAGTTCAAAGCCACTTCGGAAGGTGATAGACAGCCTCGGGAAACTTCTCAGGAGGACAATGGTGAGAATCACGTGGAGCTATGGTTCATGTGGTAGAGCGCCAGCCTTGAAAAAAGCTAAGAGTTCCCAGGCTCTGACTTTAAGCCTCAGTATTGGCACTCACACACACACACATGCACACACATCTGAGGGGAAAAGATCCACATATTTATAGGATATTTTTTGGGGGGGGAGAGAGGGAGCCCAAACCTGGAAATGATGTCTTCTGTCCTCATATCCAAAGGTCAGATTTTGAGGTCACAGCTTATCAGGTTTTATGAATAGCAAATTAATCTCTGCCCACTGTATGACTGTGGTATGAAAACTGGAAGACACAACTCTGAGCCCTGGATTTGTTTTTGCCTCGGGCTGGTCAGGCGCCTTGGATGTATATTTGTGATGGAGCCTCATGGTTAAGCATCCATGTAGAACTTTCTGCACAGTGAGCACAAAATAGCTAGTGGAGGTTTGCCAGGCTAGGACTAAGGAAATCTCTTTTCTTGTTCTTTCTTTCAGACTTTGGTAAGGATTGCTTCCCCAGTGCAGTCTTTTTTCCAACTGGTCATCAAGTACTTTTATAATTCCAGCTATTACCAAAAATACAAAAGTGAAAATGGCTACAGTATGATCAAAAAGAGAGCAAAAGTCCTTTTCTGAGTCTTTGTGAAAATTTTTTAATAGACAGGACTAAATTGTCACACAGACATTTTGTTGGGAATTGAGTCACCCCAAAAGAACAATTTTCTGGAATCTAACAATACCTTGCAAAGTTTGAGACATACCAGATTGGCCAGTTTGCCTCTTGACCTGGACATTCCAAAGCACTTACAAAATTTATGGCCATCTTGGTTTGTGCCAAATGTGGCTCAATCCAATTTATCTCCCTTAAAGAATGCTAAGGCTGTACCTCCCCTTCTCTAGGCTGGGAAAACCCAAGTTCCCATTCCTTATAGGCTGGCTCTTTCTAGCTGAGCCTGTGTCTGATTTGCAAATCTTGTCTGCACCCAAACAAAACTATCTCTGCTTCTATTTTAACCCGTCTGTGGTTGGTTTGTAATGTGTAGCAGCTTCGCAGTATTGTTCTGTGACTCCATTTGGGGACTTTTAGCTTTCTTCTATAAGTCTTACTGTTCCTCCTCATTCTTCAAATTCTTCTTCTTCTTTTTTTTTTTCCAGCCTGACCTCGGCCTGGGCACTGTTCCTCAGCTCTTCAGCTCAAGGCTAGTGCTCTACCACTGGAGCCAAGTACCACTTCCAGCTTTTTCTGCTTATGTGGTACTGAGGAATTGAACCCAGGGCCTCATGCATGCAAGGCAAGCACTCTACCACTGAGCCACCTTCCCAGCCCTCATTCTTCAAATTCTTGAGGACAGAGTTATATACCTCTTTTCTTTCTAACTCATGGGGCTTTCTGATCAGAACTTTGTATTGAGCAGGCTGAAATCTCCAAAGAAATAAAAAAAATCAGTAGATGCCCTTGTTTTTTTGTTTTTGTTTTTAGTTGGTCATGGGGCTTGAACCCTGGGTCTGGGTGCTGTTCCTAGGCTCTTCAGCTCAAAGTGAGCACCTACCACTTGCGCCACAGCGCCACTTCAGGTTTTCCGGCGGTTCATTGGAGATAAGAGTCTCACGGACCTTCCTGCCTGGGTTGGCTTTGAACTGTGATCCTTTGATCTAGGATTACAGACGTGAGCCACGGTCAATGATTAAACCTCAGAAACTATCTTAAGAGACCCCACGAGCACCATGGCATTGACTTCTTTAAAACTGATTTGTTCTGGGAGAGAGTGAGGGAAGGAGTGGCATTGTCCAAAGAGAAATGGCCTCTTTTTCCTAACTTACGTAACTGTAACCCTTATAACAACAATCAAACAGTGATTTGCTGAACTGGACATTTGCGGCATGTGCCTTCACACCCTTCATCCTAGCTACTCTGGCTGAGATCAGAAGTCTGACTGATACCTAGCTACAGGCTGAGATCTGAGGATGGTTGCAAAGTCATCCAGGGCAGCAAAGTTGGTGAGACTCTTATCTCCAGCAAAAAGCTGGATATGGAGATGTGGCTCAAATGGTAGAGTACCAGCCTTGAGCAGACAAATAAGTGAGAGCATAAGGCCTTTAGTTCAAGTCCCAGTGCCAACACATACACAAACAGAATGGTTAACTGAATGATTGCCAAGTTTCCCTTTTCTTGCTTCTTTTTCTTTTACAAGAGGAAATTTTATAGACTAAATTTATGGGCAGTAACGTAAGCTTATAAATACTTTTAAATTGAGATTACATCTGTGAATCAGTAGAAGATAAAATCTCTTTCCCCATATTACACGAATGAATTACGATGCTTCCAAGGATATATGTATGGGTTTGCCTAAAACCTCAATTAGTTATTAAATTGAGCCTGGTCTGAATCAGAAAAACCATCAAAATGTTTTGGAAAACTTTTGTGAAAACCTCAGTAGGAATCTGGAAGCAACATAGACAAACCACAGCAGTTCATATAAGGAGCAGTTTCTCTTCCCAGTTTTCAAAAACAATCATTGTTGTTGGCTTTTGAAAGAAAGTTGGCACAATTTTAAAAGAAATCCAAACCATGTTTAAAATGGGGTCAGGAAAATCCCACATTCCCCCCAAGCCCCAAGCCTTTCCAAAATAAGACATTTTATTTTATTTTGCCAGTCCTGGGGCTTGAACTCAGGGCCTGAGTACTCTCTGGAGCTCAAGGCTAGTAGTACTCTACCACTTGAGTCACAGCACCACTTCCGGCTTTTTCTGTGTATGTGGTTCTGAGGAATGGAACCCAGGGCTTCATGCATGCTAGGCAAGCACTCTACCACTAAGCCACCTTCCCAGCCCCAAAATAAGACCTTTTAAAAACCCAGAGGCTGGGAGGTTTTGTTCAATTTATAAACTTTTTGTTAATACATTTTGTGTGTATGTGCTGTTCCTGGGCCTTGAATTCAGGGCCTGGGCACTGTCTATCCCTGAGATATTTTTGCTCAAGCCTAGTACTCGTACCACTTGAACCACTGCTTCACTTCCAGTGTTTTGGTGGTTAGCTGGGGATAAGAGTCGCATGGACTTCCCTGCCTTGCCTGGCTTCAAACTGAGATCCTCAGCTCTCTAGTTCCTGAGTAGCAAGGATTACAGGCATGAGCCACCAGTGCCTGGCTGTTGTTAGCTTTTGAAATTGGCTTTTCACACAAGTTCTGATCTTGTTTTGCCAGTACTGAAGATTGAACCTAGGGCTTCTCTCATGCTAGGTAAGTACTCTACCAATTGAATCATGCCCCTCACCCTATTATATTATTTTGAGGCCTTCAATTTGTGGTCCCCCCCAAAAAAAACCCCTTAGCCTTCCTTTTCATTGCTGTCTCAGAGAGATCTTGACTAATGACAAGCAAGTGGGTGTAATGCGAACCTTGCATTCCCTCATCCAGCTCTTTCCACTTCTGGGCAGGTCCTGAGAAGGGACAAGTTCTCTGGGGAAAGAGAGGGGGCTTTGCAGCCACGGGCTTGCAAGCTGAAGAAAGTGCAAAATTAATCTTTACATGGTGTGGCTTCCAGGAGACGGTGGCTCAGGCCTGTAACCCTTAGCTCCTCAGGAGGCTGAGATCTGAGGATGGTGATTTGCAGACAGCCCAGGCAGGAAAGTCTGTGGCCTTTTTTGGGGGGTGGGGGAGGGGGACAGCCAGTTGTGGGGCTTAAACTCAGGCCTGGGCGCTGTCCCTGAGCCTTTGAGCCTTTTTGTGCTCAAGGCTAGCGCTCTACCATGTGAGCTAATTCCGGTTCTGAGTGGTTGATTGGAGACACGAGTCTCACGGGGACTTTTCCAGCCTGGGCTGGCTTTGAACCGCAAACTGTCGACTTCGGCACCCAGCTAGGTTGTTTTTGTTGTTGTTTTTAAATGTTTTCGGTTAAAGGGTTGAGGTGATTCTGGATGAGTACAGAGATGTTACTTAGGGCTCAACACCACAGCCAGGTTAGCGCTGGTGGTGCATGTCTGTAATCCCAGGTACGCAATCATCCTGAGATCTGAGGATCGCGGTTCAAAGCTAGCCTGGCCAAGAAAGTCTGCGAGGCCCTCACCTTCAATTAACCAGCAAAAAGCCGGAAGTAGAGCTGTGCCTCAAGTGGTAGAGCGCCAGCCTTGATTGGAGAACACCTGAGAGACAGCTCAGGCCTGGAATTCAATTACCCCCCCCCACCCCCCTTCAAAGCCCATTTCCAAGCCTGCTCCAGAGCCCTGAGCGCTCACACAGCAAGTGCCAAACAAAAGCTCCCGATTGCCTGCGTGCGAGGCGAAAGCTGCGCCCCGCGCCGCCTGGGCCCCGCCGCACCGCGCTCAGGCCCAGGCTCAGGCCCCG